>NC_053024.1:545160216-545515099 GCF_003073215.2 Triticum urartu
CTTTCGGAGATACCTGTAGTGTACCTTTATAGCCACCCAGTTACGTTGTGACGTTTGGCATACCCAAAGTATTCCTACGGTATCCGGGAGTTGCACAATCTCATGGTCTAAGGAAATGATACTTGACATTAGAAAAGCTTTAGCATACGAACTACACGATCTAGTGCTATGCTTAGGATTGGGTCTTGTCCATCACATCATTCTCCTAATGATGTGATCCCGTTATCAACGACATCCAATGTCCATGGTCAGGAAACCGTAACCATCTATTGATCAACGAGCTAGTCAACTAGAGGCTTACTAGGGACATGGTGTTGTCTATGTATCCACACATGTATCTGAGTTTCCTATCAATACAATTATAGCATGGATAATAAACGATTATCATGAACAAGGAAATATAATAATAACTAATTTATTATTGCCTCTAGGGCATATTTCCAACAGTCTCCCACTTGCACTAGAGTCAATAATCCAGTTCACATCGCTATGTGACTAACACTCAAGGTCACATCCCCATGTGACTAACACCCAAAGAGTTTACTAGAGTCAATAATCTAGTTCACATTACCATGTGATTAACACTCGATGAGTTCTGGGTTTGATCATGTTATGCTTGTGAGAGATGTTATAGTCAACGGATCTGAACCTTTTAGATCCGTGTGTGTGCTTTACAAATCTCTATGTCATCTCCTAGATGCAGCTACCACGTTCTATTTGGAGCTATTCCAAACAACTGTTCTACTATACGAATCCAGTTTACTACTCAGAATAATCTGGATTAGTGTCAAAGTTTGCATCGGCGTAACCCTTTAAGACGAACTCTTTTACCACCTCCATAATCGAGAAAATTCCTTAGTCCACTAGTTACTAAGGATAACTTTGACCGCTGTCCTGTGATCCATTCTTAGATCACTCTTGTACCCCTTAACTGACTCATGGTAAGGCACATTTCAGGTGCGGTACACAGCATAGCATACTGTAGAGCCTATGTCTTAAGCATAGGGGACGACCTTCGTCCTTTCTCTCTATTCTGCCGTGGTCGAGCTTTCAGTCTTAACTTCATACCTTACAACTCAGGCAAGAACTCCTTCTTTGACTGATCCATCTTGAACACCTTCAAGATCATGTCAAGGTATGTGCTCATTTGAAAGTACCATTAAGCGTTTTGATCTATTCTTATAGATCTTGATGCTCAATGTTCAAGTAGCTTAATCCAGGCTTTCCATTGAAAAACACTTTCCAAATAACCCTATATGCTTTCCAGAAATTCTACATCATTTCTGATCAACAATATGTCAACAACATATACTCATCAGAAATTCTATAGTGCTCCCACTCACTTCTTTGGAAATACAAGTTTCTCATAAACTTTGTATACACCAAAATCTTTGATCATCTCATCAAAGCATACATTCCAACTTCGAGATGCTTACTCCAGTCCTTAGAAGGATTGCTGGAGCTTTGCATACTTATTAGCATCTTTCAGGATTGACAAAACCTTCCGGTTGTATCACATACAACCTTTCCTCAAGAAAATCATCGAGGAAACAATGTTTTGACGTCCTATCTGCAAGATTTCATAAATAATGCAGTAATCGCTAATATAATTCCAACAGACTTTTTAGCATCGCTACGTGTGAGAAAGTAGTCAACTCCTTGAACTTGTCGGGAAACATCTTAATGACAAGTCGAGCTTTCTTAATGGTGACATTTACCATCATTGTCCGTCTTCCTTTTAAAATCCATCTATACTCAACAGCCTCACGACCATCGAGCTGTTCTGCCAAAGTCTACACTTTGTTTTCATACATGGATCCTCTCTCGGATTTTATGGCCTCGAGCCATTCATCGGAACCCGGGCCCACCATCGCTTCTCCATAGCTCGTAGGTTCATTGTTGTCTAGCAACATGACTTCTAAGACAGGATTATGTACCACTCTGAAGTAGCACGCATCCTTGTCATCCCACGAGGTTTGGTAGTGACTTGATCTGAAGTTTCATGATCACTATCACAAGCTTCCACTTCAATTGGTGTAGGTGCCACAGGAACAACTTCCTGTGCCCTGCCACACACTAGTTGAAGAGACGGTTTAATAACCTCATCAAGTCTCCACCATCCTCCCACTCAATTCTTTCGAGAGAAACTTTTCCTCGAGAAAGGACCCGATTCTAGAAACAATCCCTTATTGCTTTCGGATCTGAGACAGGAGGTATACCCAACTGTTTTGGGTGTCCTATGAAGATGCATTTATCCGCTTTGGGTTCGAGCTTATCAGTCTGAAACTTTTTCACATAAGCGTCGCAGCCCCAAACTTTTAAGAAATGACATCTTAGGTTTCTCTAAACCATAGTTCATACGGTGTCATCTCATCGGAATTACGTGGTGCCCCTTTTAAAGTGAATGTTGTTGTCTCTAATGCCTAACCCATAAACTATCATGGTAATTCGATAAGAAACATCATGGTATGCATCATATCCAATAGGGTGCAGTTATGATGTTCGGACACACCATCACACTATGGTGTTCCAGGCTGTATTAGTTGTGAAACAATTTCCACAATGTCTTAATTCTGTGCCAAACTCGTAATTCAGATATTCATCTCTATGATCATATCATAGATCTTTTATCCTCTTGTCACGACGATCTTTCAACTTCACACTGAAATTACTTGAACCTTTCAATAATTCAGACTCGTGATTCATCAAGTAAATATACTCAACATCTACTCAAATCATCTGTGAAGAACATAACGATATCCACTACATGCCTCAGCACTCATTGGACTGCACACATCAAAATGTATTACTTCCAGCAAGTTGCTTTCTGGTTCCATTTTACTGAAACCGAGGCTTTCAGTCATCTTGCCCATGTGGTATGATTTGCATGTCTCAAGTGATTCAAAATCAAGTGAGTCCAAATGGTCCATTTGCATGGAGTTTCTTTATGCATATACACCAATAGACATGGTTCGCATGTCTCAAACTTTTCAAAAATGAGTGAGTCCAAAGATCCATCAACATGGAGCTTCTTCATGCGTTTTATACCGATATGACTTAAGTGGCAGTGCCACAAGTAGGTGGTACTATCATTACTATCTTATATCTTTTGGCATTAACATGTGTATCACTACGGTCGAGACTCAATAAACCATTCATTTTAGGGCAAGACCATTGAAGGTATTATTCAAATAAATAGAGTAACCATTATTCTCCTTAAATGAATAACCGTATTGCGATAGACATAATCCAATCACGTCTATGCTCAACGCAAACACCAAATAACAATTATTTAGGTTTAACACCAATCTCGATGGTAGAGGGAGCGTGCGATGCTTGATCATATCAACATTGGAAACACTTCCAACACATATCGTCAGCTCACCTTTAGCTAGTCTCCGTTTATTCCGTAGCTTTTATTTCGAGTTACTAACACTTAGCAACCGAACCGGTATCTAATACCCTGGTGCTACTAGGAGTACTAGTAAAGTACACATCAACACAATGTATATCCAATATACTTCTATCGACCTTGCCAGCCTTCTCATCTACCAAGTATCTAGGGTAATTCTGCTCAAGTGGCTGTTCCCCTTATTACAGAAGCACTCAGTCTCGGGTTTGGGTTCAACCTTGGGTTTCTTCACTAGAGCAGCAGCTGAATTGCCGTTTCATGAAGTATCCCTTTGTTCCCTTGCCCTTCTTGAAACTAGTGGTTTCACCAACCATCAACAATTGATGCTCCTTCTTGATTTCTACTTTTGTGGTGTCAAACATCGCGAATATCTCAAGGATCATCATATATGTCCCCGATACATTATAGTTCATCACGAAGCTCTAGCAGCTTGGTGGTAATGACTTCGGAGAAACATCACTATCTCATCTGGAAGATCAACTCCCACTCGATTCAAATGATTGTTGTACTCAGACAATCTGAGCACAAGCTCAACAATTGAGCTTTTCTCCTTAGTTTGTAGGCTAAGAAAATCATCGGAGGTCTTATACCTCTTGACGTGGGCACAAGCCTGAAATCCCAATTTCAGCCCTCGAAACATCTCATATGTTTCGCGACGTTTCAAAACGTTTTCGGTGCCTCAACTCTAAACCGTTTAGCATTACGCACTGAACTGTCATGTAGTCATCAAAACGTGTATGTCAGATGTTCGCAACATCCACAGACGACGTTCGAGGTTCAGCACACTGAGCGGTGCATTAAGGACATAAGCCTTCTATGAAGCAATGAGGACAATCCTCAGTTTACGGACCTAGTCCGCATAATTGCTACTATCAACTTTCAACTAAATTTTCTCTAGGAACATATCTAAATAGTAGAACTAAAGCGCAAGCCACGACATAATTTGCAAAATCCTTTTGACTATGTTCAGGATAAACAAGTTCATCTTATGAACTCCCACTCAGATAGACATCCCTCTAGTCATCTAAGTGATTACATGATCCGAGTCAACTAGGCTGTGTCCGATCATCACGTGAGACGGACAAGTCAACATCGGTGAACATCTTCATGTTGATCGTATCTTCTATACGACTCATGCTCGACCTTTCGGTCTTCTGTGTTCCGAGGCCATGTCTGTACATGCTAGGCTCGTCAAGTCAACCTAAGTGTTTGCATGTGTAAATCTGTCTTACACCCGTTGTATGTGAACGTTGGAATCTATCACACCCGATCATCACGTGGTGCTTCGAAACAACGAATTGTCGCAACGGTGCACAGTTAGGGGGAACACTTTCTTGAAATTTTAATGAGGGATCATCTTATTTACTACCGTCGTTCTAAGTAAACAAGATGCAAAAACATGATAAACATCACATGCAATCAAATAGTAGTGACATGATATGGCCAATATCATATAGCTCCTTTTGATCTCCATCTTCGGGGCTCCATGATCATCATCGTCACCGGCATGACACCATGATCTCCATCATCGTGTCTCCATGAAGTTGTCACATCATCTATTACTTCTACTACTACAGCTAACGGTTAGCAATAAAGTAAAGTAATTACATGACGTTTATGTTGACACGCAGGTCATAAATAAATTAAGACAACTCCTATGGCTCCTGCCGGTTGTCATACTCATCGACATGCAAGTCGTGATTCCTATTACAAGAACATGATCAATCTCATACATCACATATATCATTCATCACATCCTTTTGGCCATATCACATCACATAGCATACCCTGCAAAAACAAGTTAGACGTCCTCTAATTGTTGTTTGCATGTTTTACGTGGCTGCTTATGGGTTTCTAGCAAGAACGTTTCTTACCTACGCAAAAACCACAACGTGATATGCCAATTGCTATTTACCCTTCATAAGGACCCTTTTCATCGAATCCGATCCAACTAAAGTAGGAGAGACAGACACCCGCTAGCCACCTAATGCAACTAGTGCATGTCAGTCGGTGGAACCAGTCTCACGTAAGAGTACGTGTAAGGTCGGTCCGGGCCGCTTCATCCCACGATGCCGCCGAATCAAGATAAGACTAGTAACGGCAAGCATATTGAACAAAATCAACGCCCACAACTACTTTGTGTTCTACTCGTGCATAGAATCTACGCAATAGACCTAGCTCATGATGCCACTGTTGGGGAACGTAGCAATAATTCAAAATTTTCCTACGTGTCACCAAGATCAATCTATGGAGTCATCTAGCAACAAGGGAGAGGGGAGTGCATCTACATACCCTTGTAGATCGCGGGCGGAAGCGTTCAAGAGAACGGGGTTGATGGAGTCGTACTCGTCGTGATCCAAATCACCGATGACCTAGCGCCGAACGGACGGCACCTCCGCATTCAACACACGTACGGTTGGGAAGACGTCTCCTCCAACTTGATCCAGCAAGGGGGAAGGAGAAGTTGATGAAGATCCAGCAGCACGACGGCGTGGTGGTTGAAGCAATGGTGATCTGGGCAGGGCTTCGCCAAGCTCAAGGAGAGGGAGGAGTGTCACGGGAGGGAGAGGGAGGCGCCAAGGGCTAGGGTGCGGCTGCCCTCCCCCCACTATATATAGGACCCCTAAGGGGGGGCGCCGGCCCTAGGAGATGCAATCTCCAAGGGGGGCGGCGGCCAAGGGGGATGGAGTGCCCCCCAAGCCAAGTGGGGCGCCCCCCCCTAGGGTTTCCAACCCTAGGCGCAGGGGAGGCCCATGGGGGGGCGCACCAGCCCACTAGGGGCTGGTTCCCTTGCCACTTCAGCCCATGGGGCCCTCCGGGATAGGTGGCCCCACCCGGTGGACCCCCGGGACCCTTCCGGTGGTCCCGGTACAATACCTATTACCCCCGAAACCTTCCCGATGGTCGAAACTTGACTTCCTATATATAAATGTTCACCTCCGGACCATTCCGAAACTCCTCGTGACGTCCGGGATCTCATTCGGGACTCCAAACAACTTTCGGGTTACCGTATGCTAATATCTCAACAACCCTAGCGTCACCGAACCTTAAGTGTGTAGACCCTACGGGTTCGGGAGACACACAGACATGACCAAGACGACTCTCCAGTCAATAACCAAAAGCGGGATCTGGATACCCATGTTGGCTTCTGATGAAGCTATGTACCTAGGGTAGGGGCATGGACCTGTCCTAAGTACCCTACCCAAGGGACATCCCTAGAAGAAGTCACCTTTCAATCGACTTGGAGGTATCCCACTCGACGGATTCAAGACACTCGACCACGAAGCAATCACTCGACCAAGATCCAACCACTCGACTGCCAGGAGATCTAAAGTCACCCTGCACGCAAACGGTCGGTCATTAAGTAGCTTTTATGGTCATCATAGCACTTTATTAGGGCGTTACCAGTAACCCCCAGTCTTAATGTACTTTAAACCCTGCATTACTGAGGGCTGGAGGGGCCTGGCGAACTCTATATAAGCCAGCCCCCAACTCAGTATCAAGGGTTCGCACCCCTGTTATTCATACACACATAATTCAGTCGACCGCCTCCGGGCACCGAGACGTAGGGTTGTTACTTCCTTCGAGAAGGGCCTGAACTCGTAATCCTCGTGTGCTTACAACTCCTCCATAGCTAAGATCTAGCCTCTCCATACATACCCCCCCTACATCACTGTCAGAGTTAGAACCACGACAGTTGGCGCCCACCGTGGGGCTAGGAGTCTTAGCGCCTAGTTTGAGAAGTTGCGATTTTTTCCGATCTCTTTGATCATGGTTTCGGGCGGAGCTTTGGTGGAGGGCCGCGAGATCCGTCTCGGCGCGCTCACGTTCATCGCCGACGACTCCGCTTGGCTTCAGGAGGCTCCACTTGACGTCGACGCGCTCCCCATCCGCAGGGCGACGCACTTTCGCGCATGCGTCCGTGGTGTCCTCCTGCGGCAGCCGTCGACCCAATGTCGGTCGGCTCCTGTGCGTCTCCCCGCCCTGTTTCTCGCCGGCGCAAGCGCTCCGGTCGGTCGAGGCTTCAGAGGTGGGTGAGACATGCGGTGGCCCGCCAGTCGGCCACCCCAAAAGTCGCGGCAATCGAGCCCGACGAATCCCTCTACGGCCTGTTCGACCTGTCGACTGACTCCGCAGAGACCGCATCCGAATGCGACAGCAGTGACCCAGCTGCAGAGGTTCTGGTGATCGATGGGCCACGCAGTCCTCCCGGTTTCCCCCGCGCTGACGGAGGCGCGGATGGGGGCGACCCGTCGCGTCCTCACGAGGAGTATCTCCCCGAGCCTCTCACGTCATTGCAGCGGGAGGAGCTTCGCCGCCGGAACATGGATGCACTCCACACTCCTATCGTTGGAGAAACCCCCGAGGCCCGAGCCTTGGAGGACGCGCGCTTGGCTAACTTGGCCGAGCGCACTCGGCTGAAGAATCTCCAGCGAATACTCGACGAGCGAGCGCGTCAACGGGCTCCAGAATCCAGTCGACGTCAACTCTTTCCGCCCCCGCAGGTATATCGTACTCCGATTCAGAATTTGGCGGCTGCGGCCCTTATAGCAGAGTCGATTCAGCCCTCCCAGTCAGAGGCTGGCAGAGGCTTGTTGCAAATCAGAGCGTTGCTCCGGGCAGCGGGAGACCAGAATTCCGCTGTTTCTCAGTCGCGGAACAGGATCCACAGTTGATCCGTTGCAGCGGATATAGTCCAGTCGGCTCACAGCCCAAGATCGCCTCCGAGGCGTGAGGGACGTGGAGACCGGCATGATCAGTACAGAAGGAATGAGCAGTATGATCACCGATTCGATCGTGATGATCGACGTCGAGTGCCAACCCCTCCCCCGAGGAGTGGATCATATGTGCCTCGACAGCAGGATGACAGACGCCCTCATAGTGTTGGGCGGAGAATTCCAGTCGACCCCAGGGAACCAGGCTTTGATGCGAGGTCCATTCTCGTTCAAGGTTTGGTCGACAGGAATAGAGCTCACCGAGAAGGCCACGACAGAGATGCGCCTACCAGTAGCAGAGTATATGTTTCGGGGCCGGAGTGTTTCAGTTGAGCCATCAGAGCCGCTGTAATTCCTCCCAACTTCAGGTTGGCGATTGGAGTTAGTAAGTTCACCGGTGAGTCCAAGCCCGATACTTGGCTCGAAGATTATCGCGTGGCCGTCCAGATTGGCGGTGGGAATGATGAGGTAGCCATGAAGCACTTGCCTCTCATGTTAGAAGGCTCGGCCAGAGCGTGGCTGAATCAGTTAGCACCCAGCAGCACTTACACTTGGGAGGATCTCTCCCGAGTGTTTGTCACCACATTTGAAGGAACATGCAAGCGACCTGCAGGTCTTACGAAATTGCGGTCTTGCGTGCAGAAACCGAATGAAACTTTGAGGGATTACATCCAGAGGTGGATCACATTGCATCACACAGTTGAAAATGTACCAGATCATCAAGCAGTTTGTGCCTTTAAAGAAGGCGCTAAGTACAGAGAATTGAATCTGAAGTTCGGTCGAACCGGAGAGATGTCTCTGAATCGGATGATGGAGATTGCCACCAAATACGCTAATGGTGAAGATGAGGATCGACTCCGGAGTGGCAAGCATAAAGCAGTCGCCCAGGAAACCGGAGGAAATTCCAGTCGGAAACAGAAGCGGAAAGTCGAGCCAGCCGCTCCTGGGGAGGCCCTGGTCGTAACCCAGGGAAAATTTAAGGGAAAACCCAAAGGACCTTGGAACCCCAAGAAAGTTAAAGACCAAGATGGAAATGATGTTTTGGATCTACCGTGTCACATCCACACCAAGAAAGATGAAGAGGGTAAACTCATTTACCCAAAGCATACCACTCGACAGTGTCGGCTTCTGATCCAGCAGTTTCAGGGCAAGCAGTCCAAAGATAAGGAAAAGGAGTCGGACAAAGTTGAGGACAAAGAAGATAGTGACGATGGGTACCCCCAGGTCAATTCCACCCTGATGATTTTTGCTGATGTTGAGAGCAAAAGTCAACTGAAGGTTATTAACCGTGAGGTAAATATGGTTGCTCCGGCAACACCCAATTATCTGAAGTGGTCCCAGACTGCCATCACATTCGACCAGTCTGATCACCCTACGCACATTGCCACCCCTGGGAGGCAAGCTCTGGTGGTCGACCCAGTTGTCGAAGGCACTCGGCTGACCAAAGTCCTGATGGATGGAGGCGGCGGTTTGAACATACTGTATGCAGAAACATTGAAAGGGATGGGCATTCCGATGTCCAGGCTCAGTACCAGTAACATGAGTTTCCATGGAGTCATTCCTGGGAAGAAAGCCGAATCACTCGGCCAAATTGCTCTTGATGTGGTCTTTGGTGATTCCAAGAATTACCGCAAGGAAAAGTTGACATTCGAAGTTGTGGATTTCCAAAGTGCTTATCACGCTATTTTGGGCAGGCCAGCTTATGCACGCTTCATGGCTCGACCATGTTATGTGTATCTCAAATTGAAGATGCCTGGTCCCAAAGGTGTGATCACTGTTACAGGCAATCGGAAGAAAGCAGAAGAGTGTTTTCAGAAAGGCTCAAAGATTGCTGACGCTCAGATGGCAGTGGTCGAGCTGCAAGAGTATCAGAAGACTGCAGATCCGAGTGAGTCGCTACGAGCTAAGAAGCCTGCTTCAGAATCAGCTTTTCAGTCGTCCGGTGAAACGAAGGCAGTTCACATTCACCCGACCGATCCAAACGCCGCTCCGACTCACATCTCAACGACGGTCGACTCCAAATAGGAAGAAGCGCTCATCCAGTTCCTCCGTGAGAACTGGGACATCTTCGCATGGAAGCCTGCTGACATGCCTGGAGTTCCTAGGGGGCTGGCTGAGCACCGTCTACAAGTCGACCCAAAATTTAAACCTGTGAAAGAACATCTTCGACGGTCCGCCGTCCAGAAGAGGAAGGCCATTGGCGAGGAGGTGGCTCGGCTCTTAGCAGCGGAGTTCATCCGAGAAATTTACCACTCCGAGTGGCTCGCCAATGTTTTCATGGTCCCCAAGAAGGACAAGTCACTTCGCATGTGCATTGATTTCAAGCATATCAATCGGGCCTGCCCGAAAGATCATTTTCCTCTCCCCCGAATCGACCAGATAGTCGACTCGACTGCGGGATGTGAGCGTTTGTCTTTTCTAGACGCCTATTCCGGGTACCATCAGATCCGTCTATACGGGCCCGACGAGATCAAAACAGCTTTCATCACTCCATTCGGGTGCTTCTGTTATGTCACCATGCCGTTCGGCCTCAAGAATGCCGGAGCCACATTCATGAGGATGATTCAGAAGTGTTTGCTCACTCAAATCAGTCGGAATGTGGAGGCATACATGGATGATATTGTGGTCAAGTCACGGAAGGGTTCCGACCTGCTGACTGACCTTGCTGAAACCTTTGCCAACCTCAGGAGGTATGATATCAAGCTCAATCCGTCAAAGTGCACATTCGGAGTTCCAGGTGGGAAGTTACTCAGTTTTCTCGTTTCCGAACGGGGAATCGACGCCAATCCTGAAAAAATTGGTACTATACTCCGGATGAAACGTCCTGTGCGTGTGCATGACGTCCAGAAGCTTACAGGATGCTTGGCCGCTTTAAGTAGATTCATCTCTCGCCTCGGTGAAAAGGCATTGCCTCTTTACCGACTGATGAAGAAGTCTGACAAGTTCGAGTGGACTCCAGAAGCTGATGCAGCGTTTACAGAGCTCAAAGCTCTGCTCTCCACCCAGCCGGTGCTTGCTGCCCCAATCAGCAAGGAGCCTTTGCTGATTTACATTGCAGCCACAGGACAAGTTGTCAGTACAGTACTTACGGTCGAGCGGGAAGAAGAAGGAAAGGCCTTCAAAGTTCAGCGCCCAGTATATTATGTTTCTGAAGTTTTGACTCCTTCAAAGCAAAGATATCCTCATTACTAGAAGCTTGTATATGGGATTTATATGACCACGAAGAAGGTTGCACATTACTTCTATGATCATTCCATTACAGTCGTCAGGGACGCTCCACTATCAGAGATTTTGCACAACAGAGATGCAACTGGTCGAGTGGCCAAATGGGCGATTAAACTTCTTCCCCTAGATATCAAGTTTGAGGCAAAGAAAGCTATCAAGTCCCAAGCAATTGCAGATTTCGTCGCCGAGTGGATCAAACAGCAACTTCCGACTCAAGTTCACTCGGAGCACTGGACCATGTTCTTCGATGGATCTAAGATGCTGAATGGTTCCGGTGCTGGGGTAGTATTGGTTTCCCCCCGAGGAGATAAGCTCAGATATGTTCTCCAGATTCACTTCGATTCCTCCAATAACGAAGCAGAATATGAAGCACTTTTGTATGGGTTGCGCATGGCCATTTCACTCGGCGTCCGTCACCTCATGGTCTATGGTGACTTAGATTTGGTGGTTAATCAGGTGATGAAGGAGTGGGACGTCAGAAGTCCAGCTATGACTGGTTATTGCAATGCAGTGAGAAAGTTAGAGAAGAAAATCGAGGGGTTAGAGCTTCATCACATCCCCCGACTGAAAAATCAAGCGGCTGATGATTTGGCAAAGATAGGCTCCAAGAGAGAAGCCATCCCAAGCAATGTGTTTTTGGAACACATCCACTCGCCATCAGTCCAAGAAGATCCTTTTACAGATGAAGCCCCACAGCCAAAGAGTGCCACAGATCCGACTAAAGTTGAAATTCCGGCAGTGGTCGACCTAATCATGGAAGTTTTGGCAATCACCCCCGACTGGACGATATCGTACATCGCATATATCCTGAGAAAGGAACTCCCGAAGGACGAAGAAGAGGCTCGACAGATCGTCCGTCGATCCAAGGCCTTTACAGTCATAAAGGGACAGTTGTATAGAGAAAGCGCGACTGGAATCGGTCAGAAGTGTATAACACCAGAAGAAGGTTAGATAATCCTTGATGATATCCACTCGGGGACCTGTGGTCATCATGCGTCCTCTCGGACCATTGTGGCTAAAGCATACCGAGCGGGATTTTACTGGCCAAGAGCGAATGAAATGGCAAAAGAGATAGTCGACAAGTGTGAAGGGTGCCAGTTCTACTCCAACATGTCGCACAAGCCTGCATCAGCCCTGAAGACCATTCCACTCATCTGGCCCTTCGCTGTTTGGGGACTGTACATGGTTGGCCCATTGAGAACAGGCAGGAGCGGTTTCACACATGTGCTTGTGGCAGTCGACAAGTTTACCAAATGGATTGAAGCTAAGCCTATCAAGAATCTTGATGCTTGCACTGCTATCAGTTTCGTCAGAGAGTTGACATTCAGATATGGAGTCCCGCATAGCATCATCACCGACAATGGGTCAAACTTTGATTCAGACAAGTTCAGAGCATTTTGCGCCTCTCAAGGCACACGAGTCGACTACGCATCGGTCGCCCACCCCTAGTCGAATGGACAAGCAGAAAGGGCAAATGGTCTGATTCTCAAAGGACTAAAGCCTCGGCTGATGCGTGATCTCAAGCACGCAGCAGGTGCTTGGGTCGATGAGCTTCCATCAGTTCTGTGGGGATTGAGGACCACCCCGAATCGGTCGACTGGAAGAACTCCGTTCTTTCTGGTTTACGAAGCGGAAGCAGTCCTGCCGAGTGATCTACTTCACAATGCACCCCGAGTCGAGCCTTATACCGAAGATGAAGCAGAACAAGCCCGGCAAGATGCAGTCGACCTCCTGGAAGAAGAAAGAGAAATGGCTATGATCCGATCGACCATTTATCAGCAAGACTTGCGTCAATTCCATGCCAGAAATGTGAAGAGTTGAGCCTTCCAAGAAGGAGATTTGGTCCTCCGAATGGATCAACAGAAACCACACAAGCTCGCTCCTACTTGGGAAGGTCCCTTCATCGTCACCAGAGTCCTCCATAATGGAGCGTATCACCTTTACAATGTCGATCGCCAGATCGATGAGCCACGAGCTTGGAATGCGGAACTGCTCCACCCCTTTTACACTTGAATTCTCACTCGGATGAGATGTAATAAGAAAAACTTCTGTAGTCTATTTATCAAAGACAAGAGTGTTACAATTTTTCCTATAATTGTTGTCGCTTTTGTTTGCGTGTGAAATCCCCCAGTGGGTGGCTTAGCTGCGAATCCGTTTCACCTAAGTTTGTAAAAAAAATCCTACTGAGTGGTGAGCCAGACTCCCACTCGGAGGCTTAGCTGCAGCCCAGTGCTCGCCTAAGTGTTTAAAAATCCTACCGAGTGGTGAGCTAGACTCCCACTCGGAGGCTTAGCTGCAGCCCAGTGCTCGCCTAAGTGTTTAAAAATCCTACCGAGTGGCGAGCCAGACTCCCACTCGGAGGCTTAGCTGCGGCTCAGTGCTCGCCTAAGTGTTTAAAAATCCTACCGAGTGGTGAGCCAGGCTCCCACTCGGAGGCTTAGCTGCAGCTCAGTGCTCGCCTAAGTGTTTAAAAATCCTACCGAGTGGCGAGCCAGACTCCCACTCGGAGGCTTAGCTGCAGCCCAGTGCTCGCCTAAGTGTTTAAAAATCCTACCGAGTGGTGAGCCAGACTCCCACTCGGAGGCTTAGTTGCAGCTCAGTGCTCGCCTAAGTATTTAAAAATCCTACCGAGTGGCGAGCCAGACTCCCACTCGGAGGCTTAGCTGCAGCTCAGTGCTCGCCTAAGTATTTAAAAATCCTACCGAGTGGCGAGCTAGACTCCCACTCGGAGGCTTAGCTGCAGCCCAGTGCTCGCCTAAGTATTTAAAAATCCTACCGAATGGTGAGCCAGACTCCCACTCGGAGGCTTAGCTGTAGCCCAGTGCTCGCCTAAGTGTTTAAAAATCCTACCGAGTGGAGAGCAAACCTCCCACTCGGAGGCTTAGCTGCAGTTCAGTACTCGCCTAAGTTTGAAAAAATCCTACCGAGTGAAGAGCAGACCTCCCACTCGGGGGCTTAGCTGCAGTCCAGAAAATCCTACCGAGTGGAGAGCAGACCTCCCACTCGGGGGCTTAGCTGCAGTCCAGTACTCGCCTAAGTTTGAAAAAATCCTACCGAGTGGAGAGCAGACCTCCCACTCGGGGGCTTAGCTGCAGTCCAGTACTCGCCTAAGTTTTTAAAATCCTACCGAGTGGAGAGCAAACCTTCCACTCGGGGGCTTAGCTGCAGCCCAGTGCTCGCCTAAGTACGGAACACATCCCAATCCGCAAGGACAACGAGGTGCAAATCGACTGCTACCTTCTCCTTCGGAGCTGCACCACAAATACAAAGTTATTTTGAGTGAAGAAGAAGTTCCACTCGACAGATAATTCATGAAGATATTCAACAATAAATCAAGTTCAGATAAGATCCAAAGGTCCTAGACCGCAGATCAAAGTACTCGAGCCTCCAGCTCGACAGAGTTTAACGGTTACAAAATCCACTCGGCATTCCGAGGCAAATTTAAAGTGAAGCATAAAAAATTTTATTCCTCAGGCGGAGGACTGGAAGGGGCGACGAACTCGTCCAAGTCGATCCCGTCTGCAATGCGAGTGGCAGCAGCAATGAAAGTCTCCATGAAGTCTTGAAAGCTGTGCTTCCTGGTATTGGCAACTTGGATGGCGGCCAAATTTTCTTCACGCCTCCTTGCAGTGGACGCGGACCAGAGACAGAGCGACATCAGCGCCACATCTAGCAGAAGATTTCTTCCATTCCGCCACTCGACCTGGGACTTCATTCAGTCGAGTCATCAGGGACTCGAGGTCATTCTGAAGTGTCGTCCTAGGCCAGAGCGACGTGTCGATCCGCGACATCGCAACCTTCAACCGAGCAAGATAGTCAACAACGCCGGCAACACGAGATTCCAGTCGGAGCACGTTCATAGCAGCCTCGTCCTTCACTGGAGAATTGATGGGGTCCAAGTCTGTCTCCACTCGACTGGTCTCCTCTTCGAAGTTCTGGCAAAATTCTGTAAACGCAATTCAAGGATAAGTCAGTGGCTCTACGCAGGTTTGGTAACTGCAAGTCAGTCGGGCCGGAGTAATTACCCTCGAGCATGACGAACAGCTTCTTGGCGAGTCCACCGAGATAAGCCTCCAGATCGTTCCTCTTCCCCGCCAGTTCACTTGCCTTGTCATTCAGAGCTATATTGCCATTCTTCAGACGGCTGACCTCTCGATTAGCCGCGTCGAGAGCAGTTTTCAGCCTGGAGTTTTCCTTTTCAAGAGTACCGACTGAAGCCAGTTTTTCTTCAGCAAGCTTCTTTTTGTTCAGGGCCCCCTTCTGCGCTTCGGCAAGGTCTTGATCCTTCTTCTTCAGATCCTCCTCCATTTTGTCTGCGAAACAGCAAGTGAGATCAACATCGAGGACGGCCAGAAAGAAAGGACAGTCGACAAAAGCTCACCAGCCATACCTTTTGCTTCGTCCCTCGCCTTCTGCAAGTTCTCCTGAGCAAGCTTCAAGTCAAGGTTCAGCTGGATCTGTTTGTTCTCCAACTCAGTGTAGCGAGCCACAAGTTCGCAGGATTTCTGCAAAAAAAATCAGTCGACAGACATCCAAGATAAGTTGCTTCCGAGTAACCAAGAGACAATGATTGCGTTTCTAAGACTATAGCCGAATCAAAAACATTCGATAGTAGTCTCGGGGACTACACCCAGTGGGTGCACTCAGCGTGCCCCCACTGGTTCGACCAAAAAAAATCGACTGTCCGCAGTCGACCGTGTACAGTTCCATTCGACATGGCCTGACCAGACCGAGTGAAGAAGTTCAACTAAAGCAACACAATATAAAGACTACAGTCGACTGCCAGCAATCCACCGTAGTCTCGGGGACTACACCTAGTGGGTGCACTTAGCGTGCCCCCACTCATCAAAAAGATTAATAGACACAACCAGTGGGTGTACAGATATAAAGATCTTCGGAAAAGAGATTCTTCAGATAGCATATCCTAACAGAACAAGCGGTGAATCGACTGACCTGGACGTTGCTCTGAAGAGCTGAACTCGCGTCATAAGCTGCTTGGCTGGCGTCCCGAACCACCTTCACTTGCTCCATCATGATCCCTGCCTGGCGTATAGCCTCTTTAGCGGCACCCACTTGGTCCTCAGGGATGTGGTGTGTGGCAAAAAGCGAAGGCGTATTTGCAGTCGACGTCGAAGGCCGGACACTCGTCAGAGGTTCAGCGAAGGTCACAGAAGCCCGAGTGGTATCACCACCCTCCCGGACTATGGCCTCAGGCGCCGGAGTAGTTTGTGGGGTCTTGCCAGCCGGCGCCCTCCTATTCCTTCGCGCCCTCAGCGGCACTTCGTCGTCATCATTAGGAAGGTCAATGACATGAGGAGGAGCTACAAGAAAAATCCAATCGACCGGAATTATAAGAAATCGTCAGTCGACTAAAAGCAGAGCATCAGTAATCGTACCGGGGTTGGAGGTAACAGTGTCTTCCATCTCTTGATCATCGTCCTTGGCGGAGATCTCCGAGGTGGCAGCACTGCAAATTTTGAAAGTCAGTCAGCTTATTCAATGAGTCGACCAAGAGTCTGTCACGTTCAACAAAGGAAAACAAATTCTACTATTACCCAGAAATGGTGGGGACAGTCATCTTCATCTTGGGCAGAGCCTTGGGCGCCTAGGACGGCGTCGCGCGCGGGTGCTTGGGAGCTTTTTCTGTCGGCGCTGGAGATGAGGTCCAAGGGCGCTTCGACGACTGCCCAACAAGGACAGTCACCTTACCACGTTCCCGCGTAGGGTCTTTTGTAAGCTTGGATCGCCATTCCGAGCGGGGAGGTTCGACTTCTTCCTCCTCCTCTTCACTGGAGTCGTCGTCTTCATCCCCCTCTCCTTCGCCATCAGGTTCCCACTCTTCTCTCTCGTCTCCACTTTCACCTCCGCTCGCCTCTCCTTCCTCGGCTTGCTCCTGTGCGCCATTGGGTGTCGAGTACATCTCAGTAATGGCCTAGAGGACAGCAAACAAGACAAAAGTCAATCGACTGATCCAAAGAGAACAAATAAAGAAAGCAAGATCACAGTCGGAAACGCTAGGTCAGACCTTGTCCACTTCGTATGTTTGGTCGAGTGGAGGAATCCTCCTGGCTCCTCGGGGGTTGTCCTTGTTCCCTGTGATACTCGACAGCCACCCTTCCAACATCTCGTCAGTGACCTCCTCTGGGTGAATCCGAGTGGTGTCTTTGAGATCCGAGTACAGCCACATCGGGTGGTCACGAGCCTGAAGCGGTTGGATGCGCCTCCGAAGGAAGACTTCCAACAAGTCCATGCCAGTCACACCCTCGCGGACAAGCTGAACCACTCGACCGACCAGCACCTTGACTTGCGCCTTTTCCTCCGGCGTCACTTTCAAAGAGGCAGGTTTTTGCGCTCGATTCAGAGAAAAAGGGGGAAGCCCAGTCGACTGTCCTGGGGTCACCTGGTCTTTACAGTAAAACCAAGTCGACTGCCACCCGCGGACTGACTCGGGAAAAGTGATAGACGGAAAGGAACTTTTTCCCCTTATCTGGATCGCCAGGCCCCCGCACAGCTGGATCACCTGCGTCCGTTCGTCACTCGACTTGGCCTTCTTGACCGACTGAGAGCGGAAAGTGAAGATGTGCTTGAAGAGTCCCCAGTGGGGGTGGCAACCCAAGAAGTTTTCACATAAGGAAACAAAAGCAGCAAGATACACAATAGAATTGGGAGTAAAATGATGGAGCTGCGCTCCGAAGAATTTCAAGAAGCTCCGAAAAAAAGGATGAGGAGGCAGAGGGAATTCGCGATCGATATGGGTGGTGAGGAGGACGCACTCACCATCAAGAGGCTGGGGTTCGACTTCTTTCCCCGGGAGACGCGCAGATTCGTGGGGAATGAATCCCCCCTCGACCAGATCATCGAGATCATCCTGCCGAATCGCCGACGGCATCCAGTCGCCCTGGATCCAATCCTTGGGCAGAGCAGTCCTCGAGGAAGATCCTCCCCGAGCGGACTTCTTCCCCTTCCCCTGCACCGCCGCCTTCTTCGCGCGCTCCAGAGTCGACGTCTTCTCCTTCACCATCGTCGCCGGTGAAGCTCGAACAGACCTACGGCACCAAGGTGAGAGCGGAGGTGGTGGAGGATCTTGTGAAGGAAGGGGGAAAAGTGAAGGCGCACTGTTCGGGGGTCCCGAGCCGGCAGCTTATAAGAGGTCGCTTCCAAGTGGCTGACTGTTAGGCCCAGGCAATCCCGTCAAATCCCGCAACAGGCGCGCGCGCGGTACGTGGCGAAAAGGGTGGTGCGGGGATCGAGGAGCTTCCGTCCTATCCCATCCGATTACTGCGGCCGCCCCCGTCCCGCGCGCTTCCCGAAATTCAAATCCCGCAAAATCCGTGGGCCGCAGAACAACTCGTCAAACAGAAGATCCCTTTCACACCGTCACTCGGAACTTCACAAGTAAAGAAATTCACTCGACAAGAGGCCAAGAATGGATCAAGGCGACTGAAAAAAGTTGACGACGTCATCCGTGACAATTGATCCAAAACAAGACGTTCATATAACATGAAGAACCAGTCGGAAAGATCCCCAACTCCTTCCCCACTCGAACCTCGATCCATTCAGGGGCTAATGATGAAGCTATGTACCTAGGGTAGGGGCATGGACCTGTCCTAAGTACCCTACCCAAGGACATCCCTAGAAGAAGTCACCTTTCAATCGACTTGGAGGTATCCCACTCGACGGATTCAAGACACTCGACCACGAAGCAATCACTCGACCAAGATCCAACCACTCGACTGCCAGGAGATCTAAAGTCACCCTGCACGCAAACGGTCGGTCATTAAGTAGCTTTTATGGTCACCATAGCACTTTATTAGGGGCATTACCAGTAACCCCCAGTCTTAATGTACTTTAAACCCTGCATTACTGAGGGCTGGAGGGGCCTGGCGAACTCTATATAAGCCAGCCCCCAACTCAGTATCAAGGGTTCGCACCCCTGTTATTCATACACACATAATTTAGTCGACCGCCTTCGGGCACCGAGACGTAGGGTTGTTACTTCCTCCGAGAAGGGCCTGAACTCGTAATCCTTGTGTGCTTACAACTCCTCCATAGCTAAGATCTAGCCTCTCCATACATACCCCCCTACATCACTGTCAGAGTTAGAACCACGACACCGCCCCCAGCGCCCCCTCCCATTCCCCGCCTCCCGCCGCCGCCGTCCGGCGCCACCGGGCCCTGCCCGCATGGTGTTGATGGCGGCGGCGGCCGTTCCTTCCCCGCGCGTGGTGCCACGGCTCGGGTGGTGCGTCCCGCGGTGGTGCTCCTCGGTCAGCGGTGATTCCGGCAGCGGCGGCTGCTCTTGGCGGCGCTACTCCGGGTGGCCTAGAGGCGGTGGCGCAGCCACTTGGCGGCGCGCTGGCGCGGTGGATGGTGGCAGCGCCCTCCCGGCCCAAATCTGGGCCCTTTTGGGCCCCATCTGGGTCTGGGCGGGCCTGTCTCGGTCTCTCCTGCGGCGGCTCCGGTGGGGCCGGTGGTGGCGCGGCTCGTGCGGGGGGTGGTGGAGTCGGCAGCTCGTCTACTGCAGCTCGGCGACGGGTGCTTCATGAGCCCCTTTTGGGCTCGACTGGGCCTCGAGGGCCTGGTACGCTCCCCTTGTCGCGTCCGGTCGGTGATCGCCGATGGCGGTGGAGGTTGTCTCCTCCGGCGTGGTTGCTCTCACTGACATTCTTCGTTCCTGGCTGCTCCCTCTCGTTCTCGCCGTTCTCGCTTCGGTGACCACGGTGAGGCGGCGGTGATGATGGCAAGGCCATGGTGGCGCACGTACGTGGGTGGCTTGTCTGGTGGAGCGCGTCAGACCGTTCGGGGTTGTGGGTGTTGGCGGATGGGAGAAATCCGGGCCGGCTTGCCGGCACCGACGCGGTGACGCCCGTGGGCGCCATCCTTCCTTCCTGAAGGGCGTCGGATCTTCCCCTTCCCCATGCCCCTCCGCGTACCGGGGGAAACCCTAGGACCTGTCCGGGCAGCAGCGTCGTCGTCGTCGTGTTCCTTCCTGAAGGTGCTGCTTGGTATGCGGAGGTTCGAGGTGCTTGGAGCGAGGTGGTACATCTCCGGTGGGCGCAACGGTTTTGGGTTATCTTCGTTTTCGTCGATCCGATGTTGTTGACGTTATTTTCTCTCTTCTTTCTCTTTTGTTTCTTTTGGGCATGCTTGTGCTATTTGCCCCAGGATTGAACTCTTGGTTGTATCGGGCGGTTGCTATATCAATATAGTGGGGCGAAAGCCTTTTTCTCATAAGTGCTATAGCTAGTCCCAGAAAGTAGTACATATATATATATATATATATATATGATATCCTGACCACCATAGAAAGTGCGTACTATGGTGATTGTTGGACATCGTACAATAGATAGGATTTGTTGCCGCCCTGATGAGCCTCCTGAAATTCGTTAAGAAAAAATAAGAACGACTTCCCAGCTTGCATCCCGAATTTTGTGGCAATGTCAATCCAATTTTGACCATTGAAATATGTTCTTCCTCCCTCGTTGGTGAGAGGTATGGTCAAGGGAATGCCATTTTTAACAGCATCATGTGAAACTGAATCGTCCACTCCCCATGGATGGCCAGGTTGGCCACTAGAATGAACTCCTCTCTTCCCCAACAAGGGATACAGTGAGCATGATAAAAAGAAAACAAAAATTAGATAATTCTTGGAGCAACATTATGAAACCACAAGTTATAACACTAATTAAATAGAGCTTACCGTCCACTTCATAAAGTCGTCGTGAAGACCGACACAAAACTCGGTACAAGTTAGGTGAACTTTGTAACTTGCACCTAGTCTCCTGTCGCCACAGAAGTGGCATACTTCGTTCATTGCCTACGTTCGTGTTATGGAATAATTCTATAAGTTAAAGGATTGACAGAAAAATTGGGCATGACTTATGCTAAAAAATGAAACATTGAGTGTCTAAAATCCCACGAAACAGAAATTAATCAATGCTTGACGATATTTTTACACTCTTTTGAAGCCCTTATTGTTGGAGCACTCCAAATAAATATCCATCTGAATATTGATACAGATACGACATGGATAGAATAAAAGGCTACCAATTATGTAAATATATTAATCATAGGATTAATCGGATTATGATCGGCAAGGGATGGTGTGAATAGTAACCACTAGTAGAAAACAGGGCTTTGGTCACAACTCAATATACACATTAGTCCCGGTTGCATTACGAAGCAGGACTAATGTGAGCATTAGTCCCAGTTCGAGCGGCTAAAGGCATTAGTCCCGGTTCAAATGGGACCTCTAGTCTCGGTTTGAGATACGAACCGGAACTAAAGGGCGAGATGCCCTTTAGTCCCGGTTCGTTTCTCAAACCGGAACTAGTGCCATTTCAGTTTTGAAAAAAACAAAAGAAAATGTTGTTTGCAATTTTTAGAATCCTCAAATTCTAAAAGGAAAAAAAGTTATGCTCAAATTTCAGTTTTTTTTGAATTTTAGTTAAATCTTGTCAAACTACTTATTCAAGAAGTATTAGTGTTACTAAATAATTATTCTAGAATATTAGTGTTACTAAATTATTTCAGTTTTTTTGAATTTTGGTCAAATCTGGTCAAACTATGGTCAAACTACTTATTCAAGAAATATTAGTGTTACTAAATAATTATTGTTTTTTAGAATAATAGTTTCAAACTCAAACAGTGAAATGTGTGACTTAATGCTCAAGCTAAACTCCTGACGGTTAATAGGATTGACATCTTACTATTGTCAGGAAAACAACAAGTGCAGACTTGGAAACGAGGGGGAATAGCACTCGAAAGTTAAGCGTGCTCAGGCTGAAGTAGTGAGAGGATGGGTGACCGGTCGGGCAGTTAGATGATTTGAAATGATGAGGGGTGATTAGAGATTATAGGTTAAATTGAGCAGTGATGAGGGGTGGGTGGTTAGAGATTAAATTGTAAAATAATTCAGAAATTTGAAAATCGAAAAAATTAAAATATCAAAGAAAAAAATTCATAAAATTACCTTTAGTCCCGGTTACCAACCGGGACTAAAGGTGGAGCTCTAGCCAGCGGCCACGTGGAGGGTCTTTAGTCCTGGTTCGTATAAGAACCTGGAATAAAGGGAGGGGGGCTTTAGTACCGACCCTTTAGTCCCGGTTCCAGAAGCGGGACTAAAAGCCCTCTTGAACCGGGACAAATGGCCCATTTTCTACTAGTGAACCATGGCAAATCACTTACATCACCAACAATAGCACCAGCAACAGGTACTACGAAAGATCATATCAAAATTGGTATATGCACTACTTGGTTTTCTTGGTTGTATAGGTGCAGTATTTTGCTCTTTGCTTCTTAAAATTATGTCCTGGGCGATCTTCTCTTCTAGATAGCTAGCCAAGTGCCATGTCAGTAGCTAAGCCACAACTTCTAAGGTACTCATGTAGCAAGATACTTATACCAACCACATAAATGATGACATCTGGAGTTGAATGTCTAGGGTTGTCACGAATTCATCTGTTACCACCCTCTCATTTTTAGCATATGTTACTCATCCATTGTTTTGGCACTAATATATTAGTCCTCAACCCTTAGATACATAGGAAAATATATGGTTAAGTGCATATAACTAGATTATTTGTCCATTTTATTGTGGAATGTTATGCATAAGGAGAGCATTTTGTACATCAAACTTAACCAATTGATATGTAAGTGCTAAATAGTTCGCTTTTCACTTGCTCAACCAAAGTTACGCTAGCTATCTAAGTCGACTTTAATTTCTTTTTGTCTTTAATTAGTGAGGGACTCGTTGACAAGCGCCCATACACACCTTGCCAAGGTGCAGTCCAGCATATGGAGTGATGCCATGTACCATCTGCGGCTTTACACAGTTCACAACACAGCAAGGTTGCCATTTGTTGTCGATGCAACTTTGCACTAGAAGGTAGCGACCGCTGGGCAAGGCGCCAAGTGAACACCCTTACCTTCAACGGTACTTTTGTCTTCCATAGCCTTGACAAAGCCTTCTCTGATCTATTGGAGCTTGTCCTCCGTTGCCCTTCTAGCCAATCCTCCTAATACTTTTTTCCTTGGGACTAACAACTTGTATGCCATGTGATTATGTTGGACTAACGATTTAACTAAAAATATTATGCAGATATTTAGTCAAAAAACAACAACTTGTATGCCGATCTGACAGAGTAGACCCCCCCCCTTTTTTCATGATGCCAAGCCAGAAACCTTCGTGTTCGACAATGTTTAATGGCATATTACAAATCGCCTCAATGTCTATGGGCAGGAAATATCTCACTAGTTCTCCTCTGTTCCACCATCCCGATGTGTGGTCAATCAGTTCTGACACCATCTTCGGGGGTTATCTGAAACAGCCACCGGAGCCAGTCTTTCTGTCCGAGGGATCCAGTTGTCATGCGAGACACGCGTAGACTGTTCCTTGCCTATTCCATGGATAAGTCCCGACATCAAAATATCTCTTCCTTCCATTAAAGATCGCCACGCCTGTGAAGGGGACGAGCCCAAAGTTGCTTTGCATAATGTCAATGTTAGGAAAATAGACAGATCTAAGGAACTTACCGCTAAGTAATTCCAGTGTTCGCGAAATTCTCCACACTTGACGTTCTAACAAGGCCAAGTTGAAAAACTCAATGTCTCTAAAGCCTAAGCCCCCACTACTGCAGGAATGCCTAGTAGTAGGGGGCGCAAAAAGGTCAGCAATGGCGGGTCAGGCTCCTAGGGGCGCCCGCCACTGACCTCCCACCACTGATATAACCGCATCAGTGGCAGGCGCCCGCCCGCCACTGCTAGAGAGTCTGCAGCGGCGAGCACACAACCCTGCCAGCCAGTGCTTGGAGTTAAAGCAGTGACGGACATGTTTCAGCGCCCGCCACTTTGTCATGCAAATTAAAAATTCTACATCCACAGTAGCATTTTGGCTGCCATGTCTATTTTTGCATGAAACTTAGATCATAAATTGCAATACGCCGCGACATTAAATAAGTGCATACGTTAACCACTAGCTAATTGTTATCAAGCAATAATATTAGTACAACATAAAGCAATAAACATATATATGTCTAACAACTCGCTAATGTTTAGTACTTACATGGTACAATAAAATAAGGGCATACACCATATATGTTTATAAAGTTCTATAGCTCAGAAATCAGTACATATATATACGACATCCTGATCACCATCGAAAGTAGTAGTACGGCGATTGTTGGACATCATACCACAGATAGATTTTTCTATCGCCCTGATGACCCTCCTCAAATTCGTTAAGAAAAAGTAAGAACGACTTCTCAGCTTGCATCCCGAATTGTGTGGCAATGTCAATTCAATTTTGACCATGGAAATGCGTCTTCATCCCTCGTTGGTGAGAGGGAAGGTCAAGGGAATGCCGTTTTTAATAGCATCATGTGAAACTGAATCGTCCACTCCCCATGGATGGCCAGGTTGGCGACATGCATGAACTCCTCTCATCCCCAACAAGGGATACACCGAGCATGATAAAAAGAGAAAAGAAACTACATAATTGTGGGAGCAACATTCTAAACCACAAGTTATAACACTAATTGAATAGAGCTTACTGTCCACTCCATAAAGTCGTCGTGAAGACCGACACATATCTCACTAGAAGTTAGGTGAACTTTGTAACTTGCACCTAGTCTCCTGTCGCCACAGAAGTGGCATACTTCGTTCATTCCCTACGTTCATGTTATGCAATAATTCTATAAGTTAAAGGATGGACAGAAAATTGGGCATGACTTATGCTAAAAAGGAAACATTCAGTGTGTGAAATCCCACGGAATGGAAATTAATCAATGTTTGACGATATGTTTACCCTTTTTTGAAGCCCTGTGTTGTTGGAGCACTCCAAATAAATATGCATGTGTATATTGATACGGATAAGACATGGATAGAATAAAATGCTACCAATTATGTAAATATATTAAACATAGGACTAATCGAATTATGATCAGCAAGGGGTGGTGGGAATAGTAACCATGCCAAATCACTTCCATCACCAATAATAGCACCATAAACAAGTACTACGAAAGAACATATCAAAATCTATGTATTGGTATATGCACTACTTGGTTTTCTTGGTTGTATAGGTGTAGTATTTGCTCTTTGCTTCTTCAAATTATGTCCTAGGCATGATCGTCTCTTCTAGATAGCTAGCCAAGTGCCATGTCAGTAGCTAAGCCACAACTTCTCAGATACTCATGTAGCAAAATACTTATACCAACCACATAAATAATGTCATCTGGAGTTGTATATCTAGAGTTGTCACACTTTCATCTGTTACCACCATGTCATACTTAGCATCTATTACGCATCCATTGTTTTGGCACTAATATATTAGTGTTTGACCCTTAGATAGATAGGGCAATATATGGTTACGTGCATATAACTAGATTGTTCGTCCATTTTATTGTGGAACGTTATGCATAAGGAGAGCATTTTGTACATCAAACTTAACCAATTGATATGTAAGTGCTAAATAGTTCACTTTTCACTTGCTCAGCCAAAGTTACACTAGCCATATAAGTCGACTTTAATTTCTTTTTGTCTTTAACTGTGCAAGAATATGTCCTATTTTCAGGATTTTCTTAGTCAAACTGCCAAAGCGGATCGAGGCCAAGGACAAGAAGTGACTTGAAGCCAAGGACCAGAAACTGACGAGGGCGACAGAGAATCGAGAAGATCTTTCAAGCAAGAATATGTGAATCTAATACTAATATTCAACTACAATGTATACACATTACTTACCTGTGCACTACTTGAGCGCGAGGCAGAGGAGGGATCAAGACTAGCCTCGGAGGTGGAGGAGTCGGATGATGGTGGTGGTGTCATGCCCCTGCTGTTGGCGGAGGAAGCCATGGCGACTAGGGGGCGGCGGAGGAGGAGGACGGGCAACTAGGGGGCCATGGTGATGAGGGGGCTGTGACAGAGAAGGGCCCCGACAACGAGGGGGCTACGGTGAGGAGGGTCCAACTAGGGTTTAGGGCCGGGCCTCAGTGGCGAGGGAGGGGCGGAGGAGGCGTGCAGTGACGAGGGCCGACGCATCGTAGGAGGACGAGCGTGGCGCGATGGCAGAGGAGGGGTGAGGCAGCGGCGAGGCATGAGGTTGGAGGGCGAGGGCAGCGGAGAATCAAGAAGATTTGAAACTTCCTTTTTTTAAGGTTTAAGCGTTCCTACTCCTCAACGAGGAGCCGCGTCGGTATTTATTGATATGAGGCAGAAACAGCCTTGCCGTGGCGTACAAGGATAGAAACCCAATCGCTAGGATTCAGGTCGTTACACGTTGTCGCTAGGAGAAGAGATAGATACGGGAGAGATACAAAAGAGAGATTGTTGAGATTACAATTGGTATTTATCTCTAATTCTAACACCCTCCCTTAATCTCAACTATCCTACATTAAGATTTCTCTTGAACTCTTCAAAAGGTTTGCTTGGTAGAGCTTTAGTAAAACCATCTGCAACCTGATCTTTGGAGGGAATAAACCGTATGTCCAAGTTATTCTCTGCAACCCTTTCTCGCACAAAATGAAAGTCAATCTCAAGATGTTTAGTTCTGCCATGGAACACTGGATTCACAGAGAGATAGGTGGCTCCCAAGTTATCACACCACAAACATGACACACGATGTTGTTTAATTCCCAACTCACTAAGCAATGATTCCAACCAAATGATCTCAGCAGTTGCATTGGCTAGTGACTTGTATTCAGCTTCAGTACTCGACCTTGACACTGTAGCTTGTTTTCTGGCACTCCAGGAAATAAGGTTAGAGCCAAAGAATACTGCAAATCCTCCAGTTGACTTTCTGTCATCACTGCATCATGCCCAGTCAGCATCAGAGAAAGCACTAACTAGGGTGGAATTAGAACGTCTGAACTGAAGGCCTAAGCTCATAGTATGCTTTATATACTGTACAATTCTTTTAACAGCTATCCAATGTACGGTAGTAGGTGCATGTAGATACTGATAAACCTTGTTAACGGCAAATGATATATCTGGCCTTGTCAATGTTAAATATGTAGAGCACCTACTTCACTTTTGTACATTGTGATTTCTTCTTCTTTAAGTAGCTCTCCTTCAAAGGCTGAAAGTTTTTCTAAAGAAGAAAATGGTGTAGGTGAAGGCTTGCAATCCTTCATCCCCATGCGAACTAGAAGTTCAGTGGCATATTTCTCTTGATTAAGTACTATGCCATCTTGAATCTACTTGACTTCAATGCCTAGAAAGAAGTGAAGATCACCAAGGTCCTTCAAAGCAAATTCTGAACTCAGGTCATGCAAGAGAGCATTAGTGGCACTTTGTGAAGAACTTGCAACTATAATGTCATCAACATATATCAATACAAATATAACTGTGTTTGCCTTGTTATAAATGAAAAGTGAAGTATCAGCTTTAGACGCAGCAAAACCCAAATGCCTTAACTGAGAGCTTAACCTTGAGTACCATGCTCTCGGTGCTTGTTTCAAACCATAAAGTGCCTTGTCAAGTTTGCAAACGTGGTGAGGTGCCTTCTTTTCTGCATACCCAGGTGGTTGTCTCATGTAAACCTCCTCTTCCAGAACACCATGTAAAAACGCGTTCTGAACATCTAGCTGTCTCAAGCTCCATCCCCTGGAAACAGCAATAGCTAGCACAAGCCTAATAGCTGCAGCTTTAACAACAAGACTAAATGTATCTTCATAGTCTAAGCCATAATGTTGCTTAAAGCCCTTTGCAACTAACCGTGCTTTATACATGTCAATTGAACCATCTGCCTTCTTCTTTATTCTGTAAACCCACTTACAATCAATAATGCTTTTACCTCTTGGCTCAGGTACAAGATGCCATGTCTTGTTTCTCATAAGTGCCATGTATTCTTCATCCATTGCATTTTTCCACTTTGGATCTTCAAATGCATCCTCTAATTTTGTGGGTTCTCTTGTAACACACAACATGCCATACTGTATAGTCCCATCAGTTCTAATCTTTGGATTTCGTATACCTTTTTGTAGCCGAGTCATAACACGTGGAGCTGGCTGCGGTGAAACACGGTGTGCAATCTGCTGTACAGAAGGTGGTGTAGAGGCTTCAGCCGCAGAAGATCCTGGTGAAAAACTGGACCCGCTTTGCACAGAAGATCCTGTAGCCTGCGGTGTGACTGAAGGAGTTGTTGCATCCAGCCTGGTGCCCACAGGAGATCCCGAGGAGCTTCCCTGCACATGCGCGTGGGGCTGCGATCCCACGCCAGATGCGCCTGCCGACGCGGTTTCTGCCGCTATCGCTGTCGAGGCCCCGCGCGTGGGACGCGGGATGGCACCTGACTTGGCGCCCGCTGATTGATGCGAGTCGACTCTACCTGGCGCAAAATCCCGAGCGTATCTCCGCGCATGATCCAAGGAGAACTGACGCACAGGAGTTCCAAGAGACAGCAGATCTCCCTCGTGTTCCGCACCAGCTTCGTCCAGTTCTGGCACATGAAATATGGGGTCATTTTCTTCAAAAATTTGATCATTTGTTGCATCGTTTTCTACATCATCTTCACCTACATTTGCTGCATGACCCTGCACATGAGTAGACACAGTACAAGTGCTAGTAGGATTATTAGTTGGGTTAGCACAATCATCGCCCCCATGATCAAAATTTTGGAGATTTGACGGAAGGAGTAGAATTTCTTTCCTAAGGAGGGCTCCGGCATTTGGATGAAGGAATTCAAAAGGAAATACTGATTCATCGAATACAACATCTCGTGATATATAAACCCTTCCTGTGGAAACTTCTAGACATTTGACTCCTTTATGAATGGGACTATAACCAAGAAACACACACTTCTTTGAATGGAAAGCAAGTTTGCGTGTATTGTATGGACGGAGGTTTGGCCAGCAAGCACAACCAAATACACGAAGGGATTTATAATCAGGAGTAGTGCCAAAGAGGCGTGTGATGGGAGTCTCAAAATCAATGACTTTACTAGGAAGCAAGTTTATAAGATATGTGGCAGTCAAGAATGCTTCATCCTAGAATTTGAGTGGCATGTATGCATTTGCTAGTAGAGCTAACCCTACCTCAACAACATGGCGATGTTTTCTTTCGGCAGAACCATTCTGTTGGTGTGCGTGGGGGCATGATACATGATGTGAAATGCCAAGTTGTTGAAAAAAGAGGTTAAATTTTTTGTATTCACCTCCCCGGTCGGTTTGCATGGCAATGATTTTAGTGTTGAGTTTTCATTCAACAAGGTTTTGAAAATTCTTGAAAACTTGAAACACTTCAGATTGTTTCTTGAGAAGATAGATCCAAGTAAATTTGCTATAATCATCAATGAAGCTTACATAATATGAATGTCTACCAACAGAACTAGGAGCTGGCCCCCAAACATCTGAAAATACAAGCTGTAGGGGTGCAGTGGATATGCTGATAGATATAGGGTATGGTAGCTGATGACTCTTAGCCTGCTGACATGGATCACACACAGACTCAATGCTAGACTCATGACTATGGGGAAGTTTATTTTTACTAAGAACAAACTTAACAATAACTGACGAAGGATGACCTAATCTGCTATGCCACTTTGCTGAAGAAGGCTTGACAATAACAAAAGCTTGTTTATTCGATGATGATGGTGAAGATATGAGTGGATAAAGACCACCCACGCACTTGCCCCTAAGAAGTACCTTCCTCGTGTCCAAGTCCTTGACCAAGAAGAAATAAGGATATAATTCAATGAGAACACGATTGTCAAGGGTAAAACGATGAATAGAAAGAAGATTCTTTGATGTTTCAGGTACATATAAGACTCTTTTTAGATGCAAGTTTTTCATGGGGGTTTTGACAATTGAACTACCAACATGAGTAATTTCCATACCAGAACCACTCGCAGTGTGAATTTGATCGCCCCCACGGTACTTGTCTCTGATTGTCAGCTTGTCAAGATCCCCCGTGATGTGATTTGTAGCTCTAGTATCCGCGTACCAGTTGGTGTCGATGCCGTAGGAATTGGTGGCAACGTTGGCCTCCTTCTCCTCGTACTCGTCATCTTCATAACGATCCCAACACTCACGGGCGCCCCCGCGGTGATGCTTGAGGCATATTTGGCACTCGGGATAATCCCTGTAAGGTTGGCGTTGTTGCTGCTGTGGTTGTGGACGACCGCCTCGAGCTCCTCTGTTGCTGCCGCTTGGAGTAGAAGGAGATCGCCTCCCTCGGCCACGACCTCTGCTGCCGCGTGCACGCCCCCGAGGCTTGTACTGGCCACGGCCGCGGTAGGCCAGATTAGCGGACGTGTGGAAGCCGCCTTCACCACCATCACCGAGCATCTCCAGGGGCTGGTCGAAGGCGGCGATCTGAGCAAACAGCTCATCGACGGTGATGATAGATTTGACAGCTCCGATGGCCGCCACAACTGGATCGTAGTCCCGATCCAATCCAGCAAGCACATAATCCACCATCTCAGGATCTGTGACAGGTCGTCCTGCAGCCGCAAGCTCATCCCCAAGGCTTTTCATCTTGGAGATGTAGGAGGTACTGGACATGTTTCCCTTCTTTGTTGTGGTGATGGAGATTCTCAGGTTTGTAATTCTGGATTGAGATTGCGATGCAAAGAGGGTAGTGATGCCAGTCCATAAATCAAAGGTATGTTCCTTACCAACAAATTGGGCGAGGACTTCTTTGGAGAGGGAGTTCAGCAAAAAGCCAAGAACTTGTTGATCCTTTGATAACCATGGTGCTTATAGTGGGTTTGGCACCATGATGGTAGTTTTGTCCGACTGCTGCTGCTCCACCATGCGAGCGGACGCGGCGTCGGTTCCATCCAGGAGCCCCGTGACCTGCGCTCCTCGCAGGCCGGGCATAACCCGGGCCTTCCACAAGAGGTAATTCCCCTTGGTGAGCTTCTCGGTTGGTGGAGATCCGAGGTTGAGGATGACAGGTGCTGAGGAAGATGACATGGCGATGGAGATAGGTTCTCGTAGCTAGATTGGGAAGAGAATTGGCTCTGTATACCATATAAGGTTTAAGCGTTCCTACTCCTCAATGAGGAGCCGCGTTGGTATTTATTGATATGAGGCAGAAACAGCCTTGCCGTGGCGTACAAGGATAGAAACCCGATCGCTAGGATTTAGGTCGTTACACGTTGTCGCTAGGAGAAGAGATAGATATGGGAGAGATACAAAAGACAGATTGTTGAGATTACAATTGGTATTTATCTCTAATTCTAACACTTTTCACGAGAGGGAGGGGTGGGTTGGGGGGATGAAATTTCATGGACGGTTTTAGCTGTGTTGGGCGTATTTAGGTACCCGCTACAACTATAATTTGCCAACAGTGGGCAACGGGCAAGGCCCACTAGTGGCGGTTGATAGGAGATTACCGCAACTGCTGGGACACATACCGGGTACGTAGACGCACCCGCTAGAGGTGAGTTATGGAAAAAAACATACGGAAGATCCTACGTGTGGGGGACCAGACGTAACGCCTGCCACTAATGTTAAACTAATTGTGGCAGTCGTAATTTATTACCCGCCACTTCAAACTTTCCAAAATAGCTGTGACGGGTGACTCGTTCCGCCCGCCACTCAGTTGTGTTCACATATAAGCCTTTTCCTAGTAGTTCCCCATATACTTCGGCAACGTGAGTGCGTCCCATGACACCAAGTGAGGCTTGCACTTTCCTTGCTTGTTGCCTCACCCGAAAGTTCTTAGAAGTGAGTTAATCTTCTCACAAAGTCCCCTTAGCAATTAAAAAATGGCCATTGAATAAGTAGGAATTGCCTGGGCCGTTGATATTATGAGCACATCTTTCCCTCTTGCAAAGAGGATCTGTTCGATCCATCCTTGAATTTCCAAACCAGATCTTTGAAATACTTGAAAGTTTCATTTTTTTTGCTTCTACCCACATCTGAGGGTAGACCAAGGTAGCGATCAATAAGAGACTTTTGGAACCTCTAGTACAAGCTTCATGGACTCTCTTGTACTATTTGGGCGCCCTTTACTAAAATGGAACGAGCTCTTAGCAAGGTTTACTCGTTGACCAGATGCCTCACAATAGATATCAATTATCTCTCTTATCTCCGTTGCTCCTGTTGGGGAACGTAGCAGAAATTCAAAATTTTCTACGCATCACCAAGATCAATCTATGGAGTAATCTAGCAACGAGGGGAAGGAGAGTGCATCTACATACCCTTGTAGATCGCTAAGCGGAAGCGTTCAAGTGAATGGGGTTGATGGAGTCGTACTCATCGTGATCCAAATCACCGATGATCCTAGTGCCGAACGGACGGCACCTCCGTGTTCAACACATGTACAGCCCGGTGACGTCTCCTACGCCTTGATCCAGCTAGGGGAGAAGGAGAGGTTGGGGAAGACTCCATCCAGCAGCAGCACGACGGCGTGGTGGTGGTGGAGGAGCGTGGTACTCCAGCAGGGTTTCGCCAAGCACCGCAAGAGACGAGGAGGGAGAGAGGTAGGGCTGCGCCAGGGAGAGGTCAAAACTCCTGTGTTGGCAGCCCCAAAGATCTCAACTATATATAGGGGAGAGGGAGGGGGCTGCGCCCCCTCTAGGGTTCCCACCCCAAGGGGCGCGGCAGCCCCAAAGCCCATCTGGGTGGCGGCCAAGGGGGGAGAGAGGGGGAGACTTGCCCCCCAAGTAAGGTGGAGGCGCCCCCTCCCTAAACCCTAGGAGCCTTGGGCCCTTGTGGGGGGCGCACCAGCCCATCTGGGGCTGGTCCCCTCCCACACTTGGCCCATGCTGCCCTCTGGGGCCGGTGGCCCCACTTGGTGGACCCCCAGGACCCTCCCGGTGGTCCCGGTACATTACCGATAGCAACCGAAACCTTTCCCGTGATAAAAACAGGACTTCCCATATATAAATCTTTACCTCCGGACCATTTCGGAACTCCTCGTGATGTCCGAGATCTCATCCGGGACTCCGAACAACATTCGGTAACCACGTATATCTATTCCCTATAACCCTAGCATCATCGAACCTTAAGTGTGTAGACCCTACGGGTTCGGGAAACATGCAGACATGATCGAGACACCTCTCCGGTCAATAACCAACAGCGGGATCTGGATACCCATGTTGGCTCCCACATGCTCCATGATGATCTCATCGGATGAACCACGATGTCAAGGACTTAATCAATCCCGTATACAATTCCCTTTGTCTAGCGGTACGATACTTGCCCGAGATTCGATCGTCGGTATCCCGATACCTTGTTCAATCTCGTTACCGGCAAGTCTCTTTACTCGTTTCGTAACACATCATCCCGTGATCAACTCCTTGATCACATTGTGCACATTATGATGATGTCCTATCAAGTGGGCCCAGAGATACCTCTCCGTTTACACGGAGTGACAAACCCCAGTCTCGATTCGTGCCAACCCAACAGACACTTTCGGAGATACCTGTAGTGTACCTTTATAGCCACCCAGTTACGTTGTGATGTTTGGCACACCCAAAGCACTCCTACGGTATCCAGGAGTTGCACAATCTCGTGGTCTAAGGAAATGATACTTGACATTAGAAAAGCTTTAGCATATGAACTACATGATCTTGTGCTAGGCTTAGGATTGGGTCTTGTCCATCACATCATTCTCCTAATGATGTGATCCCATTATCAATGACATCCAATGTCCATGGTCAGAAAACCGTAACCATCTATTGATCAACGAGCTAGTCAACTAGAGGCTTACTAGGGACATGGTGTTGTCTATTTATCCACACAAGTATCTGAGTTTCCTATCAATACAATTCTAGCATGGATAATAAACGATTATCATGAACAAGGAAATATAATAATAACCAATTTATTATTGCCTCTAGGGCATATTTCCAACAGTCTCCCACTTGCACTAGAGTCAATAATCCAGTTCACATCGATATGTGATTAACACTCAAGGTCACATCCCCATGTGACTAACACCCAAAGAGTTCTGGGTTTGTTCATGTTATGATTGTGAGAGAGGTTTCAGTCAACGGGTCTGCAGCATTCAGATCCGTATGTACTTCGGATATTTCTATGTCATCTTGTAGATGCAACTACTACGCTACATTTGGTGTCATTTCAAATAACTGTTCTACTTGGAGCTATTCTAAATTTTTGCTCCATTATACGTATCCGGTATCTCTACTCAGAGCTATCTGGATAGGTGTTAAGCTTGCATCGACATAACTCTTTACGTCGAACTCTTTATCACCTCGATAACCGAGAAACATATCCTTATTCCTCTAAGGATAATTTAGACCGCTATCTGGTGATCTACTCCTAGATCACCTTTGTACCCTCTTGCCAAATATGTGGCAAGGCACACATCAGGTGTGGTACTCAGCATGGCATACCGTATGGAGCCTATGACAAAAGCATAGGGGACGACCTTCGTCCTTCCTCTTTCTTCTGCCGTGGTCAAGCTTTAAGTCTTAACTTCATACCTTACAACTCTGGCAAGAACTCCTTCTTTGACTGATCCATCTTGAACACCTTCAAGATCATGTCAAGGTATGTGCTCATTTGAAAGTACAATTAAGCGTTTTGATCTATCCTTATAGATCTTGATGCTCAATGTTCAAGTAGCTTAATCCAGGCTTTCCATTGAAAAACACTTTCCAAATAACCCTATATGCTTTCCAAAAATTCTACGTCATTTCTGATCAACAATATGTCAACAACATATACTCATCAGAAATTCTATAGTGCTCCCACTCACTTCTTTGGAAATACAAGTTTCTCATAAACTTTGTATACACACCCAAAATCTTTGATCATCATCAAAGCATACATTCCAACTCCGAGATGCTTACTCCAGTCCTTAGAAGGATTGCTAGAGCTTTGCATACTTATTAGCATCTTTCAGGATTGACAAAACCTTCCGGTTTGTATCACATACAACCTTTCCTCAAAAAACATCGAGGAAACAATGTTTTGACATCCTATCTGCAAGATTTCATAAATAATGCAGTAATCGCTAATATAATTCCAACAGACTCTTAGCAGCATCGCTACGAGTGAGAAAGTCTCATCGTAGTCAACTCCTTGAACTTGTCGGAAAACATCTTAACGACAAGTCGAGCTTTCTTAATGGTGATACTTACCATCATTGTCCGTCTTCCTTTTAAAATATATATGTACCTAACAGCCTTACGACCATCAAGTAGTTCTTCCAAAGTCTACACTTTGTTTTCATATATGGATCCTCTCTCGGATTATATGGCCTCGAGCCATTTTGGAATCCAGGCCCACCATCGCTTCTCCATAGCTCATAGGTTCATTGTTGCTTAGCAACATGACTTCCAAGACAGGATTACGTACCACTCTGAAGTAGTACGCATCCTTGTCATCCCACGAGGTTTGGTAGTGACTTGATCTGAAGTTTCATGATCACTATCATAAGCTTCCACTTCAATTGGTTTTTTTTGAATATGTACTGCAAGGCAACAGCCTCACAGCTCTTTACTGAAAACAACAAAGAATAAAGTCCTATTACAAGTCCATACAAGTAAAGGAAAGAGGAAGACAGAAATACTTACAAACTTACAACCCAAGCAGGGCAAAGAAAAACACTACCTAAGGAAGGTTAGAGATCCAAGTTAGAAGGCTATCCTTGTATTTACATTTTATCCTATGAGAAAGAAGGGTTATGTCATGGATGAAGTTATGTCTCCATGCGCTGAAAGAAGGTGTCTCATTCCTGAAAACCTTGCCATTCCTCAAGATCCAAATGTTCCAAGCTGCTGTAAAGACCACTTCAGTGAAGAAAGAATGCCCAAAATCCTTCCTAGCCTTTACTGCCATGTTGTATGTTGTCATCCCAGGTTGTGGGTCCCAGATAATCTGCAAGTAATTCCAGACTCTAATGCTAAAATTACAAGAGAAGAACAGATGTGCACGATCTTCATGGATCAGATATGGACATAGAACACAAGTATGATCTTCCACATGCCAATGCCTTCTGAGTAGCATGTCTCTGGTGTTTAAACGATCTCTCAGCAGTAACCAAGCAAACATTTTGATTTTCAATGTACATGAAGATTTCCAAATCCATTGGAAGATTGGATCAACAACAATATGCTGATGCTCATACACATAGAAGGATTTGGGTCTGAAACAACCCTTATGAAAAGGCCAAATCCATGCGTCATGAGTTGCAGAGCAAGAATAAGCATGAGTCAGCTGTTGAAGATATTCAAGCTCAGCAAAGGCTTGTGTAGAGAGGGGCAAATGCAAATTTGACAAAAACTCCTGGGAAAGCATATCAGACACTGAAAGCTGCTCATCAATAACAAAGGAGAAGAGCCTGGGAAATTTTTCACTCAGACAGGAACCCTTAAGCTCAACCATCCATCTGTCAGACCAAAAGAGAATGGACCTGCCATCACCCAACGTTGGAGTAGCCATCTGACAATATTTGTCAGCCAATTTAAACACATCACGCCACCAAAAAGATCCACAGAGTGTGGTAGTATGAGGGACAGAGTTGGCATAGTAGGCGTTCCAAATAAGGCCAACCCAGGGGATGTCATGATGATTATAAAATTTGTGCAAGAACTTCATAAGCAAGGCCTCATTCTGCACCCTGAGATTAAGCACACCAAGACCCCCTTTGTTTTTTGGTAAGCATACCAAGTCCCAAGCAGCCAGAGATTGTCTTGGAGTATCAGAGTTCCCTATCCATAGACATTGTCTCTGAATCCTTTCAATTTGCTTCAAAATTCCAGTTGGGATGACTAGTGTGCACAGGAAGTATATGGGCATTGATGTTAAAACAGACTGGAGCAACTGCAACCTGCTACCTTGATTCAGAAAACATGAAGTGGCAGACAATCTTCTTTCAATCCTATGCACAAGGGGCATGAGGTCTTGGATTGAGGGCCTTGTAGTCCCCATGGGTAGACCCAAGTAAGTAAAAGGCATGGTTCCTATACTACATCCAAGAATTGAGGCCAACCTGTTAGCTTCATCAGATGACATGTTCATAGGCAGCATAAGGGATTTTGTAAAATTCACAGATAATCCTGTTGTGGCAGCAAAGACATCAAGCATGTCTTTAAGAGCGAGCAGTTGATGATCAATAGCAGGAAACACAATTAGTGTATCATCAGCATACTGAACAATGGGGTAATCCTGGCTGTTGGAAGGGATTGGCAAAGTCAGAATTCCTTTACTGCACATGTCATTGACAACAGACTGAAGCAGGTCAGCAGCAAGGACAAAAGAAGAGGTGACATTGGGTCTCCTTGCCTGACTCCTCTCTTACATTTAAAATGGTTACCAGGAACACCATTAAGAAGCACAGAAGAAGAACCAGAAGACAAAATAGTTTGCATCCAGGAAATCCATTTGTCATTAAAACCCTTGTATCTTAAGATTCTAAGAATGGCATCATGCTCAATAGTGTCAAAGGCTTTAGTAAAATCCAATTTCAGCAGCACTATTGGTCTCTTTGAAGCATTGCACTGGTGGATATACTCAAAGCACCAAGCTAGACAATCCTGAATTGACCTGGATTTAATAAACCCATATTGGTTTTTATGAATACAGGAAAGGATGACCTTCTACAACCTGTTTGCCAAAAGTTTAGTGAGGAATTTCAAACAGGTATTTGTCAAAGATATTGGCCTGTAATCATTCAAACCCTCAGGTGAAAGCTTTTTTGGAATCAAGGTTATGAGAGAACTGTTGATACACTCCAAATCAAGGTGCCCCTCAGACAACTCTTTGACCGGTTGATGAAAGTCATCTTTAATTATGTGCCAACACTTCTTAAGAAAAAGGCCAGTGAAACCATCTGGCCCAGGTGCTCTGTCAGGAGGCATTTCCTTAATAACACAATCAATTTCCTGCTCAGAAAGGGCTTGGTCAAGTCATCTAGTCCCTGAACCTTCTTGATAATATTTGGCATATCAAAACCCATTTGTGTATTATTTGTGCATCACATCCTCTGCTTGAACTCCTGCAAAAATAGTCCAGCAATTGATGCATGATCAGAGGTCACTTGCCCATCATCAGAAGTTATACTAGAAATAGAGTTATTCCTGTATCTCTCTGTGGCCATGGCATGGAAAAATTTGGTGTTTTCCTCTCCCACTTTAATGTTTCTAATGGTACATCTCTGCTTCCAGTAGATAAATTGCAACCTTAGAGTTTCCTCCAAATGCAACTTTACAATTTTCCTGAAATTTTCCTCAGGCCCAGACAAAGGCCTTAACTCCTCAAGACCATCCAGACAAAAAATTACTTTATTGCAGTTGGAAATTAGAGCCTTGACGGTGGAAAGGCTAATGTGCCAATGTTTGAGTGCCTGCCTGAGAGCTTTGAACTTTGCAGATATTATAGCAGTAGAAGATCTCTTATGAACTGGCCTACTCCAAGATTCACTGACACAATCAAGAAAACCAGGCAAATTAGTCCAGTAATTTTCAAATCTAAACACTTTGGCCTTGGGAATAGTGGTTTTGATTTGCACCACACATGGCACATGATATGAAGTGGTTCTAGCCAGAGGTAGGACCATAGTGTTAGGATAAGAACATGTCCATGAAGGGGTTGTAAAAAACCAATCAATTTGTTCAAGCAAAGGAGCAGTTTGCATATTTGTCCAAGTGTACTTTCTGCCCTTGATAGGTAATTCAATTAAGCCCAGATGCCCAATAACCTCATTAAAGATGAACATGTCATTAATATCACCACCTGGTTTATTCCTATTTTCCATTGATCGCATGAAATTGAAATCACCCAGTAACAGCCAGTTAGCATCATCAGGGATAATTATATCATGCAACCAATTAATAAAATTATCTCTAGCTGGATTTTGACAGGGTCCATAGACTGAAACTAGAGTCCGGGTTTGGGAGTTATGAACAGACTTGAACTCCACCATAATACCAAAACTATTGGACTCAATTAGCTTTCCAGCAAACAAAGCAGTATTCCATACGACTAACAACCCACCCGAAGCTCCAGACGAAGGCACATGGATAAACTGATCGAAACGTCATGGACAACACTTACGGATGAAACGCTGATCAATGACCTCACATTTTGTTTCTTGGAGGTAAGCAATGGAACAAGCACTTTCATCGATTTTCTGATGAACTGCACGCTTTCTGTCATCTGAACTCAGACCTCGCACATTCCAACAAAGAACTTTCCAATCTCTAATATCATTCTGATTCATTACAGACCATAATAAAGTAACAGCAAAAGACTGTCACATAATGACAGTACCATTTCAGCCAAGGGATAGCATAAAAGTTCAGACAAAGCCTGAAAGATAAGTGTAGATAAATGGTTTTCACAAGGGTTAACCATAAACCCCATCAAATGAAATGATCAGCTATCATTGGAACTAGGAGGAGCAGAAGACTTGCAAGAAGAAGCCTCAAGCTTCTCCTTAGTGAGCTTCTCAGGCCCAATGCCGAGGCGAAGACCAACCTGCTGCAGCACATTGATTGGCGTGGGCGGCGGCATAGTAGGTTGATCTGCATCGTGAGGAGGAGCCCATGGTAGTTCGCCATCCACAGTAACCTTGTGCTTCTTCTAAGGCTTTGCTGCAGGTTTCTTCATAGGGGACTTGGCTGGATTAGAATGCCTGAAGCCATCACGTAGGGCTGAGAGGCTGGCACTACGCCTAACCTCAGACTCAACAATCACAGACTTTGGTTTACGAGCACGAGCTGGACGCTGACTTGGGGCTGCAGAGAAATTGAAGGCATACATCTCAACAGCAGACAAAGCTGGATCAACCATGGCACAATCCTCAGCAACATTGTCAAAACAAAGTGCACGAGCAACAGGAGGCTTCCTTGGAATATTCACCATCCGACGAACAGGTGAAGGATGAAAAACCAGCTTGTTCTTCATAGCAGAGTAAGAGAAAGATACCTCCCAAGAGCGCTTAGACAGTAGAATTGGTTTAAAAGGACTGTAGAGCTGTAACCCTCGAGGAATGTGCATTGTATCAAAGACTGGCATCATACGCTGAAAAGATATTGTCCATTGCATTACCGAAGGAAGCTCTAGTTTGAAAATTGTCAGAACTTGACCAATAACAACATGAGGCTGGATCAGAGGAGGCACATAGGCTGCCACAACACCTTGCTGATTATTGACAGATCCCTCAGCAGAATCAACAGGCCCCGAGTTCTCTAAAACCACTGACTCTTGAGAAGCAGGTAGTGCTTCATCCTCATGAATCTCCTCAATAATGACATTGTCATGCTGGTTATGAGGCTGCGGATCATCATTGTGAGCATGAGGGTCCTCATTCCAGCCCAGCTCTGGAAACTCAGGCATGACAAAGTTAACATCATCAAAAGGCATGTTCCCGGGCAGCGGATGAGGGTTTCCATTGAAAGGCATCGGATCTTCATCAGTTGGCATAATGTCAGCAAATTCTGCAGAGAGCACATAGATAGGTGCTGTCCAAGAAAGACGCGTAGCTCCAAAGTCTGCATACTCACGATAGACAACATCCCTAGGTACTTGTTGAGGGCTTGGGAAAGAAACATAAACAAGAGTCCTGACTAGCCGCGGATCATCCTGATGCCAGATATGAAAACGACCAAAGGTGTTAACTGCCTCAGAAATATGCTGTGTTGTGCGGTAATCCAAAGGAACACCTAACATCATAATCCAGCCCCTACGAAAACCCTGAATAGCTCTGTGATTGATGCCTTGATCATGAGGAACAAACCGAACAAAGTGACCATTGCCAAGATCATAAGGAGGAGGATTTATAATGGCATGCCTAGATGCAGGAGATCGGAACTCAAACAAACCAACACCCTCAATCCATTGCTGATCACTAAGAACGTCACGGTGAAGCTGAGTCATCACAAAATCACTAACCAGTTGCCGGAAGTGATGAATCTGTCCAGGTGGCGGCGGAGGCTCAACAAAGCCAATGGCAAACTGCTCATGGCGACGGTCCGGCGCAATGGCTGGAGAGTAGAAAGTCCGAGGCACGCGGGTTGGCCCTCCATCGATGAACTCAAACCCCGGTGGAAGGAACTCAAGAGGATCCAGGGGAAAGTTTGCCATGTTTTGCTCTGGTGGAGGTGGAGCAGGTTGGTGGTGCACGGGAAGGGGTGAAGACGTGATGGGACTCGTCTGCACCAGCGCGTGGGTCGTCTCTATACCCGAGGAGTCCCTAGGCGATGGAGTAGGAGGCTGACTCGTGGCGGGCATGGGAATCAACAGTGGAGATTTTTCTGGATTTTGTTTCGTGTGTTTAACTCTCCAAACATAACCATTATCCTGGGCCCAATTAATGCAATCCCGACGACGATGACCATAACGTGAGCAAGCCAGGCAAACAGGACAAGAGACCGACAAGTGGCCCCGCTGGTGACAGTTGGAACAAGTTAGAACACGGTCCACCATGTCATTGACCATCTCATCAAACAAATCAGCAGCTTCCTGAGTAGACGGGATATCCATTGGCTGGGTGGTGGGCTGTAGCCCGTCATGCAGGGCTGGCCCAACATGGGATGCAGGAGAAACGAGAGCAGACGAGAACAAACTAACAGCCTCAGGTGAATTCCGTTGAATCCGCGGCGGATCAACAGAACCGAAAACAATCGACGGAGAAGCAACAGTCCACTGGAGATTCGCCGGCGGCGATGGTCGAATGATCAAACGCTCATTTGCCGAGACAACATATCCAGCATCAGAAACTGTATCAATACAATCCTGCGTGGCCGGATATCTATAACCCTTGCATGCATCATAGCTTTGGAATGTTGCAAAAGAAATTTTCTTTTGCACAGAACCAGAAGATCTAAAAGAGGACTTAGACGGTGGTTTATGCATAGCGATCATCCCAAGCGCCGCCCGTCTCTTAGATGGACTAACTAAGATCCATTCCGCATCACTTTGCAACTTCCAAGGTTTAAACTCACGAACCCAATTTGGTCCTCCACGGCCCCAAAGATTAAAATAACATTTGAATTGCGGGCCAGCAAAAGATCGAAGATCAACAATAAAGAAACCAACTTGCTTGGAAGAAACGTTGAAGGAATAAACCTTGTCACGTAAGCATGAGACACCCAACTCGATCGCAGATCCACCAACAGCAGCCTCCAAAGCCGCCGCCACAGAATGATCATCAAGCCTGAAAACATGACGGCTAAAGGACACCACCAACTTGAAGTGACCTGTGTCCTCCGTAGGGTGAACCGAAAAACCAGTAGATCTGAAAACTTTATCCGCAAACTCCAAACCCTTGGAGAAGTCCAAGCCAAGGGTTGATCCCGATGAGAAAACCATGACCCCTGAGTGAGGGGGAGACGCCGGAGAGATTGGTAGGGAAAGATTAGGGTTTTAGTGGTGGTGGGAGGAGATCGCCGGAGGTGGGGTGGGAGGTGGGAGGTGGGAGGTGGGAGACGCCATTACATCCCGGTATCCGTGTTTCGATGTTTCCACTTCAATTGGTGTAGGTGCCACAGGAACAACTCCCTGTGCCCTGCCACACACTAGTTGAAGAGACGGTTCAATAACCTCATCAAGTCTCCACCATCCTCCCACTCAATTCTTTCGAGAGAAACTTTTTCCTCGAGAAAGGACCCGATTCTAGAAACAATCCCTTATTGCTTTCGGATCTGAGACAGGAGGTATACCCAACTGTTTTGGGTGTCCGATGAAGATGCATTTATCCGCTTTGGGTTCGAGCTTATCAGCCTGAAACTTTTTCACATAAGCGTCGCAGCCCCAAACTTTTGAGAAATGACAGCTTAGGTTTCTCTAAACCATAGTTCATACGGTGTCATCTCATCGGAATTACGTGGTGCCCTATTTAAAGTGAATGTGGTTGTCTCTAATTCCTAACCCATAAACTATCGTGGTAATTCGATAAGAGACATCATGGTATGCATCATATCCAATAGGGTGCAGTTATGATGTTCGGACACACCATCATACTATGGTGTTTCAGGCTGTATTAGTTGTGAAACAATTTCCACAATGTCTTAATTCTGTGCCAAACTCGTAATTCAGATATTCATCTCTATGATCATATCATAGATATTTTATCCTCTTGTCACGACGATCTTTCAACTTCACCCTGAAATTACTTGAACCTTTCAATAATTCAGACTCGTGATTCATCAAGTAAATGTACTCAACATCTACTCAAATCATCTGTGAAGTAAGAACATAACGATACCCACTACACGCCTCAGCACTCATTGGACTGCACACATCAAAATGTATTACTTCCAACAAGTTGCTTTCTAGTTCCATTTTACTGAAAATGAGGCTTTCAGTCATCTTGCCCATGTGGTATGATTTGCATGTCTCAAGTGATTCAAAATCAAGTGAGTCCAAACGGTCCATTTGCATGGAGTTTGTTCATGCATATACACCAATAGACATGGTTCGCATGTCTCAAATTTTTCAAAAACGAGTGAGCCCAAAGATCCATCAACATGGAGCTTCTTCATGCGTTTTAGACCGATATGACTTACGTGGCAGTGCCACAAGTAGGTGGTACTATCATTACTATCTTATATCTTTTGGCATGAACATGTGTATCACTACGATTGAGATTCAAAAAAAACCATTCATTTTAGGTGCAAGACCATTGAAGGTATTATTCAAATAAACAGAGTAACCATTATTCTCCTTAAATGAATAACCGTATTGCGATAGACATAATCCAATCATGTCTATGCTCAACGCAAACACTAATCTCGATGGTAGACGGAGCGTGCGATGCTTGATCACATCAAGCTTGGGAAAAACTTCCAACACATATCGCCAGCTCACCTTTAGCTAGTCTCCGTTTACTCCGTGGCCTTTTATTTCGAGTTTACTAACACTTAGCAGCCGAACCGGTATCTAATACCATGGTGCTACTAGGAGTACTAGTAAAGTACACATTAACACAATGTATATCCATTATACTTCTATCGACCTTGCCAGCCTTCTCATCTACCAAGTATCTAGGGTAATTCTGCTCCAGTGGCTGTTCCCCTTATTACAGAAGCCCCTTATTACAGAAGCACTTAGTCTCGGGTTTGGGATCAACCTCGGGTTTCTTCACTAGAGCAGCAGCTGAATTGCCGTTTCATGAAGTATCCCTTTTTGCCCTTGCCCTTCTTGAAACTAGTGGTTTCACCAACCATCAACAATTGATGCTCCTTCTTGATTTCTACTTTTGTGGTGTCAAACATCGCGAATATCTCAAGGATCATCATATATGTCCCCGATATATTATAGTTCATCACGAAGCTCTAGCAGCTTGGTGGTAATGACTTCGGAGAAACATCACTATCTCATCTGGAAGATCAACTCCCACTCGATTCAAATGATTGTTGTACTCAGACAATCTGAGCACAAGCTCAACAATTGAGCTTTTCTCCCTTAGTTTGCAGGCTAAGAAAATCATCGGAGGTCTTATACCTCTTGACGTGGGCACAAGCCTGAAATCCCAATTTCAGCCCTCGAAACATCTCATATGTTTCGCGACGTTTCAAAACGTTTTCGGTGCCTCAACTCTAAACCGTTTAGCATTACGCACTGAACTATCACGTAGTTATCAAAATGTGTATGTCAGATGTTCGCAACATCCACAGACGACGTTCGAGGTTCAGCACACTGAGCGGTGCATTAAGGACATAAGCCTTCTATGAAGCAATGAGGACAATCCTCGGTTTATGGACCTAGTCCGCATAATTGCTACTATCAACTTTCAACTAAATTTTCTCTAGGAACATATCTAAACAGTAGAACTGAAGCGCGAGCTACAACATAATTTGCGAAGACCTTTTGACTATGTTCAGGATAATTAAGTTCATCTTATGAACTCCCACTCAGATAGACATCCCTCTAGTCATCTAAGTGATTACATGATCCGAGTCAACTAGGCCGTGTCCGATCATCACGTGAGACGGACTAGTCAACATCGGTGAACATCTTCATGTTGATCGTATCTTCTATACGACTCATGTTCGACCTTTCGGTCTTCCATGTTCCGAGGCCATGTCTGTACATGCTAGGCTCGTCAAGTCAACCTAAGTGTTTCGCATGTGTCCCGAGGCCATGTCTGTACATGCTAGGCTCGTCAACACCCGTTGTATTCGAACGTTAGAATCTATCACACCCGATCATCACGTGGTGCTTCGAAACAACGAATTGTCGCAACGGTGCACAGTTAGGGGGAACACTTTCTTGAAATTTTAATGAGGGATCATCTTATTTACTACCGTCGTTCTAAGTAAACAAGATGCAAAAACATGATAAACATCACATGCAATCAAATAGTAGTGACATGATATGGCCAATATCAATTTTGCTCCTTTTGATCTCCATCTTCGGGGCTCCATGATCATCGTTGTCACCGGCATGACACCATGATCTCCATCATCGTGTCTTCATGAAGTTGTCTCGCCAACTATTACTTCTACTACTACAGCTAACGGTTAGCAATAAAGTAAAGTAATTACATGACGTTTATGTTGACACGCAGGTCATAAATAAATTAAGACAACTCCTATGGCTCCTGCCGGTTGTCATACTCATCGACATGCAAGTCGTGATTCCTATTACAAGAACATGATCAATCTCATACATCACATATATCATTCATCACATCCTTTGGCCATATCACATCACAAAACACTTGCTGCAAAAACAAGTTAGACGTCCTCTAATTGTTGTTGCAAGTTTTTACGTGGCTGCTATAGGTTTCTAGCAAGAACGTTTCTTACCTACGCCAAAACCACAACGTGAATTGCCAATTTCTATTTACCCTTCATAAGGACCCTGTTCATCGAATCCGATCCGACTAAAGTGGGAGAGACAGACACCCGCCAGCCACCTTATGCAACTAGTGCATGTCAGTCGGTGGAACCGGTCTCACGTAAGCGTACGTGTAAGGTTGGTCCGGGCCGCTTCATCCCACGATGCCGCCGAATCAAGATAAGACTAGTAACGGCAAGATAATTGACAATATCGACGCCCACAACTACTTTGTGTTCTACTCGTGCATAGTAACTACGCATAGACCTAGCTCATGATGCCACTGTTGGGGAACGTAGCAGAAAATTCAAAATTTTCTACGCATCACCAAGATCATCTATGGAGTCTAGCAACGAGGGTGTAACGCCCCGAGACCGTTGCGCCAGGTGTCATCCAGTTATTCGCTGATGTTGCCAGGTCATTTGCTTGTGTGCTGCATTTCATCATGTCATCATGTGCATTGCATCATGTCATCATGCAACCCGTTTTAAAACTCAACTAAACAAATGGTATGGATATTTGATCCATTTAAATCGAGGGAATTCACATGGTGATTCTCTTTACAACTTATCCTCTCGATATTTTAGAGAGCTATAGTAATTATTCCAATTATGTGGAATTACCTTAACACACTTGCAAAAATCCCAAAGCCTTTTATTATTTCAACTCTTGGCCTCTAACTTTGCCATATGTCCTTTCATCATTTTCCGGAGCTCCACCTAATTTCTCAACATTTTTGGGCACTTCGAAAAACCTATCCTAGCTCAACCTTTTGAATTAAATTCAAAGGAATTTGAATTTAATCTTTCAACTTGACCTTTTTTTCTATTTTTCCGGACCATGCACATTTTTTTTGAGTCCGTGAAAATTATCCTCGTGCCCAACTCTTTCTCTAACCTTTCTTTTCTTCCTTTTCTTCCTCTCTATTTTTCCGTTTGGATAAGAGTATTAGAGAGAGAGAAGGAGCCCAGCAGCCTGGGCCTCCCAACCTCCCGCGCCGGCCCAAGGCCAAGGCCCATCCGCGCCCCATGGTTAACCTAGCTAGCTCGTTTCCCTGGCCCGATCTCCCCCTCGATCCCTCTCTCCCTCCTAGCGCCGCCAGAGAGAGAGGATCGAACCCATCTCCCGACCTCCTCCTTCCCTCGATCCCCTCCTCTCGAACCCACTCGCAGGCCCTCTCCTGATCCCATCTCACTCCCGTGCCGCCAACCTCCACCAGGACCCGCGAGCCCGAGCGCCTCCTGCCGCGAGCCCCACCAGGATCACGCCGCTGCCCCGCCTCCAAGTCTACCCCGCGCCGACGACCCTGCAAGCTGCTGTCGCACGCCTTCGTCCCCGCGCCGCGAGCAGCTCCCCTCCTTCGTCCATGGCGGCCGCCGCACCTGTCAAGTCCCTCTCCATCAGTGCCTGCCCCGCCACCATCTCGACCTCGCCATGGCCTCCGCGCCGCCGTCCTCCATGGCCGCTGCCGGCTGAGCTCGAAGCTCCGCTGCTGCACCTCGTCGCCGGAGTGTCTCCCCTCTGCCTCCCCTGCAGCTGCTCTCCGGCAGCTCGGCCGACCTCCTCTGCTCCGCCCTGCGCGTCCTCGCCGTCCAACCACGCCACCGGACTGCTACCTTGCCTCCCCGACCTGAACTAGCTCAGCCCCCGGCCATCTTCGGCGCCTCACCGGCCGGATCTGACTCCGGTGGCCCGTCCCCGTCGGGATGACCTCCACCACAGGCCAACCACCAAGCCGGCCATGCCACTGTTGTCGCCTGGCATGGCCATGACCAAGACCCGAGACTTGAGACCCGTGGCCTCCGCTGTTAATTTCTGTGGACGCCAAGTACCTCTTCCGGTGATCCGAACATCTACGAGTCGTGTACCACTACAGCCGGTGTGTTTTTCGTCAAGTCCGACTACGACACAAACGGCTACACAATGACTCCGAAGAACATGGAAACGCCAAGTTCCTCTCCGAACGTGAACGACTACCATCGCCAAGACCGCAAGTACCACGACAACCCCGAAGGGATGCGGACCCGTCAAGTACCTCTCCGAAAAACGAGCATGTACCACTACGTTCGGAGACATCGGATCCGCCAAGTCCAACAACGAATGGGTACAACTACCGACGACCCCGGACATCTACGAAATGTGTACCACTACGTCTCGTGAACGCCTACTTCCCTCTATGAACGAGAACCGTCCCCTTTGCACGCTACAAAGGTATAACCCTGAGACGATGCCCGTAAATGGATGCATGTTGTATGAGATGCACCCTTGTTCGATAACGTCGCCCCTCTTTTGCCTTGCCACCGACATGTGGGAACTCGGTATTCGAGAGCACCCCGCATTCTATCGCATGTCACGCTCAAGTCGCATTTTCTTTTGCACCGGGATCTCAATCGAGTTACCGGAACCGATATGTTGCCGTGGCATCATTTTCGGATTCGTTGCCGTGGCACCCCTTTTCTTTCCACCACGGTGGCAAATGCTTCATAATACGCTCTTATCAACATTTTCTTAAAAACTTGCATAAACTTGTTCATGTCATTCGCATCATGATAACAACAATTAAAATGTTTAAATTGTTGTTGCATTAAATTACTAATGCATATGGGGAGTTACCGGATTTGTTGTTTATTATATCCGGCCCCATTTAAATTGTTTAGATGGTATAGTTTTGTTATGTTTCACCTCTTGCCATGTTAACCAACATTTAACTTTGTTGAGTACCTAACCGAGAGTGAACTAAATAATTGATGTGGTGTTCCGTCAATTTGCAACTCGTTGCACATTGAGCTCCACTTAATTTGTAGTATTGTTTGTGCACTTTGCCATGCCATGCATAATTAAACCGGACATGCATCATACTTGGTTGTGCAAATTGCCATGTCTATGCGATGGTTGTTTACCATGATTGTTTGCTCCTTTCCGGTGTTTGCTCCTTCGGGTTGATTCCGTGAACGTCGCGTTTGTGAGGAACCGTTCGACTACGTCCGTTTGTCTTCTTCATGGACTCGTTCTTCTTCCTTGCGGGATTTCAGGCAAGATGATCATACCCTCGAAATCACTACTATCTTTGTTATGCTAGTTGCTCGCTCTTTTGCTATGCCAATGCTACGATGCCTACCATTTGCTTGTCAGCCTCCCAAATTGCCATGTCAAACCTCTAATCCACCATGTCCTAGCAAACCGTTGTTTGGCTATGTTACCGCTTTGCTCAGCCCCTCTTATAGCGTTGTTAGTTGCAGGTGAAGATTGAAGTTTGTTCCTTGTTGGAACATGGAGATGTTGTTCCTTGTTGGAATATTTATTTACTTGTTGGGATATCACGTTATATCTTATTTAATTAATGCATCTATATACTTGGTGAAGGGTGGAAGGCTCGGCCTTATGCCTGGTGTTTTGTTCCACTCTTGCCGCCCTAGTTTCCGTCATATCGGTGTTATGTTCCCGGATTTTGCGTCCTCACGCGGTTGGGCTATAATGGGAACCCCTTGACAGTTCGCCTTAAGTAAAGCTTTTCCAGCAATGCCCAACATTGGTTTTACCATTTGCCACCTAGCCTTTTTTTCCCTTGGGTTTCGCGGACTCAAGGGTCATCATTATTTTAACCCCCCCGGGCCAGTGCTCCTCTGAGTGTTGGTCCAACTGTCAGCTACCGGTGACCACCAGGGGCAACTCTGGGCTGGCCTACCCGTACCTAGGACAATATGAGTGTGCCCTGAGAAAGAGATATGTGCAGCTCCTATCGAGATTTGTCGGCACATTCGGGCGGTGTTGCTGGTTTAGTTTTACCCTGTCGAAATGTCTTGTTGTACCGGGATACCGAGTCTGATCGGAACGTCTCGGGTGGAGGTCTATTCCTTCGTTGACCGTGAGAGCTTGTGATGGGCTAAGTTGGGACACCGCCGCAGGGATTTGAACTTTCGAAAGCCGTGCCCGCGGTTATGGGCAGATGGGAATTTGTTAACGTCCGGTTGTAGAAAACCTGAACTTGACCTTAATTAAAATGAATCAACCGCGTGTGTAACCGTGATGGTCTCTTTCCAGCGGTGTCCGGGAAGTGAACACGGTTGTTGGAGTTATGCTTGATGTAGGTAGTCTAGGATCACTTCTTGATCATACTTTTATCGACCGTGCTTTGCCTTCTCTTCTCGCTCTCATTTGCGTATGTTAGCCACCATATATGCTAGTCGGTTGCTGCAGCTCCACCTCATACCTTTACCTTACCCATAAGCTTAAATAGTCTTGATCGCGAGGGTGCGAGATTGCTGAGTCCCTGTGGCTCACAGATACTTCCAAAACTAGCTTGCAGGTGCCAATGAGTCCGTACAGATGACGCAACCAAGCTCAGGAGGAGCTCGATGAAGATCTTGTCCTTTATGTTGTTTCATTCTAGTTGATCAGTAGTGGAGCCCAGTTGGGGTCGATCGGGGACCTTTTGTCGCATTTGGGGTTCTTCTTTTATTTTGGCTCCGTAGTCGGGCCTTGATTGTATCTGATTGATGTAATGCTTTATTCATGTAATTGGGTGAAGTGGCGATTGTAAGCCAACTATGTATCTCTTTCCCTTATTATATTACATGGGTTGTGTGAAGATTACCTCACCTGCGACATATGCCTTCAATGCGATTATGCCTCTAAGTCGCGCCTCGACACGTGGGAGATATAGTCGCATTGAGGGTGTTACAGAGGGGAATGAGAGTGCATCTACATACCCTTGTAGATCGCTAAGCGGAAGCGTTCAAGTGAACGGGGTTGATGGAGTCGTACTCGTCGTGATCCAAATCACCGATGATCCTAGTGCCGAACGGACGGCACCTCCGTGTTCAACACACGTACAGCCCGGTGACGTCTCCTACGCCTTGATCCAGCAAGGGGAGAAGGAGAGGTTGGGGAAGACTCCATCCAGCAGCAGCACGACGGCGTGGTGGTGGTGGAGGAGCATGGTACTCCAGCAGGGCTTCGCCAAGCACCGCAAGAGACGAGGAGGGAGAGAGGTAGGGATGCGCCAGGGAGAGGTCAAAACTCATGTGTTGGCAGCCCCAAAGACCTCAACTATATATAGGGGAGAGGGAGGGGGCTGCGCCCCCTCTAGGGTTCCCACCCCAAGGGGTGCGGCAGCCCCAAAGCCCATCTGGGCGGCGGCCAAGGGGGGAGAGAGGGGGAGACTTGCCCCCCAAGTAAGGTGGAGGCGCCCCCTCCCTAAACCCTAAGCGCCTTGGGCCCTTGTGGGGGGGCACTAGCCCATCTGGCGCTGGTCCCCTCCCGCACTTGGCCCATGCTGCCCTCTGGGGCCGGTGGCCCCACTTGGTGGACCCCCGGGACCCTCCCAGTGGTCCCGGTACATTACCGATAGCAACCGAAACCTTTCCGGTGACCAAAACAGGACTTCCCATATATAAATCTTTACCTCCGGACCATTCCGGAACTCCTCGTGATGTCCGGGATCTCATCCGGGACTCCGAACAACATTCGGTAACCACGTATATCTATTCCCTATAACCCTAGCGTCATCGAACCTTAAGTGTGTAGACCCTACGGGTTCGGGAAACATGCAGACATGACCGAGACACCTCTCTAGTCAATAACCAACAGCGGGATCTGGATACCCATGTTGGCTCCCACATGCTCCACGATGATCTCATCGGATGAACCACGATGTCAAGGACTTAATCAATCCCGTATACAATTCCCTTTGTCTAGCGGTACGATACTTGCTCGAGATTCGATCGTCGATATCCCGATACCTTGTTCAATCTCGTTACCGGCAAGTCTCTTTACTTGTTCCGTAACACATCATCCCGTGATCAACTCCTTGATCACATTGTGCACATTATGATGATGTCCTATCGAGTGGGCCCAGAGATACCTCTCCGTTTACACGGAGTGACAAATCCCAGTCTCGATTCGTGCCAACCCAACAGACACTTTCGGAGATACCTGTAGTGTACCTTTATAGCCACCCAGTTACGTTGTGACGTTTGGCACACCCAAAGCACTCCTACGGTATCCGGGAGTTGCACAATCTCATGGTCTAAGGAAATGATACTTGACATTAGAAAAGCTTTAGCATACGAACTACATGATCTTGTGCTAGGCTTAGGGTTGGGTCTTGTCCATCACATCATTCTCCTAATGATGTGATCCCGTTATCAACGGCATCCAATGTCCATGGTCAGGAAACCGTAACCATCTATTGATCAACGAGCTAGTCAACTAGAGGCTTACTAGGGACATGGTGTTGTCTATGTATCCACACATGTATCTGAGTTTCCTATCAATACAATTCTAGCATGGATAATAAACGATTATCATGAACAAGGAAATATAATAATAACCAATTTATTATTGCCTCTAGGGCATATTTCCAACAGCTCCTTCTGTAGATGCCTTTGCAAATATCAAGCCATGGTTTGCAAATAAAAGATTATTGTCTGCAAGTGTTATAGGGGGCACTACGATGCCCGATAAATTTTCGAGTTTCCCTTGCTCCTCAACAGGCAAGACAGGCCTTGAGCTGCCAAAAAGAAATATGAAGAGATGGGGTCCTTCTAGTGGGTTTGAAAACCTTAGTATGTTCACCATTAAAAGCATCAAAAAAGAGACTCGTGTGGCAATTCTCATGATAGACGACATCACCCATCTCTCACTAAAGTCCAACTTCAACATGATTACTCAAAGATAATCCCATTTGACCCTATCATGGGCCTTCATCATGTCGAGTTTTAGAGCACAATACTGTGAGTTTCTTCTCTTCTTCTTCATAAATTGTTAGTAATCGTACACAGTCAAAATATTATCTGTGATTAATATTCCCAGGACAAATGTTAATTGCTCTTCTGATTTTTTCCTGCAACACCTCCTTTAGTCTATTAGCTTACACTTTAGAGACGATTTTCAGGACAACATTGCATAAACTAACCGGTCTAAATTGGGAAAGAGAAGATGGCCAAGAACTTTTGGAATCGGGACGAGCAAGGTCTGGTTTACCTCCCCTAATTCTTGAACGCCATTTAGGATATTCAATATTGTCCTCGTTACTTCTTGACAAATGACACAATGATGCTGGAAAAAAATGGGCGACAAAACCATCTAGCCTAGGTGCATTAGTCAGTTACATTTGAAAGAGTGCAGTTTTGACCTCTTAAGCTATGTACGGAGCGTCCAGTCGTGCATTCTTCGCCCCGTCACCTTATGTTGAATGCAAGAAAGAATCTTGTCTACCGTCACAGTTCCTTATATGCTGTACAGATTCTTATAAAGCCGGCTACATGATTCGGGAACTATTGGATTTCCTCATAAAAAGAACAATCACGCAACTGGAGCCTTTCAATTCTTTTGTTCTTTCTCCTCAGAGATGCTCACCGCAGAAAGAAAATTGTGCTACTCTCCTCTTCAGATAGCCATTGTATCCTTGATCTTTTTCGGCATAATTTCTTCCAATAGTTACTGCCATTATTTGTTTTATTATTTTTCATTTCCTTTCTTCATAAAGGAAGTACACTAATACCAATATTTTCTTAGAAAACTTTGTTTTTTATTTTATTTTCATTTTCTTCTTCTTAAAGGGTAATACCGAAGCCACTAATTCGTTTTTGTTAGAAAAGTTCATTATTTTGATTTTGCTTTAGTTTTTATTTCAGTTTATTTCTTCTTTAATGGTAATAACAATCCACTAATTCATTCCATCTCAGGAAAATTTATTTTTTTGCGAAAAAATCATTATTATATACTTATTCTTGCACACTATAAAGAAGTGAAATTTTGGTGTACATTGTGTGCCTTTTTTTAATTATTTGTTTTAATTTTTTAAAGGGTAATTTAATCCCCACTTATCCATTCTCCTTTGGAAAACTTCATTATCTTGATTTTGTTTTCATTTTTATTTAATTTGTTTTCTTCTTAAATGGGTAATACTAATGCGACTAATGCACTCATTCTTAGATTACTTCGTTTTTGCAGAAAATTTCACTATTATATACATATTCTTGCATATTATAAAAGAAACTTTATTTCTATGGAAATTCTGCGAAAAAAGTTATTATATATTTTAATTTTTCTTTCTTGTTGAACGGTAAGACCAATGCCACTAATTTATTCTCCCATATAAAACTTATTTTTTTCTTTACTTTTTAAAAATGTCTTAGTTTTTTATTTCATTTATTTTTTTTAAGGGCATACCAATACCCCTAATATAGTCCTTCATAAACAATTTTTTATGCAAAAGTTCCACCATTATATGGTTATTCCAGTATATTATTAAAAATAAATAAAAATTACGTGTAAACTGTGCGCGCATTTTTTCATTATAGTTTTTTTTCATTTTCTCTCCTTGAAGGGTAATACCAATTCCACTATTCATTATCTGTTGGAATACTTCATTTTGTTTGACTTCATTTTTCTTGTATTTTTTAGTTTTTATTTCATTTTCTTATTTAAGAGTAATACCAATTTCGCTAATTTATTCCTTTCTTAGATAGTTTTTTTTTTGCAAAAATCAGTTACATGCTTATTCTTCATATTATAAAAAAGCATGATTTTTGTCTAAAATGTGCACAAAATTTTCATTATTTTTGTTTTTATTTTCTTTCTTCTTTAAAGGCAATACAAATTTCATTAATTCATTCTTCCTTAGAAATCCTTTTTTATTGTTTAAGGTGACACCACCACAGAATTTCAGGCAACTGGTCGTTTTATGGTTACTCGGTTAACGAGTTTGTATTGCGCTTTGTTGTTGCCTCCTCGGAAGAACTATTGAGTTGACGAGTTCGTGTTGTGCCTAATTTTGTGTTACGAACTTAAAATGTAATTCATACATTAATTTTTTTTTGCTATTTCTTCGGTCACCAGAAAACTTCTTAAATTTCGGTCGATTTTCTTGTCTTGCTTTAAGCAGCCCACCAACAAAGGCATAGCCGACACTAGACTAGAGCAGCCCGTAATCCGCGTACAAAATGAATTGGGCTTCGAAGTATTGGACTCGAGTAGCTCAAGGTCCATATACAGTTCTTGATCGATTAATGAACTTGAGTACTATGCAAAGTAAAACAGTGCAGTTTTCCACGGTGTGCTAGTTGTAGATGGTCAGTAGTACTGATCACTTATCTCTACTGGACGCTAGCATGATGAAGTGCTAGACTGTTCCTGAATAGTGAAAAAAATAACGCACTATAGCATTCTTTTTCTTTTGAAACTGAGACCGTAGAACAATTACAAGTGTTCTACGGTAATTTCATGGAAAAAAATTATAAAGTACAAATATTACAGCATTAACCCACTCTAGTTCTAGGAAATAAACTCATGTTCGAATTATAGGTGTTGTTCTATCCAACTAATCAGTTACTCTACTTTCCTCTGTTTTGCCCTGAGTTGAACTGTCCAGAGTCGTTCTTTAAGGTAGTGTTTCCAAGTGTTCAAGTGTGGAGCAGTTGATCTGAAAATCTTGTCATTCCTAACTGATCATATACGCCAACATCCCATCACAACAATGTCCAAAGCAATTTCTTCTGGAAGGTGACTGACAGTCACAAAATTTCATCATAAGCTAAAATGCCTCTGTGTTTATTGGGAGTCAGATGATCCCAACATAGAAGAGAGAAAGGACAGTTCCAAAATAGGTGGAAAAGAGATTCCTCAGTACCCTCTAAGCATAAGGCACAATTATAATCTTGTAAGAACATGCTTTGACTATGCAAAAGATTCCTGGTGTTGATTCTGTCTTGCAGTAGCAGCCAATAGAAAATCTTATGTCTCAATCTGCATGCAGTGCTCCAGAGATTTTTGAAGATAATGTGAGCTGAGTTATTACCCACACTATAAGAAATATGTCAACTTATGACCTTCACTATTGGTCTCTGAAAGATCATAGTTTTTCATTTACGGTCTTTTTGTGACCAAAACCAGAAAGTCAAAAGCTGGCGTTCGTAAACTGAAATTAGTGACCTTCTTTGTCATATGTAAAAGGTTGTTGGTTCCACGACCAAATTTTTGGTCACTAGCAACCTCCTCAGGCCACGTAGGCATCCAGCGTGGCAAGCTGATGTGGCACAAGATTCAGCCCGGTCCGATTCAGTGTCTATATAGGCCGAGCCCATTAATTCAGCCTTTTTAGTTATCATTTTTTTGTCATTCTGCGCTACTACATGGGCCTGGCCTAATATTTCAGCCTTTTTTGTTTTCGGGTCAAGGCCTTTCTGGCTCAACGGTTCGTAATTTTTTAGGAGATGGGTCCATTACTCAAATGGGTCCCGATTGTCATGTTCTAATATGTGGGTCCATGTTTTCAATTCATCGGTAAATAAATAACCAATATTCAAATCAAAACAACCAGAAAGCACAGATAATACTTCAAATAACAGCCAAAATAAGTCTGTTACATCATATAACTTAGATACAATGGTAATCACAGCCACAAGCTCTACAAGTCTCTACAAGTGTAATCACAACCACAAGATCTACAAGTGCCCTTTGACAGCTTCGAGTGGCCCTTCGGTTTCTATCAGTCCCGATTTGAGGAACACACCAGGCTTCAGGGTCTTCTCCATAGTGTCGACCAAGATCTCACCCTTCATCGGCATCAGAGTGATGCACCTGAACATGGCAGGGAAAAGGATTACCTACCAAAAGCCAAATTTATACAAGATATCACCCTTTCAGTGGTGCAGAATATCAGAGAACGGTGCTTCAGCATTATAGGGCATGGAAACGTAAAATGCAATTTTTTCACAAAGGGCGTACAATCGCAAATTTACTATCCAGAAAATTAAATTAGAAAAAACGAATGAAACAGTGAAGTGCATGTCAGCCTTACTGTTTCTACTTCCTAGAAATGACTGAGACCATGGTGTTTCAACCTTTTGTAGAACACTATTCTATAACAATATATATTGAGCATGCTACAGCAGAAGCTTGAATTTATGGTTTCTATACTTCTACATTTACATCCTCACTAATATAGACCTTTTTGCTTCATACAGTACACGGCAATAGGAGCAAAATTCTAATAAATTCATTACAGGCTTGCCAAAAAATGACTAGTTACCTACACACCAGGGAACATAAACTTGAGAGGTTGATATCAAGGCCTATCAACTACATCATATATATATATATATATATGCATTAAAAAACAAGGCCATATGGCCGACCAATGCATCATAATTATCAGTTTTAAACACTACAGGACCAGAAAGTAGGTGTTGCTTCAAGTTTTAAAACTCAACCATTCATCATTAATAGTAGCAATTTAATCTTACTAAAGATAGGGGCATGTACAACGGGAGAGCACACTACAGCCAGAACTTACATGCAAAGATCCTGGAATTTTATGCACAACAGCAGCAGATTAGCTATATGAACACAATACCAGAATTTTATGCAACGTGAGAGCACACTACAGCCATAACCTACACACTACTACTCAACTACTGTACATGCATAGTACTCTGTCAGTAAGCAGCAGAGGAGATTTAAAAGGAAGGACCATGTGTGTGTGTGTGTGTGTGTGTGTGTAGAAAACACACACAAAAACTGAATATCACTAGTCACCCTGCAGACAGCAAGTTTCAGATGTTAAGAACAGATCAACATGTTGAGCAGTTAGGGAATCACGAGAAGGAAGTGGGAGGGTGGATCACGATGGTCTCACCTTGCTGTCTGCAGGGCAAGGTATGCCCCCTCCTTGCTACCAGGGCAAGGCATGCCCCCTTGGCGGCGTACTGGTAAGCCAGTTGCTGCATGTAGAAGAGAAGATCCCAAGTTGTTTGGAGTTAACAACGAAAGTACTGTATAATGTTTAGAACATGTATATTCAATATGACAAGTAGAAAAGCAGAGTTCTAGCAGAGTAGCATAAGAAGCAGAGGAATTCTGATTCTGTAACAAGAGGAAACAGAGTTGTCATGTGCAACAAGAGGAATTCTGATTTTGTAACAAGAGGTAGAATTAGCATCACTAGCTGTGTTGTTGTTGTTGTTTGCATATTACATAAGTAGTTGTCTGCCTAAGCAAATAGAGAGGTATATGCAGCAAGAACACGCAATGTGATGACAGTATGAGTGCACTATAACTCTGGAAGTAAAAAGAACATAAATTCATTTGGGTTGATTTGTACACAGCCAAGAAAAACTTCTTACAAATAAATTCATGGAAGCGTATCATCCTTTTAGTCCCTCACCCATATCTCCTAGTAGTATTACATAATGCCTAGTGAGTGATCTAGCAATGCACTGTACAAGAGAGTATATATGTGTACAGATTCCTGCAGCCAGCTTCTATCAGTAACATGCATGTATATATTGAAGTAAACGTAACAGAGAGTATCTTTGGAAACATTCAAAATATATTCAATGTTGGAGCTGCATCTTACAACTCAAGGAGCCACATGAAATCCATGGAAGGACCTTACTGCGACAATTCACTTGTATAGTCCTGCCTCATGTGCATAATGCTGTTGCAAACAAAATTGTTGGTAAAGTTGCATAAATACAAGTGTCTAAGTTAGAAATCACTGGAGTGTCAGACTCATGCATCTAACAACAGGCCCATCCATTTGCAACAGGCAAGTACTCCCAAAACCCTTTGTAAACTGAGAACACCTAGACAGTAAGCACTAAGCACAAAGACAACAGGATTGAGCTATTCACATGCTCATGGCATACTTAGGAGATTAGTGTTGAATACAATGTCTTGCATTTACTGAGAAAAACATATACAATGCCATTTACTGAAGCTGTGTGTAAACATGACTAAGCTTGATAGATACAGGGAAGAAAAAAACTGAATAAGATAGCAGTTAACGACCTTATAGCTTTGAATGGAAACCCATAGCAAGCATATATAAAAATTATCGGGGTTGGTGGGATGGATGAGCTATTCGCAGCTCACATAGGACGATGACAAGAACCTGCAGACCACGAAGGCAAGAAGGTCAGAGAAGGAGCCCACCAGAGCAACAATCGAATGAAGCAGGACATCTGGTAGGTCTGCCCAACCTTGATGTCCAGAAATGGCGAGGACGCAACACACATCAGCCCTTTCTTGCATTCTGCAGGTTGCAGCTTCTCTGTGAAAAATTATGAATTCAGAGAAGAATATCAGTACTAGAAGAATATGAAGTGGATGCTAAGGATTAAAATAGACTGTGTGCAGTGGCCGTAAGCATCGATTGTGGAAACAGTAGCACTGGCTACTATGGCTACAGCGACGCCAAGCAATTCAACGAAGCAACGACCACCATACAGAGCTAAGGACTGACTACTACAGCTAGTAAGTGTTCGTAAATCAAAACAGATCATTCCAAACTGTTATAAGGTCATACTGGATAATAGAGATCGCAATTATTCTAACTGAACTACACAAGAGTACGTCTTCTGCAGCACAGCACAAAAGAAAATTTTGTTACTCCGGAATAACAAAAAAAAAACTACAATCACGCATCTGAAACAAAGTAAATAAGTGTAGCTGTGCACAATCAGGCGCGCTGTAGTGTACTAAACTCTACTCGAGCGCAGGCAATGGCACTGAATCAGCCAACGAACGAACCAGAGCATATTAACCAAACCGCCATCCCCCCGTGCACTGCAGCGAGGTCAAACGGGCGCAGCGGCATGTGAGGTGCGAAACAAAGGGGCTGAGCATGAATGATCCTTGGCCAGTTGTGAGCGCTCGCTGCCATGGAACCGGCCACCACAAATCAGGTGCCACCACAGCGGCCGGCCGCAGATCTCAGGCTCGCGGCGGGGCGCCAGGGCCCGGATCTCGCAGATCCGCGCGTGCAGCCGCGGTGGCCACGCTCGTACGCGAGCGGACCCGGAGCTCAGCTCGCGGAGAGAACACAGGGATGCGTGTGGTTAGTTACCTTCGGGCTCGGCAGCGTCGTGGTCGGCGTCGGGGCGGTCCTGCGGGGGCAGCGGGGAGGAGAGGGGCGCGCGCTTGGGCGCGGCTAGGGCGAGGAGGCGTAGGGGGAGCTCGGGGCCTCCATCTTCTACCGGCGGCGGGGGGCGGGGCGGAGGGGTCGGCGGGCTTGGGCTGCACAGACTCCTCCAAGTCCGGCATCCGGAGGGATCTGGGAGTGCTTGTTGTCGCTGTGAAGTGCGGGGAGAGAGACAGGGGGGTTGCAGGAGAGGAGAGATGGATGTGTTGGGCGATCCGTCTGGGGTGGGAGAGAGGCGGGTGGGAGAGAAGTGGAGGCCGTCGGCGGCGAGCTGTGGCGGCGTGCGGAGGGAAGGAGGCACGGCTCGGGTGCGGCGCGAGGAAAGCTAGGGTTTGGACGAGGGGGTGAGACGGGCGAGGGGTGAGAGTGTGAGGGGGATGAGGGCTGCCGTCGAATCCAGCGGTATCCAACGGTGTTGGAGGCATGATCCACGTGAGAGGCTTATAGACCAATCAGAACACAGTAAACACTTTAAAGATGTTATGACCATCTAAATTAGTCGTAATTTAATAAAATTAAGTTTTTTCACAAGAAAAGCATTGTCTATTTTTCGAGTAACAATGATTGTTTTTTATGAAAGAACTACCAAATATTTGTTGCAAAATGACACCACATCATTTTTAAAAATTATTAGACCACATTTTATGTCCAATTTAGCTGGAAACGAGTCAATTTTTAAAGTATAGCCGCTTGATAGATTGCTCTTTAATTTTTATAAAAAACATTTCTAGGTATAAAAATATCTATTTCATTAGAGATACTCCAAAAGTTTTGCAAGATTCAACCCCTAGCTATGAACGGTCATACTTATCGTTTTGATCGCATTTTGAAACGGGCATAGGAAATTCAAAAAAATCAAAAAAAAATGTAAACCTTCGCATTGTGTCATTATATGTGACCTAGTTATCAGCAAAAATAAAAAAACTTGGAATACATCAATTAGTTTGAAAAGGTGTTCTCATAAATAAGCTATCATGTATGAAGATTCATAACTTTTCAAGTGAGATGACCAATGTTATGGCAATATTTATGGAATAGTTTGTTTAAATGATCTCATATTGTGCAAAAAGGTGCATCTTGAAAAATGGTAAACAATGTTGTCAAAGGGAGTTTTCATTTTCTTTTCACCAAAAAATCATTTTCCATTATTCGAGTGCCCAAAATGAGTTTTTTGTGAAGGACCTACCATATATTTGTTGCAAATTTGGACCAAATCAATTTTATAAAACCTTAGTCCATATTTAATGTAAAATTGACAAAATGGTTGGGTGTCAAAAGTTTTGATCCACCTCTGGTGAAAAAGACAAATTTTCGCCGATCCAGCTGGAAGCGGGTCAAATTTGAACTGCAGCTGCCTCATAGTTTACTCTTTATTTTTTTCCAAAAATCCTTTCTAGGTACATAAGTATCTATTTAATCATAGAAACACCAAAAGTTTTCCAAGATTCAACCACTAGCTAGGAACGGTCAAGCCCGTCGTTTTGACCGCATTTTGAAATGGGCATAAAAAATTCAAAAAAAAACAAAAAATTGCAAAACCTTCGCATTGTGTCATTATATGTGACCAAGTTATCAGGAAAAATAATAAACTTGTAATACGGTAATTCTTTTAAAAAAAGTGTTCTCAGAAATGAGCTATCATGCATGAAGATTCATGGTTTTCAAGCCAAATGATCAATCTTACGGCCACATTCATGGCATAGTTTGTTCAAATGATCTCACATTGTGCACAAGGGTGCATAATGGAATGACAAACAATGTTGCCTAAGGGAGTTTTCATTTTCTTTGCACGGAAAATTCATTTTCCATTTTCCGAGTGCCCGAAATGAGTTTTTTTTGTGAAGGACCTACCATATATTCGTTGCAAAATTGGACCTAATCAATTTTATAAAATACTAGTCCATATTTAATGTATAATTGACAAAATGGTTGGGTGTCAAAAGTTTTGATCCACCTCTGGTGAAAAATACAAATTCCCACCGATTCAATAGGAAGCGGGTCAAATTTGAATTGCAGCTGCCTCATAGTTTGCTCTTTATTTTTTCCAAAAATCATTTATAGGTACATAAGTACCTATTTAATCAGAGAAACGGCAAAAAAATTCCAAGATTCAACCACTAGCTAGAAACGGTCATGCCCGTCGTTTTGACCGCATTTTGAAACGGGCATAAAAAATTCAAAAAAATCAAAAAATTGGGAAACCTTCGCATTGTGTCATTTATATGACCAAGTTTTCAGGAAAATAATAAACTTGTAATACGGCAATTATTTTAAACAAGTGTTCTCAGAAATGAGCTATCATGCGTGAAGATTCATGGCTTTCAAGCCAAATGATCAATCTTATGGCTACATTCATGACATAGTTTGTTCAAATGATCTCATATTGTGCACAAGGGTGCATCTTGGAATTCCAAACAATGTTGCCTAAGGGAGTTTTCATTTTTCTTTGCACGGAAAATTCATTTTCCATTTTCCGAGTGCCCGAAATGAGTTTTTTTGTGAAGGACCTACCATATATTTGTTGCAAAATTGGACCAAATCAATTTTCTAAAATATTATGCCATATTTAATGAACAATTGAAAAAAATGGTTGGGTGTCAAAAGTTTTGATCCACCTCTGGTGAAAAAGACAAATTCCAGCCGATTCAGTAGGAAGCGGGTCAAATTTGAACTGCAGCTACCTTATTGTTTGCTCTTTATTTTTTCCAAAAATCATTTATAGGTACATAAGTATATATTTAATCATAAATACATGTTTTGGTGGTGATACGCAAGGTTTGGATGTGGCCCAGGACCCCAACTCCAAAGCGCGTAAACTCGCATGCCCGCCGCGTGGTCACCGCGTGACCTTGGCGTTAACATGCGTTCTGGGAGGCCTAGGCATGTCTAGTGGGTTGGGCACTCCCCAGGTAGGTGCTAGGAAGAAAATTACAACATAATAATCTCACGAGGAGACTGACCTATGCTCAAAGATGAATTAGCAGTCAAGTGTTTGATTAGCGGTACGGGAAATGCACATGGCCAATGGGCGTGAGTTTTGGCTGAGGATGATCATCTACTAAGGAGAATGTCTTCACAAATTGTCAGCTCAAAAGGAGGAGCCTAGGTGGTACTTGCTTTGCAAAGTACCACACTTGACAAAAATATGAATGTTGAAGCTGGGCTCAAAATAATGAATGGATTGAGCTCAAATTTGGTGGAGGATGGTTATTTGGGCATAGGAAAGCACTTTAGAAAATTGATACCATTTGGACATGCCAAAGTAGTACTTCCTTCACAATGCTCTTCTATGGACAGAAACTTGGGAAAACTAGTGAGAGATATTGAATGAATTAAATGAGCTTAAAATTGGTGTGGGTAAGTTACATAGGTATGGTCATGCGCTGGTAAATTTTCAGATCATTTGGGTAAGCCTAGCTTGTACTTACTTCACAAAGCTTCTCTTGAGGTAGAAACTTTGGAAATTTCCTGAGAATGATTTACTAGAAAAATGGAGCTGAATATTATTATGTGGCAATGATTTGGGTATGTAAGAGTGCCCAAAGAGTTTGAGGGTAATAGGAGGGGTCTAGACAACACTTGCTTTGCAACGTGCCAATCTGGCCATAAAATATAAATTGAACCTGGGCTCACATAGATGATTTGACTGAGCTGCAATTTGGAGGAGGGTGATAATTTGGGCATATGAAGGAACTGTATAAATTTCATGTCATTTGGATATATGAAAAGGGTACTTCCTTCACAATGCTTCTAGGTGGACAAAAACTTTGGAAATTTGTCGAGGAAGATTTGCTAGGAAAATGGAGCTGAATTTTGTCATAAGGCAATGATTTGGATAGGAAAGGTTGCCCAACAATTTCGAGGGCAGTCAAGGATATATAAATAGCACTTCCTTCACAAAGTGTTGTTGTGAACAGAATAGGAAAATGAATATTGTTGAATTATTTTTGAACTAGGCAAGGAAGGATTTTTACATATTTGATGAAGATATGACCCAAAGAATTTATGAGATTTTTTGGGGAATTTTGGTAATGACAGAAATATAGGTTGCTTCACAACCTAGGGCAAAAATTGACACATGGACATGACACATAGGCAAAACTGATGAGGTGGCGCCTAGTCATAGCAATAAGTACTAATGCATCCACGTTCACAACCTCATGACCTTTTATATGGGTCGTAATCAGGTAGAAATAAGGTCATGGACCACTCTTGTCTGCTTTGTGACCATTTGGTGTAAGGCAATTCAGGGTTTGAGCCCTTCCAAGCAAAATGGTTGTGGATTTACGACCAATTCAGCTAGGGTCACTAAGAGAAGGTCACTAGTTGACATATTTCTTGTAGTGCCATGAGAAGCTTGTACATTTTCTTGGAGGAGTAATGTGGAGAAGTCCAAGCACAAAGCCATTGATCTTTATCTTCTGTAGTCACTCTGTTGTTGATCATTTCTTATACCATAATGAATTGTGTATAGGCCTCATAAGAGAGAGGTTTATGGAACAATTGACTGATTTCCTCCTGTGACTGCAATTTCACCAGCGGAATGTTTTTGTCCATTGCAAAAGAATAAAGCTCGGGAAATCTGCTACTAAGTGGTTGTCCCGTCCAATTATCAGACCAGAAAAGAGTGGTATCACCTTTATTTGCCTTGCATCTAGCATGGGTTTTATAAATAGGCAACAGCTTCAGCACTGTTTTTCACCAGAATGATCCTACCATCCTTTCTCTAGGCAGAGATTCTTGATAATAGGTCTCCCAAATGAGATTTACCCATTGGTGTCCTCTTTATTCATGAATTTATGCATATATTTCATAAGAAGAGCCTGATTATGAGTGGCGATGTCCAGTACTCCGAGACCCCCATGTTCTTTAGGTTTACATACCTTCTCCCAGGAGATCAGGGCAGAGCCAGTTTCTTGAGTTCCATATTTTTGCTAGAATTTTTTTAGGTAAATATGGATCTGCTTTACCACAAATTTTGGTAACATCAGAGAGCACACGAAGAATGTGGGCATACCGGTGAAGATAGATTTAATTAGTGTAAGTTTATCACCAGTTGAGAGCATGGTAGAGCAGCCGAGCAGTCTGTTTTCTATCCGTTTCATCATAGGCACAAAGTCTTCAATTTTTGGTTTAGAGATGCAAAGTGGTAGGCCCAAATATGTGTGAGGGAGGGAGCTAATATTACAACCCAATAACCGAGACATGATGTTCATCTTGGTTGGAGGGGTGTAGATTGAGATCATGATGGACTTAGTATAGTTCACTTTTAGTCATGTATAAGTAGCATAATGCAGTAGTATGTCTTTGATATATATGATTCAATTGTCTAGCATCAGCCTTTGCCACTAGTATAGTGTCATCTGCATATTGGATGATGGGATAATCTGGACATGATTGATGCAGTAGTGGTGATTCTAGCTGGGAGTGTTGCATAGCTTAATTAAAAATAGATTGAAGAGATCTGTTGCTAGCACAAATATTAATGGTGAAAGAGGATCACCCTGTCTAACACCTTTCCTGCATAGAAACTATTTGCCTGGCACCCCATTAAGTAGGACTGATGAGTATCCTATTCCATATATCATTCTAATCCAATTGATCCACCTACTACCAAATCCCTTGACTTGCAAGATATCAATGATGATATCATGATTTATCATACCAAAAGCCTTTTCAAAATCAAGTTTCAGAAGGATAATCTCTCTTTTTGGACTGATGGCATTGATGAATGTATTCATAAGACCAAGCAAGGCAATCTTGTATACATCTGTTATTGAGGAAGCCATATTGGTTTTTGTGGACCATTCTCGGAATAACTTTCTCAAGTCTGTTGGCAAGCAGCTTTGTACTGATCTTGAGAGTGCAGTTGAGGAGGGATATAGGTCTAAATCTAGCTGGCGAGGATGCAGAATCTGTTTTGGGGATCAGAGTGATGAAGGAGTATTTAATACTTTGCAGGTTAACTGCCCCCCCGTGGAAATCCTCAATCAGCTTATAGAAGTCTTCCTTAATGATCCCCCAACAAGCTTTCAGGAAAGTAGCATTAAATCCATCAGGGCCAGGAGCTTTGTCAGCAGGCATATGTTTAATAACCTCATCAATTTCCTCTCTGCTAAATGAGGCTTCCAGTTCATCAAGATTATCTTGGGGCAATATCAGTTGTTGCAGCTGTAATGGATTCTGTGTAGTGGCACTGATTCCCATCCTTTCTTTAAAAGCTCTATATAGAATAGATGCCTTAGCTTGGTGAGTGTGATGTTCCTCTTCATTTTCTTCTTTGAGCATGGCAATACAGTTGTTTCTGAATTTAATTGTAGCCTTGGCTTGAAAATAATTAGTGTTTGCCTCCCCAACCATAATCTCTCTAATAGTGGCTCTTTGTTTCCAGTATAACCTTTGTTGTTTCAGTAAATTTTCCAAATGTGTTTTGAGAATCTTCCTACTTTTGATTCCACCAGTGATAGTTCCTTGATATCTTCAAAGTTTCCATAGCAAAGTATCATGAAGTTAGTATTCTCAATGGTTTTCTTGAGATCAGAAATGTGTTGGAAATATGCCCAGCAATAATAAATTAGTTATTATTATTATATTTCTGTTCATGATAATCGTTTATTATCCAGCTTAGAATTGTATTGATAGGAAACTCAGATACATGATGTGTGATACATAGACAACACCATGTCCCTAGTAAGCCTCTAGTTGACTAGCTCGTTGATCATAGATGGTTACGGTTTCCTGACCATGGACATTGGATGTCGATTGATAACGGGATCACATCATTAGGAGAATGATGTGATGGACAAGACCCAATCCTAAGCATAGCACATAGATCGTGTAGTTCGTATGCTAAAGCTTTTCTAATGTCAAGTATCATTTCCTTAGACCATGAGATTGTGCAACTCCCGGATACCGTAGGAGTGCTTTGGGTGTGCCAAACGTCACAACGTAACTGCTATAAAGGTACACTACAGGTATCTCCGAAAGTGTCTGTTGGGTTGGCACGAATCGAGACTGGGATTTGTCACTCCGTGTAAACGGAGAGGTATCTCTGGGCCCACTCGGTAGGACATCATCATAATGTGCACAATGTGATCAAGGAGTTGATCACGGGATGATGTGTTAACGAAACGAGTAAAGAGACTTGCCGGTAATGAGATTGAACAAGGTATCGGGATACCGACGATCGAATCTCGGGCAAGTATCGTACCGCTAGACAAAGGAAATTGTATACGGGATTGATTAAGTCCTTGACATCGTGGTTCATCCGATGAGATCATCGTGGAACATGTGGGAGCCAACATGGGTATCCAGATCCCGCTGTTGGTTATTGACCGGAGAGTCATCTCGGTCATGTCTGCATGTCTCCCAAACCCGTAGGGTCTACACACTTAAGGTTTGGTGACGCTAGGGTTATAGAGATATTAGTATGCGGTAACCCGAAAGTTTTTTGGAGTCCCGGATGAGATCCCGGACGTCACGAGGAGTTCCGGAATGGTCCGGAGGTAAATAATTATATATAGGAAGTGCTATTTCGACCATCGGGACAAGTTTCGGGGTCACCGGTATTGTACCGGGACCACCGGAAGGGTCCCGGGGGTCCACCGGGTGGGGCCACCTGCCCCAGAGGGCCACATGGGCTGTAGGGGGTGCGCCTTGGTCTATATGGGCCAAGGGCACCAGCCCCTAGAGGCCCATGTGCCAAGAGAAGAGGAAAAGGAAGAGTCCTAAAAGGGGAAGGCACCTCCGAGGTGCCTTGGGGAGGAGGGACTCCTCCCTTGGCCGCACCCTTCCTTGGAGGAAGGGCCAAGGCTGCGCCTCCCCCCTCTCCCTTGGCCCTATATATAGTGGGGGAAAGGGAGGGCAACCTACCTAAGCCCTGGCGCCTCCCTCTCCCTCCCGTGACACATCTCCCTCTTCCCGCAGCGCTTGGCGAAGCCCTGTTGGAATCCCGCTACTTCCACCACCACGCCGTCGTGCTGCTGGATCTCCATTAACCTCTCCTTCCCCCTTGCTGGATCAAGAAGGAGGAGACGTCGCTGCTCCGTACGTGTGTTGAACGCGGAGGTGCCGTCCGTTCGGCGCTAGGATCATCCGTGATTTGTATCACGACGAGTACGACTCCATCAACCCCGTTCTCTTGAACGCTTCCGCGCGCGATCTACAAGGGTATGTAGATCCACTCCTCCCTCGTTGCTAGATGACTCCATAGATTGATCTTGGTGACACGTAGGAAAATTTTGAATTATTGCTACGTTCCCCAACAAAATGTTCCTGGCCCAAGTTTTTAATCCTTTTCTTAACATCTTGAGTTTTGTAGCTATAGTCTTGGCACTGCCCACTTGTTCCACATCTTGACTCCATATTGTCTGAACTACCTCTTGGAAATCATTTTGTTCCAACCAATAATTCTCAAATCTAAAGAGATTAGCTTTTGGGATGGATGTACCAATTTTGATCATGATGGGTGATGTCTACTACACAACTTGTTCTTGTAGACTCGTGTTGGGCCTCCTGTTAATTTCAAAAAAATTCCTACGCACACGCAAGATCATAGTGATGTATAGCAACGAGAGGGGAGAGTGTTGTCTACGTACCCTCGTAGACCGGCAACGGAAGCGTTGACACAACGTAGAGGAAGTAGTCGTACGTCTTCCCGATCCGACCGATCCAAGTACCGAACGTACGGCACCTCCGAGTTCTGCACACGTTCAACTCGGTGACGTCCCTCGAGCTCCGATCCAGCCGAGTGTTGAGGGAGAGTTTCGTCAGCACGACGGCGTGATGACGGTGATGATGTTCTACCGACGCAGGGCTTCGCCTAAGCACCGCTACGGTATGACCGAGGTGGAATATGGTGGAAGGGGGCACCGCACATGGCTAAGGAACGATCACGAAGATCAACTTGTGTGTCATGGGGTGCCCCCTGCTACCTCTTGAGCTTGCGTTGGATTTCCCCGAAGAGGAAGGGATGATGAAGCAGAGTAGCGTAAGTATTTCCCTTAGTTTTTGAGAACTGATGTCTACTACACAACCTTCTTCTTGTAGACGTTGTTGGGCCTCCAAGTGCAGAGGTTTGTAGGATAGTAGCAAATTTCCCTCAAGTGGATGACCTAAGGTTTATCAATACGTAGGAGGCGTAGGATGAAGATGGTCTCTCTCAAGCAACCCTGCAACCAAATAACAAAGAGTCTCTTGTGTCCCCAACACACCCAATACAATGGTAAATTGTATAGGTGCACTAGTTCGGTGAAGAGATGGTGATACAAGTTGTATATGGATAGTAGATATGGGTATTTGTAATCTGAAATTATAAAAACAGCAAGGTAACGAATGATAAAAGTAAGCGTAAACGGTATTGCAATGATAGGAAATAAGGCCTAGGGTTCATACTTTCGCTAGTGTAAGTTCCCTCAACAATACTAACATAATTGGATCACATAAATATCCCTCAACATGCAACAAAGAGTCACTCCAAAGTCACTAATAGCAGATAACGAATGAAGAGATTATGGTAGGGTATGAAACCACATCAAAGTTATTCTTTCCAATCAATCCGTTGGGCTATTCCTATAAGTGTCACAAACAACCCTAGAGTTCATACTAGAATAACACCTTAAGACACAAATCAACCAAAACCCTAATGTCACCTAGATACTCCAATGTCACCTCAAGTATCCGTGGGTATGATTATACGATATGCATCACACAATCTCAGATTCATCTATTCAACAAACACATAGAACCTCAAAGAGTGCCCCAAAGTTCTACCGGAGAATCACAGCGAAAACATGTGCCAACCCCTATGCATAGGTTCATGGACGGAACCCGCAAGTTGATCAACAAAACATACATCAAGTGAATCACGTGATATCCCATTGTCACCACAGATATCCATGGCAAGACATACATCAAGTGTTCTCAAATCTTTAAAGACTCAATCCGATAAGATAACTTCAAAGGGGAAACTCAATTCATTACAAGAGAGTAGAGGGGGAGGAGAAACATAAGATCCAACTATAATAGCAAAGCTCGCGATACATCAAGATCGTGCCAAATCAAGAACACGAGAGAGAGAGAGATCAAACACATAGCTACAGGTACATACCCTCAGCCCCGAGGGAGAACTACTCCCTCCTTGTCATGGAGAGCACCGGGATGATGAAGATGGCCACCGGAGAGGGATTGCCCCCTCCGGCAGGGTGCCGGAACGGGTCTAGATTGGTTTTCGGTGGCTACGGAGGCTTCTGGCGGCGGAACTCCCGATCTATTCTTCCTTCTGGAAGTTTTAGGTTACGTAGGTATATATGGGTGCAGGAGGTATGTCGGAGGAGCCATGGGGGCCCCATGAGGCAGGGGCGCGCCCTGGGGGGGGGGGCGCCCCCCACCCTCGTGAGCACCTCCCGTATCTCCTGACGTGGAGTCCAAGTCTATCTGGTGGCTTTCGTTCCAAAAATAACTTCTCCAGTTGATTTCGTTCCATTTCGACTCCGTTTGATATTCCTTTTCTTCGAAACACTGAAATAGGCATAAAGCAGCAAATCTGGGTTGGGCCTCCGGTTAATAGGTTAGTCCCAAAAATAATATAGAAGTGGAAACTAAAGCCCAATATTGCCCAAAACAGTAGATAATATAGCATGGAGCAATCAAAAATTATGGATACGTTGGAGACGTATCAATCATCCCCAAGCATAATTCCTGCTCGTCCTCGAGTAGGTAAATGATAAAAAAGGTAATTTTTGATGTGGAATGCTAGTTGGCATAATTTCAATGTAATTCTTCTTAATTGTGGCATGAATATTCAGATCCATAAGATTCAAGACAAAAGTTCATATTGACATAAAAATAATAATACTTCAAGCATACTAACTAAGCAATCATGTCTTCTCAAAATAACATGGCCAAAGAAAGTTATCCCTACAAAATCATATAGTCTGGCTATGCTCCATCTTCACCACACAAAATATTTAAATCATGCACAACCCCGATGACAGGCTAAGCAATTGTTTCATACTTTTGATGTTCTCAAACTTTTTCAATCTTCACGCAATATATGAGCGTGAGCCATGGACATAGCACTATAGGTGGAATAGAATGGTGGTTGTGGAGAAGACAAAAAGGGAGAAGATAGTCTCGCATCAACTAGGCATATCAACGGGCTATGGAGATGCCCATCAATAGATATCAATGTGAGTGAGTAGGGATTGCCATGCAACAGATGCACTAGAGCTATAAGTATATATGAAAGCTCAAAAAGAAACTAAGTGGGTGTGCATCCAACTTGCTTGATCACGAAGACTTAGGGCATTTTGAGGAAGCCCATCATTGGAATATACAAGCCAAGTTCTATAATGAAAGATACCCACTAGTATATGAAAGTGACAACATAGGAGACTCTCTATCATGAAGATCATGGTGCTACTTTGAAGCACAAGTGTGGTAAAAGGATAGTAGCATTGCCCCTTTTATTTTCTCTTTTTTTGGCCTTCTTTTTTTCTTTGGCCTTTCTCTTTTTTGGGGACAATGCTCTATTGAATGATGATCATCACACTTCTATTTATTTACAACTCAATGATTACAACTCGATACTTAGAACAAGATATGACTCTATATGAATGCCTCCGGCGGTGTACCGGGATGTGCAATGATGCATGAGTGACATGTATGAAAGAATTATGAACGGTGGCTTTGCCACAAATACGATGTCAACTACATGATATGCAAAGCAATATGACAATGATGAAGCGTGTCATAATAAACGGAATGGTGGAAAGTTGCATGGAAATATATCTCGGAATGGCTATGGAAATGCCATAATAGGTAGGTATGTAGCTGTTTTGAGGAAGGTATATGGTGGGTTTATGGTACCAGCGAAAGTTGTGCGGTACTAGAGAGGCTAGCAATGGTGGAAGGGTGAGAGTGCGTAATCCATGGACTCAACATTAGTCATAAAGAACTCACATACTTATTGCAAAAATCTATTAGTTATCGAAACAAAGTACTACGTGCATGCTCCTAGGGGGGATAGATTGGTAGGAAAAGACCATCGCTCGTCCCCGACCACCACTCATAAGGAAGGTAATCAATAAATAAATCATGCTCCGACTTCATCACATAACGGTTCACCATACGTGCATGCTACGGGAATCACAACTTCAACACAAGTATTTCTCAAATTCATAACCACTCAACTAGCATGACTCTAATATCACCATCTCCATATCTCAAAACAATTATCAAGTATCAAACTTCTCATAGTATTCAACACACTCATAAGATAATTTTATTATTCTAGAATACCTAGCATATTAGGATTTTAAGCAAATTACCATGCTATTTAAGACTCTCAAAACAATATAAGTGAAGCATGAGAGTTCATCTATTTCTTCAAAATAAAACTACCACAATGCTGTAAAAGGTATAAGTGAAGCCCTAGAGCAAATGACAAACTACTCCGAAAGATATAAGTGAAGATCAATGAGTAGTTGAATAATTATGCAACTATGTGAAGACTCTCTAACATTTAATAATTTCAGATCTTGGTATTCTATTCAAACAGCAATCAAAGCAAAAAGAAAATTACATTCTAAGAATAGCAAACATCATGTGAAGAAGCAAAAACTTAGGATCAACCGAAACTAACCGATAGTTGTTGAAGAAGAAAGGTGGGATGCCAACCGGGGCATCCCCAAGCTTAGATGCTTGAGACTTCTTGAAATATTATCTTGGGATGCCTTGGGCATCCCCAAGCTTGAGCTTTTGTGTCTCCTTAATTCCTCTCATATCACGGTCTCCCTAAATCTCAGAAGCTTCATCCACACAAAACTCAACAAGGACTCGTGAGATAAGTTAGTATAAACCATTGCAAAAACCTTATCATACTCTACTGTATCAAATCACTAAAATTATTATTCAACATTGAATACTAAATGCCTCTGCATATTTAATAGTCCTATCCTCAAATAGAATCATTAAAGAAGCAAACATATGCAAACAATGCAAACATAACAGCAATCTGCCTAAACAGGGTAGTCTGTAAAGAATGCTGCAACATCCATACTTCTCTAGCTCCAAAAAATATTAAAGAAAATTCCCACTGTAGTAAATTTATCATAGCTTAATATGCAAAAGGTTTCAACATTTTATCACATTCTCACTTTTCTAGGGAATTATTGCAACAGCGATAAACTTTCTGTTTTCAAACAGCAACATGTGGACTTCTAAAATAGGCATACTAAAGGCTATCAATGCCACTTTTATTGAAATAAAATATGAAAAAAAATCTAAATAACAGAAAGCAAATCCTAACAAAATAAATTTACGCTCCAAGCAAAACACATATCATGTGGTGAATAAAAATATAGCTCCAAGTAAAGTTACCGATGAACGAAGACGAAAGAGGGGATGCCTTCCGGGGCATCCCCAAGCTTAGGCTCTTGGTTGTCCTTGAATATTACCTTGGGGTTCCTTGGGAAGCCCCAAGCTTAGGCTCTTGCCACTCCTTATTCCATAGTCCATCGAATCTTTACCCAAAACTTGAAAACTTCACAACACAAAACTTAACAGAAAACTCGTAAGCTCCGTTAGTATAAGAAAATAAATCACCACTTGAAGGTACTGTAATGAAATCATTCTTTATTTATATTGGTGTTAAACCTACTGTATTCCAACTTCTCTATGGTTTATAAACTATTTTACTAGCCATAGATTCATCAAAATAAGTAAACAACACATGAAAAACAGAATCTGTCAAAAACAGAACAGTCTGTAGTAATCTGGATCAAACGTATACTTATGGAACTCATAAAATTCTCAAATAAATTTCTGGACCTGAGTAATTTATATATTAATCATCTTCAAAAATAATTAACTAAATAGCACTCTCCGAATAAAAATGGCAGCAATTCTCGTGAGCGCTAAAGTTGCTGTTTTTTACAGCTTGATCGCAAAGACTTTCCCCAAGTCTTCCCAACGGTTCTACTTGGCACAAACACTAATTAAACACATAAAACCATATCTAAACAGAGGCTAGATGGATTATTTATTATTAAACAGGAACAAAAAGCAAGGAGCTAAAATAAAATTGGGTTGCCTCCCAACAAGCGCTATCGTTTAACGCCCCTAGCTAGGCATGATGATTTCAATGATGCTCAACTAAAAGATAAGAATTGAAACATAAAGAGAGCATCATGAAGAATATGACTAGCAAATTTAAGTCTAACATACTTCCTATGCATAGGGGTTTTGTGAGCAAACAACTTATGAGAATAAGAATCAACTTGCATAGGAAGGTAAAACAAGCATAACTTCAAAACTTTAAGCACATAGAGAGGAAACTTGATATTATTGCAATTCCTACAAGCATATGCTCCTCCCTCATAATAATTTTCAGTAGCATCATGAATGAATTCAACAATATAACCAGCACCTAAAGCATTCTTTTCATGATCTACAAGCATAGAAAATTTACTACTCTCCACATAAGCAAAATTCTTCCCATTCGGAATAGTGGGAGTATCATAAGAGACTTGAATACAATAAATTGTTTCCACATTAAAAGAGTAATGTTCAGAAAATGGGTAACCATAATCATGACAAGTTTTATAAATATAATCATTACTACTTTTTATAGCATATGTATTATCACAATAATTATCATAAGTAGGAGGCATGCTATCATCATAACAACTTTGCATATCAAAACTTGAGAGACTAAAAATATCATCTTCAATAAACATAGCATCCCCAAGCTTGGGCCTTTTCATGTCATAAGCATAATCACTCTCATCATTAATAGTATGGATAGCACCAATAGTATAGCAATTATTATATCCTTCCAAGCAAGTGCCAAAAAGATTTTCAAGATCATAAGAAGTATCATTATCTTCCCAATCATAATCATCACAACAAGCAATAGGCATAACGAGATCATCATCAAGTGTATCATCTTCATTTTCATGAGGCACAGCAATAATAGGAGCAACTTTATTTGGGAGCGATACCTTTTTACCTCTCTTCCTTTTTCTTTTCTTCTTCTTCACCACATCATGCGTGGGTTCAATCCTCCTTTTGGAGCTCCTTATTAACGAGATTGGTTGAATAGAGGGCTCCTCTTCGTTACCTGATTCATCATAAGAAATAATAGGAGAATATTGGGAAGTCTCTTCCATTTCGTTAGTATTCTCTTCATCTTCTATTTGTTTTCTTTTCTTTATGTAATTGGCAATATAAGGATTTTCAATGCAATTCACCGCACAATACATATAAATCTTCTCTAGATCAAAATGAAGAACTTTATCAAGATTAAACTTTGGAATACCCTCGGTTATATGTTTCATTTCTTCATAACCCAAAAGAACGCTAAGCTCTTTATGATGCTCAAGGGTAATCAAAATATCACAATGTTTGGACACGACTTGATCATGAAACAAATAGCATTGGAGCTTTAAATGACCATGTTCATTGCAAAGTTCACAAGGGGCATGAAAAATATTGAAATTTTCATCACATTCATCTAGCTCTTCTTGCAACAATTTGGTTTCTAAGTACTTATGCCTCTTGCAATATCTATCTTCCCTATTTGGTGTGTACTTGCAAACCCAGTCTACTCCACAAAAATTGACATGTTTATAGGAGGCGTTTTCATCATAACTAGTGCAATCATCATTAGCATCATGGATATTCAAATAATTCGTACTAACAACATTGCAATCATGCTCGTCATTCAAATATTTAGTGCCAAACATTTTATAGATTTCTTCTTCTAGCACTTGAGCACAACTATCCTTTCCATCATACTCACGAAAGATATTAAAAAGATGAAGCGTATGAGACAAACTCAATTCCATTTTTTATAGTTTTCTTTTATAAACTAAACTAGTGATAAAACAAGAAACTAAAAGACTCGATTGCAAGATCTAAAGATATACCTTCAAGCACTTACCTCCCTGGCAACGGCGCCAGAAAAGAGCTTGATGTCTACTACACAACCTTCTTCTTGTAGACATTGTTGGGCCTCCAAGTGCAGAGGTTTGTAGGACAGTAGCAAATTTCCCTCAAGTGGATGACCTAAGGTTTATCAATCCATAGGAGGCGTAGGATGAAGATGGTCTCTCTCAAGCAACCCTGCAACCAAATAACAAAGAGTCTCTTGTGTCCCCAACACACCCAATACAATGGTAAATTGTATAGGTGGACTAGTTCGGCGAAGAGATGGTGATACAAGTGGTATATGGATAGTAGATATGGGTATTTGTAATCTGAAATTATAAAAACAGCAAGGTAATGAATGTTAAAAGTAAGAGTAAATGGTATTGCAATGATACGAAATAAGGCCTAGGGTTCATACTTTCGCTAGTGTAAGTTCCCTCAACAATACTAACATAATTGGATCGCATAACTATCCCTCAACATGCAACAAAGAGTCACTCCAAAGTCACTAATAGCGGAGAACGAACGAAGAGATTATGGTAGGGTACGAAACCACCTCAAAGTTATTCTTTCCAATCAATCCATTGGGCTATTCCTATAAGTTTCACAAACAGCCCTAGAGTTCGTACTAGAATAACACCTTAAGACACAAATCAACCAAAACCCTAATGTCACCTAGATACTCCAATGTCACCTCAAGTATCCGTGGGTATGATTATATGATATGCATCACACAATCTCAGATTCATCTATTCAACCAACACATAGAACCTCAAAGAGTGCCCCAAAGTTCTACCGGAGAATCATGACGAAAACGTGTGCCAACCCCTATGCAAGACATACATCAAGTGAACATACATCAAGTGAATCACGTGATATCCCATTGTCACCACAGATATCCATGGCAAGACATACATCAAGTGTTCTCAAATCTTTAAAGACTCAATCCGATAAGATAACTTCAAAGGGGAAACTCAATTCATTACAAGAGAGTAGAGGGGGAGGAGAAACATAAGATCCAACTATAATGGCAAAGCTCGTGATACATCAAGACCGTGCCAAATCAAGAACACGAGAGAGAGAGATCAAACACATAGCTACTGGTACATACCCTCAGACCCGAGGGAGAACTACTCCCTCCTCGTCATGGAGAGCACCGGGATGATGAAGATGGCCACCGGAGAGGGATTGCCCCCTCCGGCAGGGTGCCGGAACGAGTCTAGATTGGTTTTTGGTGGCTACAGAGGCTTCTGGCGGCGGAACTCCCGATCTATTCTTCCTTCTGGAAGTTTTAGGTTACATAGGTATATATGGGTGCAGGAGGTACGTCGGAGGAGCCACGGGGGCCCCACGAGGCAGGGAGCGCGTCCTAGGGGGGGCACCCCCACCCTCGTGAGCACCTCCCGTATCTCCTGATGTGGAGTCCAAGTCTATCTGGTGGCTTTCGTTCCAAAAATAACTTCTCCAGTTGATTTCGTTCCGTTTCGACTCCGTTTGATATTCCTTTTCTTCGAAACACTGAAATAGGCATAAAACAGCAAATCTGGGCTGGGCCTCCGGTTAATAGGTTAGTCCCAAAAATAATATAAAAGTGGAAAATAAAGCCTAATATTGCCCAAAACAGTAGATAATATAGCATGGAGCAATCAAAAATTATAGATACGTTGGAGACGTACCAAGAACCAAGGTATCAATCCAGTAGGAGGCCATGCTCAAGTCCCTCGTACATGCACAAAACGATAGCTACTCGCAACCAACGCGATTAGGGGTTGTCAATCCCTTCACGGTCACTTACGAGAGTGAGATCTGATAGATATAATATTTTTTGTATTTTTGGTATAGAGATGCAAAGTAAAAAGTAAAGGCAAAGTAAAAAACAAAGCAAGATTAAAGTGATGGAGATTGATAGGATGAGAATAGACCCGGGGGCCATAGGTTTCACTAGTGGCTTCTCTCAAGAGCATAAGTATTCTACGGTGGGTGAACAAATTACTGTTGAGCAATTGACATAATTGAGCATAGTTATGAGAATATCTAGGCATGATCATGTATATAGGCATCACGTCCGTGACAAGTAGACCGAAACGATTCTGCATCTACTACTATTACTCCACTCATCGACTGCTATCCAGCATGCATCTAGAGTATTAAGTTAAAAACAGAGTAACGCTTTAAGCAAGATGACATGATGTAGAGAGATAAATTCATGCAATATGAAAATGAACCCCATCTTTTTATCCTCGATGGCAATGATACAATACGTGCCTTGCTGCCCCTTCTGTCACTGGGAAAGGACACCGCAAGATCGAACCCAAAGCTAAGCACTTCTCCCATGGCAAGAACTACCAATCTAGTTGGCCAAACCAAACGGATAATTTGAAGAGACTTGCAAAGATAACCAATCATACATAAAAGAATTCAGAGAAGATTCAAATATTATTCATAGATAGACTTGATCATAAACCCATAATTCACCGGTCTCAACAAACACACCGCAAAAAGAAGAAGATTACATCGAATAGATCTCCACGAGAGAGGGGGAGAACTTTGTATTGAGATCCAAAAAGAGAGAAGAAGCCATCTAGCTACTAACTATGGACCCGAAGGTCTAAGGTAAACTACTCACACTTCATCGGAGGGGCTATTATGATGTAGAAGCCCTCCGTGATGACGACCCTCTCTGGCGGAGCTCCGGAACAGGCTCCAAGATGGGATCTCGTGGATACAGAAAGTTGCGGTGGTGGAATTAGGTTTTTGGCTCCTATTCTGATCGTTTGAGGGTACGTAGGTATATATAGGAGGAAGGAGTACGTCGGTGGAGCACCGAGGGGCCCACGAGGTAGGGGCGCGCCCTGGGGGGCCGCCCCCCACCCTCGTGACCGCCTCTTTGACTCCTTGGAGTAGGGTCCAAGTCTCCTGGATCACGTTCGGTGATAAAATCACGTTCCCGAAGGTTTTATTCCGTTTGGACTTCGTTTGATATTCTGTTTCTCCAAAATACTGAAATAGGCAAAAAACAACAATTCTGGGCTGGGCCTCCGGTTAATAGGTTAGTCCCAAAAATAATATAAAAGTGGAAAATAAATCCCAATATAGTCCAAAATAGTAGATAATATAGCATGGAGCAATCAAAAATTATAGATATGTTGGAGACGTATCAGGCATCCCCAAGCTTAATTCTTGCTCGTCCTCGAGTAGGTAAATGATAAAAAGAGAATTTTTGATGCGGAGTGCTACTTGGCATAATTTCAATGCAAATCTTCTTAATTGTGGTATGAATATTCAGATTAGGAAGATTCAAGACAAAAGTTCATATTTACATAAATAATAATAATACTTCAAGCTAACCAACAAAGCAATTATGTTTTCTTAAAGTAACATGGCCAAAGAAAGTTCATCCCTACAAAATCATATAGTTTAGTCATACTCCATTTTCATCACACAAGAATGCTCTCATCATACACAACCCCCATGACAAGCCAAGCAATTGTTTCATACCTTAATAATTTCAAACTCATAAACTTTCACGCAATACATGAGCGTGAGCCATGGATATAGCACTATGGGTGGAATAGAATATAATGGTGGGGGTTATGTGGAGAAGACAAAAAAGGAGAAAGTCTCACATCAACGAGGCTAATCAATGGGCTATGGAGATGCACATCAATTGATGTTAATGCAAGGAGTAGGGATTGCCATGCAACGGATGCGCTAGAGCTATAAATGTATGAAAGCTCAACAAAAGAAACTAAGTGGGTGTGCATCCTACTTGCTTTCTCACGAAGACCTAGGGCACTTGAGGAGGCCCATTGTTGGAATATACAAGCCAAGTTCTATAATGAAAATTCCCACTAGTATATGGAAGTGATAACTCAAGAGACTCTCTATATGAAGAACATGGTGCTACTTTGAAGCACAAGTGTGGAAAAAGGAATAGTAGCATTGCCCCTTTTTATTTATTTTCTCTTTTTTTGGGCCTTCTTTTTTTTCTTTGGCATTTTTTGGGACAATGCTCTATTAAATGATGATCATCACACTTTTATTTATTTACAACTCAATGATTACAACTCGATACTAGAACAAGGTATGACTCTATATGGATGCCTCCAGCGGTGTACCGGGATATGCAATGAATCAAGAGTGACAAGTATGAAAAAATTATGAACGGTGGCTTTGCCACAAATACTATGTCAACTAAATGATCATGCTAAGCAATATGACAATGATGGATGTGTCATGATAAACTGGATGGTGGAAAGTTGCATGGCAATATATCTCGGAATGGCTATGGAAATGCCATAATAGGTAGGTATGGTGGCTGTTTTGAGGAAGATATAAGGAGGTTTATGTGTGAAAGAGCATATCATATCACGGGGTTTGGATGCACCGGCGAAGTTTGCACCAACTCTCGATGTGAGAAAGGGCAATGCACGGTACCGTAGAGGCTAGCAATGATGGAAGGGTGAGAGTGCGTATAATCCATGGACTCAACATTAGTCATAAAGAACTCATATACTTATTGCAAAAATCTACAAGCCATCAAAAACCAAAGTATTACGCGCATGCTCCTAGGGGGATAGATTGGTAGGAAAAGACCATCGCTCATCCCCGACCACCACTCATAAGGAGGACAATCAAATAACACCTCATGTTTCAAATTTGTTGCATAACGTTTACCGTACGTGCATGCTATGGGACTTGCAAACTTTAACTCAAGCACTTCTCAAATTCACAATTACTCTACTAGCATGACTTTGATATTACTACCTCCATATCTCAAAAAAATTATCAAGCATCCAACTTTTCTTAGTATTCAACACACTCAAAAGAAAGTTTCACAAATCTTGAATACCAAGCATGTTATTATTAAGCAAATTACCATGCTATTAAGACTCCCAAAATAATTTAAGTGAAGCATGAGAGATCAATAGTTTCTTTAAAACAAATCCAACACCATGCTCAAAAAAATCTAAGTGAAGCACATAGAGCAAAATTACTTAGCTCAAGAAGATATAAGTGAAGCACATAGAGCAAAACTACATAGCTCAAAAGATATAAGTGAAGCACATAGAGTATTCTATCAAATTTTAATTCATGTATGGCTCTATCAAAAGGTGTGTATAGAAAGGATGATTGTGGCATACTAAAACATGAATACAAAAATAATACAAGACGCTCCAAGCAAAACACATATCATGTTGGTGAATAAAAATATAGCTCCAAGTAAATTACCGATGGAACTGGACGAAAGAGGGGATGCCTTCTGGGGAATCCCCAAGCTTTGAATTTTTGGTGTCCTTGGATTATCTTGGGGGTGACATGGGCATCCCCAAGCTTAGGCTCTTGCCACTCCTTGTTCCATAATCCATCAAAAGAATTCACCCAAAACTTGAAAACTTCACAACACAAAACTTAAAGTAGAAAACTCGTGAGCTCCGTTAGCGAAAGAAAACAAAAGACCACTTCAAGGTACTGTAATGAACTCATTCTTTATTTATATTGGTGTTAAACCTACTGTATTCCAACTTCTATATGTATTATAAACTATTTTACTAGCCATAGATTCATCAAAATAAGCAAACAACACACGAAAAACAGAATCTGTCAAAAACAGAACAGTCTGTAGTAATCTGTAGCTAGCGCAATATCTGGAACCCCAAAAATTCTAAAATAAATTTCTGGACGTGAGGAATTTATATATTAATCATCTACAAAAATAATTAACTAAATATCACTCTCCAAATAAAAATGACAGCAGTTCTCGTGAGCACTAAAGTTTCTGTTTTTTACAGCAAGTTCAACAAGACTTTCCCCAAGTCTTCCCAACGGTTCTACTTGGCACAAACACTAATTAAACACAAAAAAACACAACCAAAACAGAGGCTAAATAAATTATTTATTACTAAACAGGAGCATAAATCAAGGAATAAAAATAAAATTTGGGTTGCCTCCCAACAAGCGCTATCGTTTAACGCCCCTAGCTAGGCATAAAAGCGAGGATAGATCTAGGTATTGCCATCTTTGGTAGGCAATCCATAAGTGGATCTCATGATAGTTTCATATGGCAATTTTATTTTCTTTCTAGTAAAGTGTTCCATGCCCTTTTTTAATGGAAATTGAAATCTAATATTCCCTTCCTTCATATCAATAATCGCACCAACCGTTCTAAGGAAAGGTCTACCAAGAATAATAGGGCTAGAAGGATTGCAATCTATATCAAGAACAATGAAATCTACGGGCACATAATTCCTATTTGCAACAATAAGAACATCATTAATACTTCCCATAGGTATCTTAATAGTAGAATCCGCTAGATGCAAGTTTAGAGAGCAATCATCAAAATTATGGAAATCTAGCAAATCACATAAAGTCTTGGGAATAGTGGAGACACTAGCATCTAAATCACACAAAGCATAAAACTCATGATCTTTAATTTTAATTTTAATAGTTGGTTCCCACTCATCATAGAGTTTTCTAGGGATAGAAACTTTCAACTCAAGTTTTTCTTCATAAGATTGCATCAAGGCATCAACAATATGTTCGGTGAAGGCTTTCTTTTGACTATAAGCATGTGGAGAATTTAGCACTGATTGCAACAAGGAAATACAATCAATTAAAGAGCAACTTTCACAATTAAATTCCTTGAAATCCAATATAGTGGGTTTACCAACATCCAGATTTTTATTTCTTTCAATCCCACTTTCATCAATTTCATCATAAAGATCTAAATACTCAGAATTTTTAGAACGCCTTCTAGGTAAAGGAAGATCATATTTAGTTTCATCAAGATTCATATTGAAAAACAAAGATTTAATAGGTGATACATCAATAACTTTTAGATCTTCATCTTGATTTTCATAGGAATTGGAAGAACACGCTTTAATAAAGGCATCTTTGGAAGCACGCATCCTAGCGGTTCTTTCCTTGCACTCATCAATGGAAATTCTCATGGCTTTGAGAGACTCATTGATATCATGCTTAGGAGGAATAGATCTAATCTTTAAAGAATCAATCTCAACAGAAATTCTATCAACGTTCCTAGCCAAATCATCAACTTTAAGCAATTTCTCTTCAAGCAAAGCATTAAAATTCTTTTGTGAATTCATAAACTCTTTAACACTATTCTCAAATTCAGAGGGCATCTTATTATAATTTCCATAAGAGTTGTTGTAGGAATTCCCATAATTATTAGAAGGATTACTAGGATATGGCCTAGGATTAAAGTTCCCTCTATAAGCATTGTTACCAAAATTATTCCTACCAATAAAATTCACATCCATAGATTCATCGTTATTCTCAATCAAAGTAGACAAAGGTATATCATTAGGATCAGAAGAAACACTCTTAGTAGCAAATAATTTCATAAGTTCATCCATCTTTCCACTCAAAACATTGATTTCTTCTATCCCATGCACTTTTTTATTAGAAGATCTTTCAGTATGCCATTGAGAATAATTAACCATAATATTATCTAGGAGTTTACTAGCATCTCCTAAAGTGATTTCCATAATATTATCTAGAAGCAAAATTCAATCCGGCATAAATTTTTTGTATAATCATCCACAAATTCAAACCATGAGTAGGGCAATTACATATCATTAATTTCATTCTCTCCCAAGCTTGTGCAACATGTTCATGATCAAGTTGCTTAAAGTTCATAATATCGTTTCTAAGAGAGATGATCTTAGCGGGAGGGAAATACTTAGAGATAAAAGCATCTTTGCACTTGTTCCAAGAATCAGTACTATTTTTAGGCAAAGACGAAAACCAAACTTTAGCACGATCTCTAAGCAAAAAAGGAAATAGCTTCAATTTAACGACATCATTATCGACATATTTTTTCTTTTGCATATCACATAAATCAACGAAGCTATTCAGATGAGTAGCGGCATCTTCACTAGGAAGGCCGGCGAATTGATCTTTCATAACAAGATTCAACAAAGCAGTATTGATTTCACAAGATTCAGTATTGGCAAGAGGAGCAATCGGAGTGCTAAGGAAATCATTATTATTGGTATTGGTGAAGTCACACAATTTGGTAGTATCTTGAGCCATCGCGACAAACAAGCAATCCAACACACGGGCAAACAAAAAGGCTAGCGAGAAAAAGGGCAAACGGAGAAAGGGAAGGAGAAGGAGATTGGGAAAGAGAGGGCGAATAAAGCGGCAAGGGTGAAGTGGGGGAGAGGAAAACGAGAGGCAAATGTAAAGCGGCAAGGGTGAAGATAGGGATTGTGATGGGTACTTGGTATGTTGACTTTTGCGTAGACTCCCCGGCAACGGCGCCAGAAATCCTTCTTGCTACCTCTTGAGCTTGCGTTGGATTTCCCCGAAGAGGAAGGGATGATGCAGCAGAGTAGCGTAAGTATTTCCCTCAGTTTTTGAGAACCAAGGTATCAATCCAGTAGGAGGCCACGCTCAAGTCCCTCATACCTGCACAAAACGATAGCTACTCGCAACCAACGCGATTAGGGGTTGTCAATCCCTTCACGGTCACTTACGAGAGTGAGATCTGATAGATATAATATTTTTGGTATTTTTGGTATAGAGATGCAAAGTAAAAAGTAAAGGCAAAGTAAAAAAACAAAGAAAGATTAAAGTGATGGAGATTGAAATGATGAGAATAGACCCGGGGGCCATAGGTTTCACTAGTGGCTTCTCTAAAGAGCATAAGTATTCTACAGTGGGTGAACAAATTACTATTGAGCAATTGACAGAATTGAGCATCGTTATGAGAATATCTAGGCATGATCATGTATATAGGCATCACGTCCGTGACAAGTAGACCGAAGCGATTCTGCATCTACTACTATTACTCCACTCGTCGACCGCTATCCAGCATGCATCTAGAGTATTAAGTTAAAAACAGAGTAACACTTTAAGCAAGATGACATGATGTAGAGAGATAAATTCATGCAATATGAAATAAACCCCATCTTGTTATCCTCGATGGCAATGATACAATACGTGCCTTGCTGCCCCTTCTGTCACTGGGAAAGGACACCACAAGATCGAACCCAAAGCTAAGCACTTCTCCCATGGCAAGAACTACCAATCTAGTTGGCCAAACCAAACGGATAATTCGAAGAGACTTGCAAAGATAACCAATCATACATAAAAGAATTCAGAGATGATTCAAATATTATTCATAGATAGACTTGATCATAAACCCACAATTCATCGGTCTCAACAAACACACCGCAAAAAGAAGAAGATTACATCGAATAGATCTCCACGAGAGAGGGGGAGAACTTTGTATTGAGATCCAAAAAGAGAGAAGAAGCCATCTAGCTACTAACTATGGACCCGAAGGTCTGAGGTAAACTACTCACACTTCATCGGAGGGGCTATGATGATGTAGAAGCCCTCCGTGATGACGGCCCTCTCCGGCGGAGCTCTGGAACAGGCCCCAAGATGGGATCTCGTGGATACAGAAAGTTGCGGCGGTGGAATTGGGTTTTTGGCTCCTGTTCTGATCGTTTGAGGGTACGTAGGTATATATAGGAGGAAGGAGTACGTCGGTGGAGCACCGAGGGGCCCACGAGGCAGGGGGCGCGCCCCCCACCCTCGTGACCGCCTCTTTGACTCCTTGGAGTAGGGTCCAAGTCTCCTGGATCACGTTCGGTGAGAAAATGACGTTCCCGAAGGTTTTATTCCGTTTGGACCCCGTTTGATATTTTGTTTCTCCGAAATACTGAAATAGGCAAAAAACAGCAATTCTGGGCTGGGCCTCCGGTTAATAGGTTAGTCCCAAAAATAATCTAAAAGTGGAAAATAAAGCCCAATATAGTCCAAAACAGTAGATAATATAGCATGGAGCAATCAAAAATTATAGATACGTTGGAGACGTATCACCCCCTGCCCCCGTATATAAAGGAGGGAGGGGGGAGGTGCGGCCGGCCCCTAGGGGTGCGCCTGGAGGAGTCCTACTCCCACCGGGAGTAGGACTCCCCCCTCTTGCCTTGTTGGAGAAGGAAAGGGGAAGGGGGAAAGAGGAAAGGGGGGCACCGCCCCCCTTCCTTGTCCTATTCGGACTAGGGGGGAGGGGGCGCGCGGCCTACCCTGGCCGACCCTCCTCTTCTCCCTTAGGGCCCATGTAGGCCCATTAACCCCCCCGGGGGGGGGGGGGTGTTCCGGTAACCCCCCCGGTACTCTGGTAAAATCCCGATTTCACCCGGAACGATTCCGATATCCAAATATAGGCTTCCAATATATCAATCTTTATGTCTCGACCATTTCGAGACTCCTCGTCATGTCCGTGATCACATCCGGGACTCCGAACAACCTTTGGTACATCAAAACACAAAAACCCTAATTACGATCGTCACTAAACTTTAAGCGTGCGGACCCTACGGGTTCGAGAACTATGTAGACATGACCGAGACACGTCTCCGATCAATAACCAATAGCGGAACCTGGATGCTTATATTGGCTCCTACATATTCTACGAAGATCTTTATCGGTCAGACCGCATAACAACATACGTTGTTCCCTTTGTCATCGGCATGTTACTTGCCCGAGATTCGATCGTCGGTATCTCAATACCTAGTTCAATCTCGTTACCGGCAAGTCTCTTTACTCGTTCCGCAATACATCATCCCGCAACTAACTTATTAGTTGCAATGCTTGCAAGGCTTGAGTGATGTGTATTACCGAGAGGGCCCAGAGATACCTCTCTGACAATCGGAGTGACAAATCCTAATCTCGAAATACGCCAACCCAACAAGTACCTTCGGAGACACCTCTAGAGCACCTTTATAATCACCCAGTTACGTTGTGACGTTTGGTAGCACACAAAGTGTTCCTCCGGTAAACGGGAGTTGCATAATCTCATAGTCATAGGAACATGTATAAGTTATGAAGAAAGAAATAGCAACAAACTAAACGATCAAGTGCTAAGCTAACAGAATGGGTCAAGTCAATCACATCATTCTCCTAATTATGTGATCCTTTTAATCAAATGACAACTCTTGTCTATGGTTAGGAAACATAAAAATCTTTTATCAACGAGCTAGTCAAGTAGAGGCATACTAGTGACACTCTGTTTGTCTATGTATTCACACATGTATTATGTTTCCAGTTAATACAATTCTAGCATGAATAATAAACATTTATCATGATATAAGGAAATAAACAATAACTTTATTATTGCCTCTAGGGCATATTTCCTTCAGTCTCCCACTTGCACTAGAGTCAATAATCTAGTTCACATCGCCATGTGATTTAATACCAATAGTTCACATCACCATGTGATTAACACCCATAGTTCACATCGACATGTGACCAACAACCAAAGGGTTTACTAGAGTCAATAATCTAGTTCCCATCACTATGTGATTAACACCCAAAGAGTACTGAGGTGTGATCATGTTTTGCTTCTGAGAGAAGTTTAGTCAACGGGTCTGCCACATTCAGATCCATAAGTATTTTGCAAATTTCGATGTCAACAATGCTCTGCATAGAGCCACTCTAGCTAATTGCTCCCACTTTCAATATGTATCCAGATTGAGATTTAGAGTCATCTGGATCAGTGTCAAAATTTGCATCGACGTAACCCTTTACGACGAACCTTTTGTCACTTCCATAATCGAGAAACGTATCCTTATTCCACTAAGGATAATTTTGACCAATGTCCAGTGATCTACTCCTAGATCACTATTGTACTCCTTTGCCAAACTCAGGGCAGTGTATACAATAGGTCTGGTACACAGCATGGCATACTTTATAGAACCTATGGTTGAGGCATAGGGAATGACTTTCATTCTCTCTCTATCTTCTGCCGTGGTTGGGTTTTGAGTCTTACTCAACTTCACACCTTGTAACACAGGCAAGAACTCCTTCTTTGACTGTTCCATTCTGAACTATTTCGAAATCTTGTCAAGGTATGTACTCATTGAAAAACTTATCAAGCGTCTTAATCTATCTCTATAGATCTTGATGCTCAATATGTAAGCAGCTTCACCGAGGTCTTTCTTTGAAAAAACTCCTTTCAAACATTCCTTTATGCTTTGCAGAATAATTCTACATCATCTCCGATCAACAATATGTCATACATATACTTATCAGAAATGCTGTAGTGCTCCCACTCACTTTCTTGTAAATACAGGCTTCACCGCAAGTCTGTATAAAACTATATGCTTTGATCAACTTATCAAAGCGTATATTCCAACTCTGAGATGCTTGCACCAGTCCATAGATGGATCGCTGGAGCTTGCATATTTTGTTAGTACCTTTAGGATCGACAAAACCTTCTGGTTGCATCATATACAACTCTTCTTTAATAAATCCTATTAAGGAATGCAATTTTGTTTATCCATTTGCCAGATTTCATAAAATGCGGCAATAGCTAACTTGATTCGGACAGACTTAAGCATAGATACGAGTGAGAAATTCTCATCGTGGTCAACACCTTGAACTTGTCAAAAACCTTTTTGCGACAATTCTAGCTTTGTAGATAGTAGCACTACTATCAGCGTCCGTCTCTTCCTCTTGAAGATCCATTTAATCTGAATGGCTCGCCGATTGTAACGCCCTCGATGCGGCTACATCTCCCACGTGTCGAAGTACGACTTAGAGGCATAACCGCATTGAAAGCAATGTCGCAAGTGAGGTAATCTTCACACAACCCATGTAATACATAAGGGAAAGAGATACGTAGTTGGCTTACAATCGCCACTTCACACAATACATGAATAAAGCATTACAACATCCAAATACAATCAAGGTCCGACTACGGAACCAAAATAAAAGAAGAACCCCAAATGCGACAAGGTCCCCGATCGACCCCAACTAGGCTCCACTACTGATCAACTAATACGAAACAACACAAAGGACAAGATCTTCATCAAGCTCCTCCTGAGCTTGGTTGCGTCATCTGCTTGGTTTCATCGGCACCTGCAAACTGGTTTTGGAAGTATTTGTGAGTCACGGGGACTCGGCAATCTCACACCCTCGCGATCAAGACTATTTAAGCTTATAGGAAGGGTAAAAGGTATGAGGTGGAGCTGCAGCAAGCGACTAGCATATATGGTGGCTAAACATACGCAAATGAGAGAGAGAAGAGAAGGCAAAGCACGATCGAGAAACTATGATCAAGAAGTGATCCTAGAACAACCTACGTCAAGCATAACTCCAACACCGTGTTCACTTCCCGGACTCCGCCGAGAAGAGACCATCACGGTTACACACGCGGTTGATGTATTTTAATTAAGGTCAACTTTAGGTTTTCTACAACCGGACATTAACAAATTCCCATCTGCCCATAACCGCGGGCACGGCTTTCGAAAGTTCAAATCCCTGCATGGGTGTCCCAACTTAGCCCACCACAAGCTCTCACGGTCAACGAAGGATAAACCTTCTCTCGAGACATTCCGATCAGACTCGGCATCCCGGTTCTACAAGACAACTTCGACAAAGATAAAACAAGTCCAGCAACACCGCCCGAATGTGCCGACAAATCCTGATAGGAGCTGCACATATCTCGTTCTCAGGGCACACCGGGTTGTCCAAGGTACGGGTAGGCCAGCCCAGAGTTGCCCCTGGTGGCCATCGGCAGCTGACAGGTTGGACCAACACTCAGAGGAGCACTGGCCCCGGGGGGGGGGGGGGAAAAAGTTTAAAATAATGATGACCCTGGAGCCGCGACCTCCCAAGGGAAAAGAAAAGGCTAGGTGGCGAATGGTAAAACCAATGTTGGGCATTGCTGGAAGAGTTTTATTCAAGGCGAACTATCAAGGGGTTCCCATAATAGCCCAACCGCATAAGGAACGCAAAATCCGGGAACATAACACCGATATGACGGAAACTAGGGCGGCAAGAGTGGAACAAAACACTAGGCATAAGGCCGAGCCTTCCACCCTTTACCAAGTATATAGATGCATTAATTAAATAAGATATATTGTGACATCCCAACAAGTAAACATGTTCCAACAAGGAACAACATCTCCATGTTCCAACAAGGAACAAACTTCAATCTTCACCTGCAACTAACAACGCTATAAGAGGGGCTGAGCAAAGCGGTAACATAGCCAAACAACGGTTTGCTAGGACAAGGTGGGTTAGAGGCTTGGTTCGACAATATAGGAGGCATGATAAGCAAGTGGTAGGTATCGCAGCATAGGCAAGCAAAAGAGCGAGCATCTAGCAAGCAAAGATAGAAGTGATTTCGAGGGTATGATCATCTTGCCTGAAATCCCGCAAGGAAGAAGAACGAGTCCATGAAGAAGACAAACGGACGTAGACGAACGGGTCCTCACAAACGCGACGTTAATGGAACCAACCCGAAGAAGCAACACCGGAAAAGAAGCACACAACAAAGTAAACAACCAACACATGAACATGGTATGATATGCGGGATGCGGTATGCGGTGCATATGCATGATTTGCAAGGGAATGAATGAACCTGGCCTCAACTTGGAAATCCAAGAGTGCCACTGGAAAGGTGAGGTGATTTCGGTTGAAATCGATATAAAGATCACCGGAATCGGAGACACGGTTTGGAAATGGCAAGCAAAACAAATATGGCACCGGTCTGCGATAAACAGCAAGTAGCCATCTAAATGCATCAAGATAAGTATGCTACAGCACTCAAACAAGACAACAAAATACATGGCAGGGATCCACTCATGAATCTTAACAAAAGATGAACACTGAGCTACGGCTAATCCATCCATTAACAGGTTCAAACAAGCATGGCAAAAGTGCAAACGGTAAACATGTTTCAGACTTAGTGAAATTAACACAAGCCTGGAATATCAGATCAGGTAGCATACTTTGGAGCATGAAAAATATATGCTACAGGAACTTAACATGGCAAAGTAAAATATGACATGGAGCTAATCGAGGAGCTTAACAAAAGTCTCTTAGTGACCTTGAGCCAAAAGGGGTCAGAAAGTACAATTGCAAGCATGTGAACATGGCAAAAACATAATCAGATCACAGACTTAGTGAAAAACTGGAGCATGCAAATCAGATATCAAGTAGGCATGTTTACGAGCTCGATGCACTCACTACAGAGCAAGGCATGACAATCTAAGCATACACCAATCAAGAATACACATTGTATAAGCTAGACATGGCAAGAACAACAACATAGCATGCACGGATCGACTACAACATCCTCGGCAAAATCGCTAACAAGTAGACAATCTGCCCAGATTCACGAAATAGCAAAAGTAGAGCTCGATTGACTCAAGCTACGGTGCTCCATAAATGCAAACAAAGACATGGATGGATAGAGCACCACAAGATTAACAAATCACCCTTACTGATCATCCTCAAAAGAGGCACGGATCACTAGGAAACAACATGAACATATGGCAAATTGATAAAGACAAACCAAGGACTTTGTGGAATTGCTAAGTCCCTGAAATCAGCATTAACGAATGTACCACTTTGCAAGCTTGTGCTAGTCACCACACATATCACAAAAATACATGGGTAGCATCTCTATAAAGATGGCGAAGCATATAACAGAACACATGTAGAGCTCAGGGGCATATCATGCACACATTAATCATGGCAAAAATGACAAATAGCTATTTGGTGCAGTAGATCTGACAATAAACTCAAATAGCTCTCTTCCAACAGCATTTAGGGCATCAAGATGAGCTCAAATGAAAATAATGCAATGAGATGAAATGCTGTACTCTCCGGGGCGAACATTTTGATATGCTACACGCCCAAAACGGAGCTGCGGATGCAAAGTTACGACATGATGAACATGGGCATATGAATCTGGAAATTTCGGGGACTTAGTAGAAATTTGGACCTCTCCGAGAAAGTCAACGGGACGGAGCGGTGCAGGATGGCTCGGTGCAGATCTGAGGCGGGGTGTTTGGTTCGGGGAGTGGTGGATCTGGTCCACCCTCACCGGATCGGAACTGGCTGGCGCGGAGGAAGATGCCGGCGAGGTGGAAGCTTCGGCGAGGGACGACTCCGGTTGGCCTCCGGCGAGCGCCGGTGAGAGGCGGACCCCGCGAGGACCTCTGACGGCGGGGAACGCGGCCGGGGCACGGCGCACAGGGTGGCGCGGGGCGGAGCTCCGGCGGACGCGGGGCCGGCGAGGTCAGCGGTGATGGAAGGACGGCGGCGAGCGGTGGCAGAGGAGGTCCGGGGATGGCCGGCTGCGGCGAGGGCATTGGGCGGCGGCGCGAGTCGCCGGCCGGTGGGAGGAGCAAGCGCGCGGGGCACGGCGCATCTCGGGCCCGGAGCGGCTCGGGCGGGCCTCCCGCGGGCTTCGCAGGCCCAGCGGCGCGGTGCGGCGAAGTGGGGTGGCGCTTGCGCTGAGGTGGCGGGCGCCGATTGGCCTGGAGCGGCGGCGGGGATGACGTGTCGGCGTCTGATTCACCGGAACGAGGTGGCCGGCTGGGGTGGACGCGTTCGGCGCGGACGGACATGTCCGGCGGCGCGGAGGGAGTTGGATCTAGGGTTAGACCGCGCGAAAAATTCGAAGGGAGGCACGTATTTATAGGTAGAGGGAGCTAGGAGAGTCCAAATGAGGTGCGGTTTTCGGCCACGCGATCGTGATCAAACGACCGAGGTGATGGAGGAGGTTTAGGTGGGTTTTGGGCCACTTTGGAGGGGTGTTGGGCTGCAACACACACGAGGCCTTTTCGGTCCCTCGGTTAACCGTTGGAGTATCAAACGAAGTCTAAATGATACGAAACTTGACAGGCGGTCTACCGGTAGTAAACCAAGGCCACATGGCAAGTCTCGGTCAAATCCGGAAATGTTTACCCCACACACACGAAAATAAGGTAGAAAGGACCATCGGAGGAGATAGGAACGCCGGAATGCAAAACGGACAACGGGGAAAATGCTCGGATGCATGAGACGAACATGTATGCAAATGAAATGCACATGATGACATGATATGCAATGCATGACACGCAAGCAATGACAAGGCAACAACAGCGAATAACTGGACGACACCTGGCACATCGGTCTCGGGACATTACAACACTCCACCACTACGAGAGGATCTCGTCCCGAGATCAACAATGGCACCGGAGGGACAACGGAAAGAAAAAGAGAAGAGGTAAACTAAGTTGCTTCATTGACAAACGAGTGAAACCACGAACCTTGAAGAGGTTAAGGCATTTCGAGAAAAGAATACGACGGAGATGAACGAAGTTGAGAACACTCCGTTTGAAAAGAGGAACAAGGGAGAACAACTTCGGTCAGCACTCCAGTTGACGAGTGATACAGAACTTGATAAAAAGAAAGAGCTTGAGCAGAAAGACACAACACTCCGTTTGGAAGGATAAGCACGAATCAAACATGATCTTGACAATACCAGAAGATGGGTTGAAGAGAGCAACATCCCAATGGCTCCGGTAGGAAGAATAGAAGATAGATAATTGAATTAGGAGATTGGAGAAGAAAATGCCAACTTCTGCCATAAAAGAGGTTGAGAAGGCATCCTTAGGAGAAATGTCGAACGGAGTTGTTGGAAAACCAACAACGAAAAGAAATAAGCTTGATATGGTCTTATAGAAGACATCTCAAAACTATGAGGTGACAACTTGCCACTCACGGGAAAAGAATTGGATTGGTATGAACAAGGAGACGAGAAAGCTTATTTCATCGGGAGGATAAATGAAGAACTTGGGTCATTATAATCACCATGGATAGCAACAATCCTCAGGGAAGGCTTTAGGTGAAAAATAACCCAAGATAACTCCAACGAAGAGGTTGATGGATTTAAAATATCTCATTCTTAACAACATGTGAATCATGAAACATGAACTCAAATTATCAAGAATGACATAATACCACCTCCAATGATATGGTAGAAGGAATTGCACTCCGGATCGCAAGATGAAGAATCTTAAGCTCCTTAGAAAAGAATCTTGATGAACGCTTCGAGAAGTAAATAAATCCTTGATGAACCATCATGTAGCACCTTGATGAAGAACTCCGGTAAACAAAAGAATGGTCAAACGAAAAGAAAGAGAAGTTGAAAAAACAAGTTGAATCCTTGTAACGATTTAGATGAATCTCCATGGTGAAATGATTGAGAGAACTTGGGACTCCAGGAAAAGAAAGATGAGCTATTGAAACCAAGAATTTGGTGAACCTCCGGAATAAGGAATTAAACAGTTGGATGAAGCAAGAATAAGAATTACGTTATGCGTATCCTTCACCAATTTAAATTGATGACAAGCAACGGATTGCAAATAACTTATTCTTGTTGGAAGGATTAAGAGAGATATAGCGCAAACTTGAGAAGTTATTGAACGAACCACCGGAAGGGTTGAAACAACAAATAAATTTATATGTTGACCAAGGAAAAGAACTCTTGAACGGACCACCGTAAGAATTGAAAATGATCGAAGTAGGGGTGAATCACCGGTAAGAATTAGCAAATGAACAAAGGTGCTTGAGACAAACTAGATACATGAGAACGAAGGGATCACGAACTGATTAGAGATCACTTGAACGATGCACCGGTAAGATTTGGAGAATGATAAGTGAAAAGCTGAGAATGAATAAACCTGAATTGATGGACTCCGGATAATCAAACCGAGAAGACTCTTGAATTGCTCCGGATGGGTGAAAAGAATTCTGACAATCAAAAACAATTATGAGAGGATGGCAACAAGCTAGAATCACGAATCTCTAAGAGAATGGATAAGATTGAAGAGGAATTCTTCTTTGGTCTTCAAATGTTGAGAAAAACCGATGAGAAACACCACCATGAATTTTTGAAATACCCCGGGATGAAAATTTGAAAGGTTGAACCTACGATGAAAAGAATTTAACCGATCTTGGAGAAAGACATTTGACTGATGATAAATCATTCTTACGTCAAACTTTAGAAAAGAATTTGAGAATAACTCCAGAAAAAGAGAAGAGTCAGGTAAGATCCTGGAAAAAAAACCCTGTGGGTTAGGGCCCACTCAAAAGAAACACCGTTGAAATGATTTAAAAGAGAGATTGCACCGGTTGAATTAAATGACTTGACTGAGATAACATCCTCGAAAGAGCTTGAACGAATGCAGAGTGCAAACATGAATCTTCGAGATACCTTGAGCACTCCGGAACAATTGAATAGCGAGAAATGGATGATTAAGAGGTGCACCGGCAAGAGAAGACATTTGAAACGAGGAAAGGATAGGATCAACAAAGCTTGACTTGAATCCACCGGAGAAGAAAGAGAACGAACAGTGATGGACTTGAAGAGCATCTTCATGAGAATCACCGGATAAGAACATTGACTGAAAGAATGGATTGGGTTCCCATCAATAAAATGGATAGTTGAATAAGGAATCTGAGTCCTTGAAGAAAAAGGGTGGGAGGGTGGAAAAAAACACAACTTGGAACGGATGAAGCAAACACCGTTGAGAAGAACTGTAGTTGGATCTTGTGGATGTTGAAAAGATCGGATCCACTTGAAGAGAAACACACCGGTTGAAAAGGATTGACATGAGAATCTCAATGAACAAGAAGGATTAGTATTCGCATAGAAATGTGAGAACACCACTTAGACAAGGGATGGAATCAACATTTGACTTCGAAGCAACTCGAATACCACAACTCAAAACAAAACACAGGATTGGCTCGTAGAATAAGCCGGAACAAACATATGATAGAGATTTCGTCCGAAGTTTTCGTGGTGGGGCCTACACGGGCTCGATCGTACAGCACCATCATGTACAAGGCAGTGCACATGACATATGAAGCGTCCCCGAGTCGGCATAGCCAAGGACTCTTTAAGACACAACGAGACCACTGTAAAACCGACCGTGAATAGGCGGACCACTAGACGTCGAACCCCAATTTCAAATCATACATCTGTCGGAAAGATATCCTAAGAGCTACTTGAATTCCCACTTATAAACTCCCGAAACTTTCCGGTTATGCAATCAGGTGTTGGGGATACATGGGAAGCATAATATCTCACCCAAAACTAACAAATCCTACATCCAGCTGTATCCATCCTTCAACACATAACCAAGAAACCTTCGGAAATCATCTACCTCAACCTTCAAAAAGCATCCGTTATACGAGTTATGGCAATACTCCCGAACTCCCGCCCCAGTACTGGGTGGCGTCGAGGTTATCTCACCAACAACTGCATAAAAGAGATTTTCGATGTCGGCGAAACTAAACTCAGGTATTCCAGAACTGCAACGATAAAATTGTGACGACAACACCTCGGAGCTCAACTCCCCGGGACACTGCCACAACCCCTAAATGACAGGAGGCACCAAGAACAATGTTCTCGTCACAAATCGATCGGAACGATTCCAAGATACCCGCGTGATCCTAAATTTTTTTTAGTGAAACTTGAGAAGAGAAGAGTCAAAACTCTACGTCACGATGCCTTACCAGAGCGATGAAGGGACTGAGGAGTAAAAAGAATTCCTAAACTCTCCGATATATAATTCCTAAATAACTTAAAACATTTTTCTAGACTCAACAACGGCTGCTAAAAACGATCAAGCAGTGGGGGCTCCTAAGGTCGGGGAAGGCTCTGATACCAACTTGTAACGCCCTCGATGCGGCTACATCTCCCACGTGTCGAAGCACGACTTAGAGGCATAACCGCATTGAAAGCAATGTCGCAAGTGAGGTAATATTCACACAACCCATGTAATACATAAGGGAAAAAGATACATAGTTGGCTTACAATCGCCACTTCACACAATACATGAATAAAGCATTACAACATCCAAATACAATCAAGGTCCGACTACGGAACCAAAATAAAAGAAGAACCCCAAATGCGACAAGGTCCCCGGTCGACCCCAACTGGGCTCCACTACTGATCAACTAGAACGAAACAACACAAAGGACAAGATCTTCATCGAGCTCCTCCTGAGCTTGGTTGCGTCATCTGCTCGGTTTCATCGGCACCTGCAAACTGGTTTTGGAAGTATCTATGAGTCACGGGGACTCAGCAATCTCACACCCTCGCGATCAAGACTATTTAAGCTTATAGGAAGGGTAAAAGGTATGAGGTGGAGCTACAGCAAGCGACTAGCATATATGGTGGCTAAACATATGCAAATGAGAGAGAGAAGAGAAGGCAAAGCACGATCGAGAAACTATGATCAAGAAGTGATCCTAGAACAACCTACGTCAAGCATAACTCCAACACCGTGTTCACTTCCCGGACTCCGCCGAGAAGAGACCATCATTGTTACACACACGGTTGATGTATTTTAATTAAGGTCAACTTTAGGTTTTCTACAACCGGACATTAACAAATTCCCATCTGCCCATAACCGCGGGCACGGCTTTCGAAAGTTCAAATCCCTGCAGGGGTGTCCCAACTTAGCCCATCACAAGCTCTCACGGTCAATGAAGGATAAACCTTCTCCCGAGACATTCCGATCATACTCGGCATCCCGGTTCTACAAGACAACTTCGACAAAGATAAAACAAGTCCAGCAACACCGCCCGAATGTGCCGACAAATCCTGATAGGAGCTGCACATATCTCGTTCTCAGGGCACACCGGATTGTCCAAGGTACGGGTAGGCCAGCCCAGAGTTGCCCCTGGTGGCCACCGGCAGCTGACAGGTTGGACCAACACTCAGAGGAGCACTGGCCCGGGGGGGGGGGGGAAAAAAAATGAGGACCCCCGGGAGGGCGACTCCCAAGGGAAAAGAAAAGGCTAGGTGGCGAATGGTAAAACCAATGTTGGGCATTGCTGGAAGAGTTTTATTCAAGGCGAACTATCAAGGGGTTCCCATAATAGCCCAACCGCATAAGGAACGCAAAATCCGGGAACATAACACCGATATGACGGAAACTAGGGCGGCAAGAGTGGAACAAAACACTAGGCATAAGGCCGAGCCTTCCACCCTTTACCAAGTATATAGATGCATTAATTAAATAAGATATATTGTGACATCCCAACAAGTAAACATGTTCCAACAAGGAACAACATCTCCATGTTCCAACAAGGAACAAACTTCAATCTTCACCTGCAACTAACAACGCTATAAGAGGGGCTGAGCAAAGCGGTAACATAGCCAAACAACGGTTTGCTAGGACAAGGTGGGTTAGAGGCTTGGTTCGACAATATAGGAGGCATGATAAGCAAGTGGTAGGTATCGCAGCATAGGCAAGCAAAAGAGCGAGCATCTAGCAAGCAAAGATAGAAGTGATTTCGAGGGTATGATCATCTTGCCTGAAATCCCGCAAGGAAGAAGAACGAGTCCATGAAGAAGACAAACGGACGTAGACGAACGGGTCCTCACAAACGCGACGTTAATGGAACCAACCCGAAGAAGCAACACCGGAAAAGAAGCACACAACAAAGTAAACAACCAACACATGAACATGGTATGATATGCGGGATGCGGTATGCGGTGCATATGCATGATTTGCAAGGGAATGAATGAACCTGGCCTCAACTTGGAAATCCAAGAGTGACCGGAAAAGAAGCACACAACAAAGTAAACAACCAACACATGAACATGGTATGATATGCGGGATGCGGGATGCGGTGCATATGCATGATTTGCAAGGGAATGAATGAACCTGGCCTCAACTTGGAAATCCAAGAGTGCCACTGGAAAGGTGAGGTGATTTCGGTTGAAATCGATATAAAGATCACCGGAATCGGAGGCACGGTTTGGAAATGGCAAGCAAAACAAATATGGCACCGGTCTGCGATAAACAGCAAGTAGCCATCTAAATGCATCAAGATAAGTATGCTACAGCACTCAAACAAGACAACAAAATACATGGCAGGGATCCACTCATGAAGCTTAAAAAAAGATGAACACTGAGCTACCGCTAATTCATCCATTAACAGGTTCAAACAAGCATGGCAAAAGTGCAAACGGTAAACAGGTTTCAGACTTAGTGTTTGGTTCGGGGAGTGGTGGATCTGGTCCACCCTCACCGGATCGGAACTGGCCGGCGCGGAGGAAGATGCCGGCGAAGTGGAAGCTCCGGCGAGGGACGACTCCGGTCGGCCTCCGGCGAGCGCCGGCGAGAGGCGGACCCCGCGAGGACCTCTGACGGCGGGGAACGCTGCCGGGGCGCGGCGCGCAGGGTGGCGCGGGGCGGAGCTCCGGCGGACGCGGGGCCGGCGAGGTCGGCAGTGATGGAAGGACGACAGCGAGCGGTGGCAGAGGAGGTCCGGGGATGGCCGGCAGCGGCGAGGGCGTTGGGCGACGGCGCGAGTCGCCGGCCGGTGGGAGGAGCAAGCGCGCGGGGCACGGGGCAGCTCGGGCCCGGAGCGGCTCGGGCAGGCCTCCCGCGGGCTTCGCGGGCCCGGCGGCGCGGTGCGGCGAAGTGGGGTGGCGCTTGCGCTGAGGTGGCGGGCGCCGATTAGCCTGGAGCGGCGGCAGGGATGACGTGTCGGCGTTTGATTCACCGGAACGAGGTGGCCGGCTGGGGTGGACGCGTCCGGCGCAGACGGACATGTCCGGCGGCGCGGAGGGAGTTGGATCTAGGGTTAGACTGCGCGAAAATTCGAAGGGAGGCACGTATTTATAGGTAGAGGGAGCTAGGAGAGTCCAAATGAGGTGCGGTTTTCGGCCACGCGATCGTGATCGAACGACCGAGATGATGGGAGAGGTTTAGGTGGGTTTTGGCCACTTTGGAGGGGTGTTGGGCTGCAACACACACGAGGCCTTTTCGGTCCCTCGGTTAACCGTTGGAGTATCAAACGAAGTCTAAATGATACGAAACTTGACAGGTGGTCTACCGGTAGTAAACCAAGGCCACTTGGCAAGTCTTGGTCCAATCCAGAAATGTTTACCCCCACACACACGAAAAGAAGGTAGAAAGGACCACCGGAGGAGATAGGAACGCCGGAATGCAAAACGGACAACGGGGAAAATGCTCGGATGCATGAGACGAACATGTATGCAAATGAAATGCACATGATGACATGATATGCAATGCATGACACGCAAGCAATGACAAGGCAACAACAACGAATAACTGGACGACACCTGGCACATCGGTCTCGGGACGTTACAACACTCCACCACTACGAGAGGATCTCGTCCCGAGATCAAGAATGGCACCGGAGGGACAACGGAAAGAAAAAGAGAAGAGGTAAACTAAGTTGCTTCATTGACAAACGAGTGAAACCACGAACCTTGAAGAGGTTAAGCCATTTCGAGAGAAGAATACGACGGAGATGAACGAAGTTGGGAACACTCCGTTTGAAAAGAGGAACAAGGGAGAACAACTTCGGTCAGCACTCCGGTTGACGAGTGATACAGAACTTGATAAAAAGAAAGAGCTTGAGCAGAAAGACACAACACTCCGTTTGGAAGGATAAGCACGAATCAAACATGATCTTGACAATACCAGAAGATGGGTTGAAGAGAGCAACATCCCAATGGCTCCGGTAGGAAGAATAGAAGATAGATAATTGAATTAGGAGATTGGAGAAGAAAATGCCAACTTCTGCCATAAAAAGAGGTTGAGAAGGCATCCTTAGGAGAAATGTCGAACGGAGTTGTTGGAAAACCAACAACGAAAAGAATAAGCTTGATATGGTCTTATAGAAGACATCTCAAAACTATGAGGTGACAACTTGCCACTCACGGGAAAAGAATTGGATTGGTGTGAACAAGGAGACGAGAAAGCTTATTTCATCGGGAGGATAAGTGAAGAACTTGGGTCATTATAATCACCATGGATAGCAACAATCCTCAGGGAAGGCTTTAGGTGAAAAATAACCCAAGATAACTCCAACGAAGAGGTTGATGGATTTAAAATATCTCATTCTTAACAACATGTGAATCATGAAACATGAACTCAAATTATCAAGAATGACATAATACCACCTCCAATGATATGGTAGAAGGAATTGCACTCCAGATCGCAAGATGAAGAATCTTAAGCTCCTTAGAAAAGAATCTTGATGAACGCTTCGAGAAGGAAATAAATCCTTGATGAACCATCATGTAGCACCTTGATGAAGAACTCCGGTAAACAAAAGAATGGTCAAACGAAAAGAAAGAGAAGTTGAAAAAACAAGTTGAATCCTTGTAACGATTTAGACGAATCTCCGTGGTGAAATGATTGAGAGAACTTGGGACTCCAGGAAAAGAAAGATGAGCTATTGAAACCAAGAATTTGGTGAACCTCCGGAATAAGGAATTAAACAGTTGGATGAAGCAAGAATAAGAATTACGTTATGCGTATCCTTCACCAATTTAAATTGATGACAAGCAACGGATTGCAAACAACTTATTCCCATTGGAAGGATTAAGAGAGATATAGCGCAAACTTGAGAAGGTATTGAACGAACCACCGGAAGGGTTGAAACAACAAATGAATTGATATGGTGACCAAGGAAAAGAACTCTTGAACAGACCACCGTAAGAATTGAAAATGATCGAAGTAGGGGTGAATTACCGGTAAGAATTAGCAAATGAATGAAGGTGCTTGAGACAAACTAGATACATGAGAATGAAGGGATCACGAACTGATTAGAAATCACTTGAACGATGCACTGGTAAGATTTGGAGAATGATAAGCGAAAAGCTAAGAATGAATAAACCTGAATTGATGGACTCCGGATAATCAAACCGAGAAGACTCTTGAATTGCTCTGGATGGGTGAAAAGAATTCTGACAATCGAAAACAATTATGAGAGGATGGCAACAGGCTAGAATCATGAATCTCTAAGAGAATGGATAAGATTGAAGTGGAATTCTTCTTTGATCTTCAAATGTTGAGAAAAACCGATTGGCCTGGAGCGGCGGCGGGGATGACGTGTCGGCGTCTGATTCACCGGAACGAGGTGGCCGGCTGGGGTGGACGCGTTCGGCGCGGACGGACATGTCCGGCGGCGCGGAGGGAGTTGGATCTAGGGTTAGACCGCGCGAAAAATTCGAAGGGAGGCACGTATTTATAGGTAGAGGGAGCTAGGAGAGTCCAAATGAGGTGCGGTTTTCGGCCACGCGATCGTGATCAAACGACCGAGGTGATGGAGGAGGTTTAGGTGGGTTTTGGGCCACTTTGGAGGGGTGTTGGGCTGCAACACACACGAGGCCTTTTCGGTCCCTCGGTTAACCGTTGGAGTATCAAACGAAGTCTAAATGATACGAAACTTGACAGGCGGTCTACCGGTAGTAAACCAAGGCCACATGGCAAGTCTCGGTCAAATCCGGAAATGTTTACCCCACACACACGAAAATAAGGTAGAAAGGACCATCGGAGGAGATAGGAACGCCGGAATGCAAAACGGACAACGGGGAAAATGCTCGGATGCATGAGACGAACATGTATGCAAATGAAATGCACATGATGACATGATATGCAATGCATGACACGCAAGCAATGACAAGGCAACAACAGCGAATAACTGGACGACACCTGGCACATCGGTCTCGGGACATTACAACACTCCACCACTACGAGAGGATCTCGTCCCGAGATCAACAATGGCACCGGAGGGACAACGGAAAGAAAAAGAGAAGAGGTAAACTAAGTTGCTTCATTGACAAACGAGTGAAACCACGAACCTTGAAGAGGTTAAGGCATTTCGAGAAAAGAATACGACGGAGATGAACGAAGTTGAGAACACTCCGTTTGAAAAGAGGAACAAGGGAGAACAACTTCGGTCAGCACTCCAGTTGACGAGTGATACAGAACTTGATAAAAAGAAAGAGCTTGAGCAGAAAGACACAACACTCCGTTTGGAAGGATAAGCACGAATCAAACATGATCTTGACAATACCAGAAGATGGGTTGAAGAGAGCAACATCCCAATGGCTCCGGTAGGAAGAATAGAAGATAGATAATTGAATTAGGAGATTGGAGAAGAAAATGCCAACTTCTGCCATAAAAGAGGTTGAGAAGGCATCCTTAGGAGAAATGTCGAACGGAGTTGTTGGAAAACCAACAACGAAAAGAATAAGCTTGATATGGTCTTATAGAAGACATCTCAAAACTATGAGGTGACAACTTGCCACTCACGGGAAAAGAATTGGATTGGTGTGAACAAGGAGACGAGAAAGCTTATTTCATCGGGAGGATAAGTGAAGAACTTGGGTCATTATAATCACCATGGATAGCAACAATCCTCAGGGAAGGCTTTAGGTGAAAAATAACCCAAGATAACTCCAACGAAGAGGTTGATGGATTTAAAATATCTCATTCTTAACAACATGTGAATCATGAAACATGAACTCAAATTATCAAGAATGACATAATACCACCTCCAATGATATGGTAGAAGGAATTGCACTCCGGATCGCAAGATGAAGAATCTTAAGCTCCTTAGAAAAGAATCTTGATGAACGCTTCGAGAAGGAAATAAATCCTTGATGAACCATCATGTAGCACCTTGATGAAGAACTCCGGTAAACAAAAGAATGGTCAAACGAAAAGAAAGAGAAGTTGAAAACACAAGTTGAATCCTTGTAACGATTTAGATGAATTTCCGTGGTGAAATGATTGAGAGAACTTGGGACTCCAGGAAAAGAAAGATGAGCTATCGAAACCAAGAATTTGGTGAACCTCCGGAATAAGGAATTAAACAGTTGGATGAAGCAAGAATAAGAATTACTTTATGCGTATCCTTCACCAATTTAAATTGATGACAAGCAACGGATTGAAAACAACTTATTCCCGTTGGAAGGATTAAGAGAGATATAGCGCAAACTTGAGAAGGTATTGAACGAACCACCGGAAGGGTTGAAACAACAAATAAATTGATATGGTGACCAAGGAAAAGAACTCTTGAACGGACCACCGTAAGAATTGAAAATGATCGAAGTAGGGGTGAATCACCGGTAAGAATTAGCAAATGAACGAAGGTGCTTGAGACAAACTAGATACATGAGAACGAAGGGATCACGAACTGATTAGAGATCACTTGAACGATGCACCGGTAAGATTTGGAGAATGATAAGTGAAAAGCTGAGAATGAATAAACCTGAATTGATGGACTCCGGATAATCAAACCGAGAAGACTCTTGAATTGCTCTGGATGGGTGAAAAGAATTCTGACAATCGAAAACAATTATGAGAGGATGGCAACAAGCTAGAATCACGAATCTCTAAGAGAATGGATAAGATTGAAGAGGAATTCTTCTTCGGTCTTCAAATGTTGAGAAAAACTGATGAGAAAAATCGATTGGCCAGGAGCGGCGGCGGGGATGACGTGTCGGCGTATGATTCGCCGGAACGAGGTGGCCGGCTGGGGTGGACGCGTCCGACGCGGATGGACATGTCCGGCGGCGCGGAGGGAGTTGGATCTAGGGTTTGACTGCACGAAAAATTCGGAGGGAGGCACGTATTTATAGGTAGAGGGAGATAGGAGAGTCCAAATGAGGTGTGGTTTTCGGCCACGCGATCGTGATCGAATGACCGAGATGATGGAGGAGGTTTAGGTGGGTTTTGGGCCACTTTGGAGGGGTGTTGGGCTGCAACACACACGAGGCCTTTTCGGTCCCTCGGTTAACCGTTGGAGTATCAAACGAAGTCCAAATGATACAAAACTTGACAGGCGGTCTACCGGTAGTAAACCAAGGCCACTTGGCAAGTCTCGGTCCAATCCGGAAATGTTTACCCCCCACACACGAAAAGAAGGTAGAAAGGACCACCGGAGGAGATAGGAACGCCGGAATGCAAAACGGACAATGGGGAAAATGCTCGGATGCATGAGATGAACATGTATGCAAATGAAATGCACATGATGACATGATATGCAATGCATGACGCGCAAGCAATGACAAGGCTACAACAGCGAATAACTGGACGACACCTGGCACATCGGTCTCGGGACGTTACACCGATCAATGGGCAAGTCAATCAAAGTCCATACTTTGTTCTTATACATGGATCTCATCTCAGATTTCATGGCCTCAAGCCATTTCGCGGAATCTGGGCTCATCATCGCTTCCTCATAGTTCGTAGGTTCGTCATGGTCTAGTAACATGACCTCCAGAACAGGATTACCGTACCACTCAGGTGCGGATCTCACTCTGGTTTACCTACGAGGTTCGATAGTAACTTGATCTGAAGTTACATGATCATCATCATTAGCTTCCTCACTAATTGGTGTAGTAGTCACAGGAACAGATTTCTGTGATGAACTACTTTCCAATAAGGGAGCAGGTACAGTTACCTCATCAAGTTCTACTTTTCTCCCAGTCACTTCTTTCGAGAGAAACTCCTTCTCTAGAAAGGATCCATTCTCAGCAATGAATATCTTGCCTTTGGATCTGTGATAGATGGTGTACCCAACATTTTCTTTTGGGTATCCTATGAAGACGCACTTCTTCGATTTGGGTTTGAGCTTACCAGGTTGAAACTTTTTCACATAAGCATTGCAACCTCAAACTTTAAGAAACGACAGCTTAGGTTTCTTGCCAAACCATAGTTCATACGGTGTCGTCTCAAGGATTTAGACGGTGCCCTATTTAACGTGAATGTAGCTGTCTCTAATGCATAACCTCAAAACTATAGTGGTTAATCGCTAAGAAACATCATAGATTGCACTATATCCAATAATAGTATGGTTATGACGTACGGACACACCATTATGCTCTGGTGTTCCAGGTGGCACAATTTTGTGAAACTATTCCACATTGTTTTAATTGAAGACCAAACTCGTAACTCAAATATTTGTCTCTACGATCAGATCGTAGAAACTTTATTTTCTTGTCACGATGATTTTCCACTTCACTCTGAAGTTTTTGAACTTTTCAAATGTTCCAGACTTATGTTTCATCAAGTAGATATACTCATATCTGCTCAAATCGTCTGTGAAGGTCAGAAAATAACGATACCCGCCGCGAGCCTCAACATTCATCGGACTGCATACATCAGTATGTATTATTTCCAATAAGTCAGTTGCTTGCTCCATTGTTCTGGAGAACGGAGTCTTAGTCATCTTGCCCATGAGGCACGGTTCGCAAGCATCAACTGATTCATAATCAAGTGATTCCAAAAGCCCATCAGCATGGATTTTCTTCATGCGCTTTACACCAATATGACCTAAACGACAGTGCCACAAATAAGTTGCACTATCATTATTAACTTTGCATCTTTTGGCTTCAATATTATGAGAATGTGTATCACCACAATCGAGATCCAACAAACCATTTTCATTGGGTGTATGACCATAGAAGGTTTTATTCATGTAAATAGAACAACAATTTATTCTCTTACTTAAATGAATAACCGCATTGCAATAAACATGATCAAATCATATTCATGCTCAACGCAAACACCAAATAACACTTATTTAGGTTCAACACTAATCCCAAAAGTATATGGAGTGTGCGATGATGATCATATCAATCTTGGAACCACTTCCAACACACATCGTCACTTCACCCTTAACTAGTCTCTATTCATTCTGCAACTCCCGTTTCGAGTTACTACTCTTAGCAACTGAACCAGTATCAAATACCGAGGGGTTGCTACGAACACTAGTAAAATACACATCAATAATCTGTATATCAAATATACCTTTGTTCACTTTGCCATCCTTCTTATCCGCCAAATACTTGGGGCAGTTCCACTTCCAGTGACCAGTCCCTTTGAAGTAGAAGCACTTAGTCTCAGGCTTAGGACCAGACTTGGGCTTCTTCACTTGAGCAGCAACTTGCTTGCCGTTCTTCTTGAAGTTCCCTTTCTTACCCATTGCCCTTTTCTTGAAACTAGTGGTCTTGTTAATCATCAACACTTGATGCTCTTTCTTGATTTCTACCTTCATCGATTTCATCATCATGAAAAGCTTGGGGATTGTTTTCATCATCCCTTGCATACTATAGTTCATCACAAAGTTCTACTAACTTGGTGATGGTGACTAGAGAATTCTATCAATCACTGTTTTACCTGAAAGATTAACTCCCACTTGATTCAAGCGATTGTAGTACCCAGACAATCTGAACACATGCTCACTGCTTGAGCTATTCTCCTCCATCTTTTAGCTATAGAACTTGTTGGAGACTTCATATCTCTCAACTCGGGTATTTGCTTGAAATATTAACTTCAACTCCTGGAACATCCATATGATCCATGACATTCAAAACGTCTTTGAAGTCCCGATTCTAAGCCATTAAGCATGGTGCACTAAACTATCAAGTAGTCATCATATTGAGCTAGCCAAACGTTCATGACGTCTGCATCTGCTCCTGCAATAGGTCTGTCACCTACCGATGCATTAAGGACATAATTCTTCTGTGTAGCAATGAGGATAAACCTCAGATCACGGATCCAATCCGCATCATTGCTACTAACATCTTTCAACTTAGTTTTCTCTAGGAACATATCAAAAATAAAACAGGGGAGCTAAACGCGAGCTATTGATCTACAACATAGATATGCTAATACTACCAGGACTAAGTTCATGATAAATTTAAGTTCAATTAATCATATTACTTAAGAACTCCCACTTAGAAAGACATCCCTCTAATCTTCTAAGTGATCACGTGATCCAAATCAACTAAACCATAACCGATCATCACGTGAAATGGAGTAGTTTTCAATGGTGAACATCACTATGTCGATCATATCTACTATATGATTCACGCTTGACCTTTCAGTCTCAGTGTTCCGAGGCCATATCTGCATATGCTAGGCTCGTCAAGTTTAACCTGAGTATTCTGCGTGTGCAAAACTGGCTTGCACCCATTGTAGATGGACGTAGGGCTTATCACACCCGATCATCACGTGGTGTCTGGGCACGACGAACTTTGGCTACGGTGCATACTCAGGGAGAACACTTTTATCTTGAAATTTAGTGAGAGATCATCTTATAATGCTACCGTCAATCAAAGCAAGATAAGATGCATAAAAGATAAACATCACATGCAATCAATATAAGTGATATGATATGGCCATCATCATCTTGTACTTGTGATCTCCATCTCCAAAGTACCGTCATGATCACCATCATCACCGGCGCGGCACCTTGATCTCCATCGCAGCATCGTTGTCGTCTCGCCAATCTTATGCTTCCACGACTATCGCTACCGCTTAGTGATAAAGTAAAGCATTACAGCGTGATTGCATTGCATACAATAAAGCAACAACCATATGGCTCCTGCCAGTTGCCGATAACTCGGTTACAAAACATGATCATCTCATACAATAAAATTTAGCATCATGTCTTGACCATATCACATCACAACATGCCCTGCAAAAACAAGTTAGACGTCCTCTACTTTGTTGTTGCAAGTTTTACGTGGCTGCTACGGGCTTAGCAAGAACCGTTCTTACCTACGCATTAAAACCACAATGATAGTTTGTCAAGTTGGTGTTGTTTTAACCTTCACAAGGACCGGGCGTAGACACACTCGATTCAAACTAAGTTGGAGAAACTAACACCCGCCAGCCACCTGTGTGCAAAGCACGTCGATAGAACCAGTCTCGCGTAAACGTACGCGTAATGTCGGTCCGGGCCGCTTCATCCAACAATACCGCTGAACCAAAGTATGACATGCTGGTAAGCAGTATGACTTATATCGCCCACAATTCACTTGTGTTCTACTCGTGCATATAACGTCAATGCATAAAACCTGGCTCTGATACCACTGTTGGGGAATGTAGTAATTTCAAAAAATTTCCTACGCACACGCAAGATCATGGTGATGTATAGCAACGAGAGGGGAGAGTGCTGTCTACGTAGCCTCGTAGACCGGCAACGGAAGCGTTGACACAACGTAGAGGAAGTAGTCGTACGTCTTCCCGATCCGACCGATCCAAGTACCGAACGTACGGCACCTTCGAGTTCTGCACACATTCAACTCGGTGACGTCCCTCGAGCTCCTATCCAGCCGAGTGTTGAGGGAGAGTTTCGTCAGCACGATGGCGTGATGACGGTGATGATGTTCTACCGACGCAGAGATTCGCCTAAGCACCGCTACGATATGACCGAGGTGGAATATGGTGGAAGGGGGCACCGCACACGGCTAAGGAACGATCACGAAGATCAACTTGTATGTCATGGGGTGCCCCCTGCCCCCGTATATAAAGGAGGGAGGGGGGAGGTCCAGCCGGCCCCTAAGGGTGCGCCTGGAGGAGTCCTACTCCCACCGGGAGTAGGACTCCCCCCTCTTGCCTTGTTGGAGAAGGAAAGGGGAAGGGGGAAAGAGGAAAGGGCCCCCCCTTCCTTGTCCTATTCGGACTAGGGGGGAGGGGGCGCGCGGCCTGCCCTGGCCGGCCCTCCTCTTCTCCCTTAGGGCCCATGTAGGACCATTAACCCCCGGGGGGGTTCTGGTAACCCCCCGGTACTCCGGTAAAATCCCGATTTCACCCGAAACGATTCCGATATCCAAATATAGGCTTCCAATATATCAATCTTTATGTCTCAGCCATTTCGAGACTCCTCATCATGTCCGTGATCACATCCGGGACTCCGCACAACCTTAGGTACATCAAAACACAAAAACCGTAATTACGATCGTCAATGAACTTTAAGCGTGCGGACCCTACGGGTTCGAGAACTATGCAGACATGACCGAGACACGTCTCCGGTCAATAACCAATAGCGGAACCTGGATGATCATATTGGCTCCTACATATTCTACGAAGATCTTTATCGGTCAGACCACACAACAACATACATTGTTCCCTTTGTCATCGGTATGTTACTTGCCCGAGATTCGATCGTCGGTATCTCAATACCTAGTTCAATCTCATTACCAGCAAGTCTCGTTACTCATTCCGTAATACATCATCTCACAACTAACTTATTAGTTGCAATGCTTGCAAGGCTTGAGTGATGTGTATTATCGAGAGGGCCTAGAGATACCTCTCTGATAATCGGAGTGACAAATCCTAATATCGAAATACGCCAACCCAACAAGTACCTTCGGAGACACCTGTAGAGCACCTTTATAATCACTCAGTTACATTGTGACGTTTGGTAGCACACAAAGTGTTCCTCCGGTAAACGGGAGTTGCATAATCTCATAGTCATAGGAACAGGTATAAGTTATGAAGAAAGCAATAGCAACAAACTAAACGATCAAGTGCTAAGCTAACGGAATGGGTCAAGTCAATCACATCATTCTCCTAATGATGTGATCCCGTTAATCAAATGACAACTCATGTCTATGGTTAGGAAATATAACCATCTTTGATCAACGAGCTAGTCAAGTAGAGGCATACTAGTGACACTCTGTTTGTCTATGTATTCACACATGTATTGTGTTTCCGGTTAATACAATTCTAGCATGAATAATAAACATTTATCATGATATAAGGAAATAAATAATAACTTTATTATTGCCTCTAGGGCATATTTCCTTCACCTCCAAGCGCAGAGTTTTGTAGTACGGTAGCAATTTTCCCTCAAGTGGATGACCTAAGGTTTATCAATCCGTGGGAGGCGTAGGATGAAGATGGTCTCTCTCAAACAACCCTGCAACCAAATAACAAAAAGTCTCTTGTGTCCCCAACACACCAAATACAATGGTAATTTGTATAGGTGCACTAGTTCGGCAAAGAGATGGTGATAAAAATGTAGTAATGATAGTAGATATTGATTTTTGTAATAGGAACAATAAAAAACAGCAAGGTAACAGTTGATAAACTGGAGCACAAACGGTATTGCAATGCTTGAAAATGAGGCCTAGGGTCCGTACTTTCGCTAGTGCAATCTCTCAACAATGCTTACATAATTGGATCATATAACCATCTCTCAACGTGCGATAAAGAATCACTCCAAAGTTCATATCTAGTGGAGAACATAAGAAGAAATTGTTTGTAGCTATTCTTTCCGACCGATCTATCCAAGAGTTCGTACTAAAATAACACCAAGTTATTCTTTTGGATCGACCTATCAAGAGTTCGTCCTAAAATAACACCAAGTTATTCTTTCTGATCAATCTATCAAGAGTTCATACTAAAATAACACCAAAGCAAATTCAGATTCATAATACTGAATCCAACATAAAGAACCACAAAGAGTGCCCCAAGATTTCTACCGGAGAAACAAAAGACGAGAACGTGCATCAACCCCTATGCATAGATTACCCCAATGTCACCTCGGGAATCCATGATTTGAGTGCCAAAACATATCTCAAGTGAATCAATATAATACCCCATTGTCACCACGGGTATTCATATGCAAGACATATATCAAGTGCTCTCAAATTCATAAAAGTATGCAATCCGATAAAACGAAATCTCAAAGGGAAAACTCAATTCATCGCAACAAGATAGAGAGGGGAAAACACCATATGATCCGACTATATTAACAAAGCCCGTGATACATCAAGATCATGACATCTCAAGAACACAAGAGAGAGAGAGAGAGAGAGATTAAACATAGCTACTGGTACAAACTCTCAGCCCCGAGGGTGGACTACTCCCTCCTCATCATGGTGGCCATAGGGGTGATGAAGATGGCCTCCGATGATGGTTCCCCCTCTGGCAGCATCCCGGAACGGGCTCCTGATTGGTTTGTCGTGACTATAGAGGCTTGGGGCGGCGGAACTTCTGATCTAGGGTTATTTCTGATGGTTTCTCTATTTATAGTATTTTTTGGCATTGATTTCACGCGAAGATGGGCCTCGAGGTGAGCACTACCCACCGGGATGTGCCTGGGCCCCCTGCCGCGCCCCGATGTCTTTTGCTCTACTCCTCCACCTTCTGGTTAGTTCCATGCAAATTATACCAAAACCATATAAAATTGTTGTAAACATGGCATGAATACTTCATATATTATAGATACGTTGGAGACGTATCAATGGGCACATGATCAGAGGTGGTTTTAGCTAGAGGGTAGCCAAAATTAGATGGAAAGTTCAGGTCCATGCCTCTGAAGTAAAACACGAGTCTAGCTTTCTTAGGAGAGGAGCATCCTGCATGTTGCTCCAAGTATAGTTCCTGCCTTTCAGTGGGAATTCAATAAGAGCCTGATTGCTAATTACTTCATTGAAAGCAAGCATGTCAGAGTTGCTGCCCCCTCCCCGTTCTTGTTGTGAGGATATCTGATACAGTTGAAGTCTCTAAGAACCATCCAATTGGTACCATCTTGGATTTGATTTTTTAAAACCAATCTATGAAGTTGCTTCTATCAGTATGTTGACAAGGACCATAAATATTGGATAAAGTCCAATAATCTCCATTATGGTTTGATTTGAAAGTAATAGATACAGAGTACTCATTGGAATGGAAGAAATGGCCTTTGAAAAGCTGCTCATTCCAGGCTACCAAAAGCCCACCATATGCACCTACTGATGGAAGATATGCAAATTTATTGATTCTTCTGAAACAGAAATTTCTTATATACCCACGGTCAAAATGATCTCTTTTAGTTTCCTAAAGGCATACAATGGCACATTGAGATTCTTCAATTTTATTTCTGATAGCAGTCCACCTATCCTGGTCATTGATTCCTCTAATATTCCAATTTAATATAGTACACTCCCTAGCCATCATAGAAGTGAAATACTACTAGTTTACCGTTCCTGTTCTGCCTATAGTCATTCCTCAGGAGCATTCCAATAGAGAAAGCGATACTATGAAGACCCAGAATCAACAGAGAATACTCAAAACTGCAGTGGAGACCCATATTGAACAGAGAATTCCAAAACTGAAGTAAGGGAGCATAACAAGCTTTGAGTACAACTGTTACACAGATCATGAGGCCAAAAGATCCAAAGACCACCCACCACAAATTCAGGGGTTACAAACCAACAGCTACTCAAGACATACAATTTCTGAGTGATTAGTCTGAACATATAAAGCTTACAACCGTTGCAACCAAAAGACCCCAATCTACAACACACTTTTGCCTTCTTATTTTCTCTGCTCCCTAGGAGCCTTTGAGATATCCTTGCTTGTCTGATTGATTTTGGGGCCCTCCTTTGCTGCTGCAGTACTCTTGATCTTCTTGGTCTTGCTAGTAAGACGCACCTCCGAGGTGTCGTTGCCAGATACCTTGCAAAAAGTAGTATTAAGATTTTTAGCTACTTTTGCGGGGATAGGTGGAGGTAGAGCATGGCAAGCAAGGTAGTTTATGTCAACACAAATGTTCTTTTTATATCCTTTTGCAAGTTTTTACAATCTACAGCTCCTTTTTACCTCAGCTTCCACCAGTGGAATCTTATCCTTTCTCTTTTTGCTGTTTTGTAGAGCAGAAGTAGTGGAGGCCGTGGCTGACACCTTGGAGACTCAGATCATGTGAGAGGTGAGTTCTTGGTCTTGTCCCACCTGTTCAATCAGAGCAGCAGTTGATAGAAGTGGATCAGTACTCGGGTAGGCATTAGGTATAGCAAATGGCAGAGTAGTGGTGCAGTTAGACCCTTGTGTGATGATCTCCCAGACATTGGAAGTAACAAACTTTTTAGACCAATCAAATTTATTCGGTGAGAGGAGTGTAACTGACAAAAAAATTACCCAATCAATAGGTACCTGAATGACATTTTTGTCTTCCTGAGATGGAGCAAAGTGTTTCTGCCAAATCTGAGCTCCTTCAGGTATTCAGTCATTTGAGCCTTTTCTGTTTCCATAGCAGCAAGCACCGGGTCCACCTCTTGGCGATTTATTTGCACAAAGACTATGCTACTTCTTGAGCTTGTGTTGGTTTTTTCCTTGAAGAGGAAAGGGTGAGGCAGCAAAGTAGAGATAAGTATTTCCCTCAGTTTGAGAACCAAGGTATCAATCCAGTAGGAGACAACGCACAAGTCACCGAATACCTGCACAAACAATCAAACAGCTTGCACCCAACGCGATAAAGGGGTTGTCAATCCCTTCATAGTTACTTGCAAAAGTGAGATCTGATAGAGATAGATAAATGGTAAAGTAAATATTTTTGCTATTTTTGGTTTATAGATCGGAAAGTAAAAGATTGCAAACTAGTAAATCGGAAACTAAAATTATAGGTCGAAAACTTATATGATGGAAAATATACCCGAGGGCCATAGGTTTCACTAGAGGCTTCTCTCAAGATAGAAAATAATACGATGGGCGAACGAATTGCTACCGAGCAATTGATAGAAAAGCGCAAAATTATGACGATATCTAAGGCAATGATCATGAATATAGGCATCACGTCCGTGTCAAGTAGACCGAAATGATTCTAGATCTACTACTATTACTCCACACATCGATCGCTATCCAACATGCATCTAGAGTATTAAGTTCATAAAGAATGGAGTAACGCATTAAGCAAGATGACATGATGTAGAGGAATTAACTCAAGCAATACGATGAAAACCCCATCTTTTTATCCTCGATGGCAACAATACAATACGTGCCTTGCTGCCCCTACTGTCCTACAAAAGGACACAACAAGATTGAACCCAAAGCTAAGCACTTCTCCCATTGCAAGAAAAACCAATCTAGTTGGCCAAACCAAACCGATAGTTTGAAGAGAATTACAAAGATATGAAATCATCCATATAAGAATTCAGAGAAGATTCAAATAATATTCATAGATAAGCTAATCATAAATCCACAATTCATCGGATCTTGGCAAACACACCGCAAAAGACTATTACATTGAATAGATCTCCAAGAACATTGAGGATAACATGGTATTGAGAATCAAAGAGAGAGAAGAAGCCACCTAGCTACTAGCTATGGACCCGTAGGTCTGAGGTAAACTACTCACGCTTTATCGGAAGGGCAATGGAGAGTTGATGTAGAAGCCCTCCGTGATCGAATCTCCCTCTGATAGGGTACCGGAAAAGGTCCCTAGATGGGATCTCACGGGTACATAAGGTTGCGGTGGTGGAAAAGTGTTTTAGTGGATGCCCCTGTTGGTTTGGGGATATATGGAAATATATAGGCACGGAAATTAGGTCAGGGAGTGCATGAGGGGCCCACAAGGGTGGAGGCACGCCCTCCGTCCTTGTGGATGCTTCGTGGCTCTTCCGTTTTCATCTCCAAGTCTCCTGGTTGTCTTCTCGTCTAAGAAAAATCATCGTGAAGGTTTTATTCCCTTTGGACTCCATTTGGTATTCCTTTTCTGCAAAACTCAAAAATAGGGGGAAAATAGGAACTAACACTGGGCTCTAGGTTAATAGATTAGTCCCAAAAATAATATACAATAACATATTAATGCATATAAAACATCCAAAACAGATAATATAATAGCATGGAACAATCAAACATTATAGATACGTTGGAGACCTATCAGCCTACATGAATAGGATGCCTTTCATTAAGGAAAGCAGGTATAGGGAAACCAAGGGGTGCTGACGTATCATATGTGGAATGTCCATCGTTATTTTCTTGACAGGTAGTGTCAACCATACCTAGTGACTCCTTGCTTGGAATGTGGGATAATATCCGCTTGGGCATTACATTGGGTCTCTGTTGCAATCCTTTGTTCCTTTATTTCTGTCCTCTTTTCCTCTGTTTCTATCCTCAGATCCTCTCTAGGTTTGGCAATGACAGTTGCCGGAGGTTGCATTTGTGAGTTAGCTAGAAATTCCATCTGCATGGGATCATCCAATCTCTCTGTCCCATTATTGTTGGGCTGCAGCAGGATCATATCCAGGCTCATATCAATTATGGGCGACCTAGGGATTGGAGGGCCCATAACAACAACATCTGGTGGTAGGTGTGCTAGCACTGGCTGAGGCTCAGGCCCACCAGCAATGTACAAATCTAGGACGAAAGGGGCCAATGGCCCATTAACTGATGCACCTATATTTCCACTATTATCTGAATGTCCCATAGATAGTGTAAGACTGCTATGATCAATGTTTTGATTTGTTGGTTGCACATCTTCTTCCATGGGTGCCATAAGATCATTTAGTTCAAGGAATTCACCAAGATGATTCTCCATATCAACCTGGAGGTTTGGCATAGCCCAATGCCCCCAGCCAGGTAAATTCTGCTCTTGCTCTTCCTCCTCCTCCAAATCTACATTCTCTTTGCCGTTCAGTGCCAGATTCAGATTCAGCTGCGCTATCCTTGCTGTTCATGTTGCTGCAGTGGGCCAAGAAAGTGATTGTGCTGATTAGGGTGGAAGTTTTCCTGTAATGGCATTGATGAGGATTTCCATGTGGCTAGATGGGGTCCTCATCGTGGGGATCCACTCCAAGAATCTGATGCTGAAGAATGACAATTGGGCATGTAAGCGAGGCTGAATTTTCTCCATCACCAAACACAATGCTAGCAGCAATATCTCTCAATTCTTCCACCTTAACTTTGACCATTTGGTTTGCCCTTGTGCTTCTTACTCTGTCTCAACTGATAAATTTGCCAAATTTACTAACTGCATCATTGCACTATAGCATTCCGAGCAATGTCTCGCTAAATAAATCAATGTATAATGTCTTACTAATAGCATGCTATAGTACACTAATAGCGTATTTTAAAGGCCACACTATTTTGTCATAGCATGCTATTTTTTCATTGTTCCTGACTAACTGGTAGTATGCCATGATTGTGCATGGCTAGGTGCTAGTAACGAAATTGTATGATATTATATCAAGATCATGACACTAAATGTCGGAGAAAGTTGTAATGACGTTCGACATCCATGCTTGAACGTCTATAACCCAAATAGACTGAAAGGAAACAGAAAATGGTTGACTAACCCAAAAACAGAAAACAGTTAACATGTACTTCATCAATCCCGTTTTGATTTTATATAGAATCTGGTGCAACGGCGATCAGTACAAACTTAGTAACTGTCCGCTCGATACGCAAACAGGTCAATTTTGGGCTAGACATTTTTGGTGGAAGGGCCCGGTTTCTCGTCAAAGGGAAAGTCGATGTTTGTTTCTCTGTGGGTGTTAATTTTTCTTTAACGATTAAGAATCACACACAGGCACACTGAGGTGCAGCATGCTCACATACCGTTGAGCAATGCAAAAGCATACCCTATCGTATTTGTGCCGAATTGTTATTTGGCGAACATTCACCAGGAGGCTGGTGCCGGCGAACGCCCTTCCTGCCATCTGATCTGGGCGCACGAATCTTGGCGCACCAATGCCACGTGAGCTCTCTGGACGAGGTCGCTATAGGTGATCTCCTCGCGAAGAGTAATGCTACACGTACATGTTGGGGAACGTAGCAATAATTCAAAATTTTCCTACGTGTCACCAAGATCAATCTAGGAGATACTAGCAACGAGAGAGAGGGAGTGCATCTTCATACCCTTGAAGATCTCTAAGCGGATGCGTTACAAGAACGCGGTTGGTGGAGTCGTACACGCAACGATTCAGATCGCGGTCGATTCCGATCTAAGCGACGAACAACGGCGCCTCCGCGTTCAACACACGTACAGCCCGGTGACGTCTCCCGCGCCTTGATCCAGCAAGGAGAGAGGGAGAGGTTGGGGAAGACTCTGTCCAGCAGCAGCACGACGGCGTGGTGATGGTGGAGGAGCGTGGCACGCCAGCAGGGCTTCGCCAAGCACTGCAAGAGACGAGGAGGGAGAGGGGTAGGGCTGCGCCAAGAGGGAGAGAGACTCGTGTGTTGGGCAGCCCCAAAACCTCCACTATATATAGGGGCAAGGGGGAGGGGGAGGCGCCCTAGGGTTTCCCCTAGGGGGCAGCGGCTAGGGCAGATGGGATCTCCCCCTTGGGTGACTTGGCCCCCAAGCTAGGAGGTGGGAACCCTAGATGGGGCGCCCCAAAACCCCCTGGTCACGTGGGATTAGGTGAGGGGGGCGCACAGCCCATTAGTGGGCTGGTTTGCCCGTTCCCTTGGCCCATGAAGCCCCCCAACACTTGCCGAGGCTCCCGAAATACCTTTCGGTCATGCTGGTCATCACCCGGTACCTCCGGAATACTTCCGGACTCCAAAACCCTTCGTACAATATATCAATCTTATCCTCCGGACCATTCCGGAACTCCTCATGACGTCCGGGATCTCATCTGGGACTCCGAACAACATTCGGTAACCGCGTACATACCTTCCCTATAACCCTAGCGTCATCGAACCTCAAGTGTGTAGACCCTACGGGCTCGGGAATCATGCAGACATGACCGAGACATCTCTCTGGTCAATAATCAACAGCGGGATCTGGATACCCATGTTGGCTCCCACATGTTCCACGATGATCTCATCGGATGAACCACGATGTCAAGGATTCAATCAATCTCGTATACAATTCCCTTTGTCTACTGGTATGATACTTGCCCGAGATTCGATCGTCGGTATTCCGATACCTTGTTCAATCTCGTTACCGGCAAGTCTCTTTACACGTTCCGTTACACATCATCCCGTGATCAACTCCTTGGTCACATTGTGCACATTATGATGATGTCCTACCGAGTGGGCCCAGAGATACCTCTCCCTTACACAGAGTGACAAATCCCAGTCTCGATTCGTGCCAACCCAACAGACACTTTCGGAGATACCGTAGTGCACCTTTATAGCCACCCAGTTACGTTGTGACGTTTGGTACACCCAAAGCATTCCTACGGTATCCGGGAGTTGCACAATCTCATGGTCTAAGGAAATGATACTTGACATTAGAAAAGCTTTAGCATACGAACTACACGATCTTGTGCTAGGCTTAGGATTGGGTCTTGTCCATCACATCATTCTCCTAATGATGTGATCCCATTATCAACGACATCCAATGTCCATGGTCAGGAAACCGTAACCATCTATTAATCAACGAGCTAGTCAACTAGATGCTTACTAGGGACATGGTGTTGTCTATGTATCCACACATGTATTATGGTTTCCGGTTAATACAATTATAGCATGAACAATAGACAATTATCATGAACAAGGAAATACAACAATAACTATTTTATTATTGCCTCTAGGGCATATTTCCAACAGTCTCCCACTTGCACTAGAGTCAATAATCTAGTTCACATCACTATGTGATTGTAATGAATCCAACACCCATGGGGTTTGTTCATATATCTCTTGTGAGAGAGGTTTATTAGTCAATGGGCCTGAACCTTTCAGATCCATATGTGCTTTACAAATCTCTATGTCATCTTGTAGATGCAGCTACCACGCACTACATGGAGCTATTCCAAATAGCTGCTCTACTATACGAATTCGGTTTACTACTCAGAGTCATCCGGATTAGTGTCAAAGTTTGATTGACGTAACCCTTTACGACGAACTCTTTTACCACCTCCATAATCGAGAAAATTCCTTAGTCCACTAGTTACTAAGGATAAGTTCGACCGCTGTCATGTGATCCATTCCTGGATCACTCTTGTACCCCTTGACTGACTCATGACAAGGCACACTTCAGGTGCGGTACACAGCATAGCATACTGTAGAGCCTACGTCTAAAGCATAGGGGACGACCTTCGTCCTTTCTCTCTCTTCTGCCGTGGTCAGGTCTTGAGTCTTACTCAATACTCACACCTTGTAACACAGCCAAGAACTCCTTCTTTGCTGATCTATTTTGAACTCCTTCAAAATCTTGTCATGGTACGTATTCATTTGAAAGTACTATTAAGCGTTTTTGATCTATCCTTATAGATCTTGATGCTCAATGTTCAAGTAGCTCAATCCAGGTTTTCCATTGAAAAAGACTTTTCAAATAACCCTGTATGCTTTCCAGAAATTCTACATCATTTCTGATCAACTATATGTTAACAACATATACTCATCAAAAATTCTATAGTGCTGCCACTCACTTCTTTGGAAATACAATTTTCTTATAAACTTTGTATAAACCCAAAATCTTTGATCATCTCATCAAAGCGTACATTCCAATTTCGAGATGCTTACTCCAGTCCTTAGAAGGATTGCTGGAGCTTTGCATACCTGTTAGCATCTTTCAGGATTGACAAAACTTTCTGGTTGTATCACATATAACCTTTCCTCAACAAAAACCTCGAGGAAACAATGTTTTGACATCATATCTGCAAGATTTCATAAATAATGCAGTAACTTCTAACATAATTCCAATAGACTCTTAGCATCGCTACGAGTGAGAAAGTCTCACCGTAGTCAACTCCTTGAACTTGTCGGAAAACATCTTAACGACAAGTCAAGCTTTCTTAATGGTGATACTTACCATCATTGTCTGTCTTCCTTTTAAAATCCATCTGCACTCAACAGCCTTACAACCATCAAGTAGTTCTTCCAAAGTCTATACTTTGTTTTTATACATGGATCCTCTCTCGGATTTTATGGCCTCGAGCCATTCGTCGGAATCCGGGCCCACCATCGCTTCTCCATAGCTCATAGGTTCATTGTTGTCTAGCAACATGACTTCCAAGATAGGATTACGTACCACTCTGAAGTAGTATGCATCCTTGTCGATCTCTGAGGTTTGGTAGTGACTTGATCCGAAGTTTCATGATCACTATCATAAGCTTCCACTTCAATTGGTGTAGGTGCCACAGGAACAACTTCCTGTGCCCTGGTACACACTAGTTGAAGTGACGGTTCAATAACCTCATCAAGTCTCCACCATCCTCCCACTCAATTCTTTTGAGAGAAACTTTTCCTCGAGAAAGGACCCGTTTCTAGAAACAATCACTTTTGCTTCCGGATCTGAAATAGGAGGTATACCCAACTATTTTTTGGGTATTCTATGAAGATGAATTTATCCGCTTTGGGTTCGAGCTTATCAGCCTGAAACTTTTTCACATAAGCATCGCAGCCCCAAACTTTTAAGAAAGACAGCTTAGGTTTCTCTAAACCATAGTTCATACGGTGTCGTCTCAACGGAATTGTGTGGTGCCCTATTTAAAGTGAGTGCGGTTGTCTCTAATGCCTAACCCATAAACGATAGTGGTAATTCGATAAGAGACATCATGGTATGCACCATATCCAATAGGGTGCAGTTGTGATGTTCGGACACACCATGACACTATGGTGGTCCAGGCGGTATTAGTTGTGAAAAAATTACCACAATGTCTTAATTGTGTGCCAAACTCGTAACTCAGATATTCATCTCTATGATCATATCATAGACATTTTATCATCTTGTCACGACGATCTTCAACTTCACTCTGAAATTACTTAAACCTTTCAATAATTCAGACTTGTGTTTCATCAAGTAAATATACTCAGCATCTACTCAAATCATCTGTGAAGTAAGAACATAATGATATCCACTACGTGCCTCAGCACTCATTGGACTGCACACATCAAAATGTATTACTTCCAACAAGTTGCTTTCTTGTTCCATCTTACTGAAAACGAGCCCTTTTAGTCATCTTGCCCATGTGGTATGATTTGCATGTCTCAAGTGATTCAAAATCAAGTGAGTCCAAACGATCCATCTGCATGGAGTTTCTTCATGCATATCTACCAATAGACATGGTTCGCATGTCTCAATCTTTTCAAAAACGAGTGAGTCCAAAGATCCATCAACATGGAGCTTCTTCATGCGTTTTATACCAACACGACTCAAATGGCAGTGCCACAAGTACATGGTACTATCATTACTATCTTATATCTTTTGGCATGAACATGTGTATCACTACGATCGAGATTCAATAAACCATTCATTTTAGGTGCAAGACCATTGAAGGTATTATTTAAATAAACAAAGTAACCATTATTCTCCTTAAATGAATAACCGTGTGGCGAGAAACATAATCCAATCATGTCTATGCTCAACGCAAACACCAAATAACAATTATTTCGGTTTAACACCAATCCCGATGGTAGAGGGAGCGTGCGATGTTTTGATCACATCAACCTTGGAAACACTTCCAACACATATTGTCATCTCACCTTTAGCTAGTCTCTGCAGCCTTTTATTTTGAGTTACTAACGCTTAGCAACCGAACCGGTATTTATTACCCTGGTGCTACTAGGAGTACTAGTAAAGTACACAATAATATGACATATATCCAAAATACTTCTGTCGACCTTGCCAGCCTTCTCATCTACCAAGTATCTAGGGTAGTTCTGCTTCAGTGACCGTTCCCCTCATTATAGAAGCACTTAGTCTCGGGTTTGGTTCAACCTTGGGTTTCTTCACTAGAGCAGCAACTGATTTGCCGTCTCATGAAGTATCCCTTCTTTCCCTTGCCCTTCTTGAAACTAGTGGTTTAACCATCAACAATTGATGCTCCTACTTGATTTCTACTTTCACGGTGTCAAACATCGCGAGTTGCTCAAGGATCATCATGTCTATACCTGATATGTTATAGTTCATCATGAAGCTCCAATAGCTTGGTGGCAGTGACTATGGAGAACCATCACTATCTTATCTGGAAGATTAACTCCCACTCGATTCAAGCGATTGCAGTACTCAGACAATCTGAGCACATGCTCAACGATTGAGTTTTTCTCCCTTAGTTTGCAGGCTTAAGAAACTTGTCAGAGGTCTCATACCTCTTGACGTGGGCACTAGTCTGAAATTCCAATTTCAGTCTTTTGAACATCTCATATGTTCTGCGACGTTTCAAAAACGTCTTTGGTGCCACAATTCTAAACCGTTAGTATTACGTACTGAACTATCACGTAGTCATCAAAACGTGTATGTCAGATGTTTCCCAACATCTACAAATGATGCTCGAGGTTCAACACACTGAGCGGTGCATTAAGGACATAACCCTTCTGTGCAGCAATGAGGACAATCCTCAGTTCATGGACCCAGTCCGCATAATTGCTACTTTCAACTCTCAACTAAATTTTCTCTAGGAACATATCTAAAACAGTAGAACCAAAGCGTGAGCTACGACATAATTTGCAAAGACCTTTTGACTATGTTCATGATAATTAAGTTCATCTAATCAAATTATTCAATGAACTCCCACTTAGATAGACATCCCTCTAGTTATCTAAGTGATACATGATCCGAGTCAACTAGGCCGTGTCCGATCATCATGTTAGACGGACTAGTCATCATCGGTGAACATCTTCATGTTGATCGTATCCACTATACAACTCATGTTCGACCTATCGGTCTTCCGTGTTCCGAGGCCATGTCTGTACATGCTAGGCTCGTCAAGTCAACCTAAGTGTTTCGCATGTGTAAATCTGGCTTACACCCGTTGTATGCGAACGTTAGAATCTATCACACACGATCATCACGTGGTGCTTCGAAACAACGAACCTTCGCAACGGTGCACAGTTAGGGGGAACACTTTTCTTGAAATTTCAGCGAGGGATCATCTTATTTATGCTACCGTCGTTCTAAGCAAATAAGATGTAAACATGACAAACATCACATGCAAATCATAAAGTGACATGATATGGCCAATATCATCTTGCGCCTTTGATCTCCATCTTCGAGGTGCGGCATGAACACCATTGTCACCGGCATGACACCATGATCTCCATCATCATGATCTCCATCATCGTGTCTTCATGAAGTTGCCTCGCCAACTATTACTTCTACTACTATGGCTAACGGTTAGCAATAAAGTAAAGTAATTACATGGCGTTTTCATTGACACGCAGGTCATAAATAAATTAAGACAACTCCTATGGCTCCTGCCGGTTGTCATATTCATCGACATGCAAGTCGTGATTCCTATTACAAGAACATGATCAATCTCATACATCACATATATCATTCATCACATCCTTTTGGCCATATCACATCACATAGCATACCCTGCAAAAACAAGTTAGACGTCCTCTAATTGTTGTTGCATGTTTTACGTGGCTTCTATGGGTTTCTAGAAAGAACGTTTCTTACCTACGCAAAACCACACGGTGATATGCCAATTGCTATTTACCCTTCATAAGGACCCTTTTCATCGAATCCGATCCGACTAAAGTGGGAGAGACAGACACCCGCCAGCCACCTTATGCATCAAGTGCATGTCAGTCGGTGGAACTTGTCTCACGTAAGTGTACGTGTAAGGTCGGTCCGGGCCGCTTCATCCCACAATGCCGCCGAATCAAGATAAGACTAGTAACGGCAAGCAAATTGAACAAATCATCGCCCACAACTACTTTGTGTTCTACTTGTGCATAGAATCTACGCATAGACCTAGCTCATGATGCCACTGTTGGGGAACGTAGCAATAATTCAAAATTTTCCTACGTGTCACCAAGATCAATCTAGGAGATACTAGCAACAAGAGAGAGGGAGTGCATTTTCATACCCTTGAAGATCGCTAAGCGCATGCGTTACAAGAACGCGGTTGGTGGAGTCATACACGCAGCGATTCAGATCACGGTCGATTCCGGTCTAAGCGTCGAACAACGGCGCCTCCTCGTTCAACACACGTACAGCCCGGTGACGTCTCCCGCACCTTGATCCAGCAAGGAGAGAGGGAGAGGTTGGGGAAGACTCCGTCCAGCAGCAGCACGACGGCGTGGTGATGGTGGAGGAGCGTGGCACGCCAGCAGGGCTTCGGCAAGCACTGCAAGAGACGAGGAGGGAGAGGGGTAGGGCTGCGCCAAGAGGGAGAGAGACTCGTGTGTTGGGTAGCCCCAAAACCTCCACTATATATAGGGGCAAGGGGGAGGGGGAGGCGCCCTAGGGTTTCCCCTAGGGGGGCCAGGGCAGATGGGATCTCCCCCTTGGGTGACTTGGCCCCCAAGCCAGGAGGTGGGAACCCTAGATGGGGCGCCCCAAAACCCCCTCCTCATGTGGGATTAGGTGAGGGGGGCGCACAGCCCATGGTGGGCTGGTTTGCCCCCTTCCCTTGGCCCATGAAGCCCCCCAACACTTGCCGGGGCTCCTGAAATACCTTTCGGTCATGCTGGTCATCACCCGGTACCTCCGGAACACTTCCGGACTCCAAAACCCTTCGTCCAATATATCAATCTTCTCCTCCGGACCATTCCAGAACTCCTTGTGACGTCCGGGATCTCATCCGGGACTCCGAACAACATTCGGTAACCGCGTACATACCTTCCTTATAACCCTAGCATCATCGAACCTTAAGTGTGTAGACCCTACGGGCTCGGGAATCATGCAGACATGACCGAGATATCTCTCTGGTCAATAATCAACAGCGGGATCTGGATACCCATGTTGGCTCCCACATGTTCCATGATGATCTCATCGGATGAACCACGATGTCAAGGATTCAATCAATCCCGTATACAATTCCCTTTGTCTACTGGTATGATACTTGCCCGAGATTCGATAGTCGGTATCCCGATACCTTGTTCAATCTCGTTACCGGCAAGTCTCTTTACTCGTTCCGTAACACATCATCCCGTGATCAACTCCTTGGTCACATTGTGCACATTATGATGATGTCCTACCGAGTGGGCCCAGAGATACCTCTCCATTACACGGAGTGACAAATCCCAGTCTCGATTCGTGGCAACCCAACAGACACTTTCGGAGATACCCGTAGTGCACCTTTATAGCCACCCAGTTACGTTGTGACGTTTGGTACACCCAAAGCATTCCTACGGTATCCGGGATTTGCACAATCTCATGGTTTAAGGAAATGATACTTGACATTAGAAAAGCTTTAGCATACGAACTACACGATCTTGTGCTAGGCTTAGGATTGGGTCTTGTCCATCACATCATTCTCCTAATAATGTGATCCCGTTATCAACGACATCCAATGTCCATGGTCAGGAAACCGTAACCATCTATTGATCAACGAGCTAGTCAACTAGAGGCTTACTAGGGACATGGTGTTGTCTATGTATCCACACATGTATCTGAGTTTCCTATCAATACAATTATAGCATGGATAATAAACGATTATCATGAACAAGGAAATATAATAATAATCAATTTATTATTGCCTCTAGGGCATATTTCCAACAGTACAAACGAGTTACAAGCTTTTACAAAGAGGGTTAATTTGATTGGTCAATAGGTGGGGAGGCGGCCCACCCACCCCCTGAAAACCAGGGGGGAAGTTTATGATTGGTTAGTAGATGGAAAAATTCCTAGTCAGCATGTAATTACGTGTAACTCTTTGTATGTTTAGCATTATTGGCGAATGTCCTGTCTTTGTTTTTCTCCAGAAAAACGTGCATACCTAAGAATCAAACTCGCGCCCTCCTGGAGAGCCGCCCTGCGGAGCTAGAGTGGTGTTTGCGAATATTCTTGCCCTCAAACACCTTTTATGTATTCGAGTTAATTTATCTTTTTAAATTTCTATTTTTTTCGTTTGGTAGAAAATCCAAAAATCTTGAATTTTTCCATTGTCTGAAAGAGCAAAAATGCCTACTTTTTTAGAGGTGATTTGTTTTCTAACTTGCCATGGGTATTTTTTATTATGTGTAGCATGGCATTTTCCATGTTTTCTACCCACACAACATTTCTTAATAAGAGCACATCATTTTCATAGTTAGTAACATGACATTTTTTATTATTAACAAGATGTCAGTTTATTTATTAACAACATGCCATTTTTGTTAGTAGTAACATGGCACTTTTATTGTTAATAAAAATGGAAATTTTATTATTAGGAGGATGTCAGTTATTATTATAAATAGGTGGCAGTTTTAATATTGAGAGCGGCATTTTTATTATTAATAGGATGGCATTTTAATTTTTTATTGCATGTCAGTTTTCTTTCTGGGCTTATCCTGATAAAATATTTTATCTGGAGGATGTAGTTTTATAAAGTAGCATGACAATTTTCATATTGTTCAGAGCATGGCATTTTCACAAATTTGTACATATTGTTTTGTTCATGGCATCTCTTCTATAGAGAGTGGCATTTTTATAAAGTATCACGGCAAATTTCATATTTTTTCAGAGCATGTTATTTTTATAAATTTGTGTGTTCATGGCATTTTTTATATAGAGGATGGTAGTTTTTGTAAATTAGCACGGCAATTTTCCTATTTTTTTCGAAGCATGTCATCTTCATAAATTTTTGTGTATTCTGTTGTTCGTGGCATTTTATATGAGAATGGCAGTTTTTATAAAGTAGCATGATAAATTTCATACTTTTTTAGAGCATTGCATTTTTATAAATTTTGTGTTCCTGGAATTTTTTATATAGATGATCGCAATTTTATAAAAATAGCACTTTAATTTTAATTTTTTTCCCAGAGCATTGTATTTTTTTTATAAATTTGTACGTATTATTTTGTTCATGGCATTTTATATATTGAGGATGGCAGTTTTATAAAGTAGCACGGGAAATTTCATACTTTTTCAGAGCATTAACTTTTTATAAATTTGTGTATCATGGTTTTTTTATACAGAGGATGGAAGTTTCATCAAAGTAGTACAATAATTTTCCTATTTTTCTAGGGCATGGCATTTTTATAATTTTGTGTGTACTTTTTTGTTCATGTCATTTTTCATATACAGGATAACATTTTTAAAGTTTAGCATGACAAAAACAAATTCTAGATTACTCGACCTTTTGTTTTTATTTTAAAGTCACAGCAATTTAAAAGGGCATTTTTAGGTCTCTGGGGTTCGCCTGGTCTGCCCTCCTGGCGAACAGCCAGGAACGGCCGCCAGGAGCACAACCCATGGCAAACGAATCGGCAGATGGGAGATCTCCCCTAGCAATCGATCGCTGGATATTAGGATCCTATTTGTACATATAGAAAACTACCAAAAGAGCTCTTATGCATATTGTGTGTTAATTATTATAGGCAGCAGATTTAATCCTAGTGACGGCCACTCCTTGGCGCGTGGCAAACTCGACTTGAAGAATGCATGAAGCATGGACCAAGAGCAGCGCCGAGGAACTTGACTCTTTAGTTCACTAAGGTCATCGCTAATCACGCGGTATCCGAGCTTTTTTATGCTTGTTTCACCTAACTCAAGTTGCAAGAGGCATGCACTATTGCACTCTGCAAGCGCAGGTTCGCACGTGATCCATTCCATGCGATTGTCAAAGGAAACCTGCATGTTAATGCAACCGGTTAGCATGCATGCAGATGGAAAAAATAGCCCCCGCGTATAAAATAGTGTCATCCCTGAAAATATGCTATAGCATGCTATTAGCAAGACATTGTACAATAATAATTTAGTAAGATAATTTTCAATACGCTATAGCGTGCTATTTTTTTTAGTGAGCACTTGCCCAGCACATCACGCCTGCATGGAATGGTTGTTGTCTTGTTGACGTTTTCCACTCAATATTGAACAAGTCCGGTCGGCGAGGAGAGCAAGGCGGAGGCGCTGATCCCTTTCAGCATTCAACGGTCAACCTCCTCACGCACACCGGCACCGCGAGATCTCGAGGCCGATCAGACGGCCGACGCTCAATCAGTAAGCAACTTGATCCCTCGACGACAGGGAACATGGCATCCAACGTCGCCGGTCAGCCGCTTGAGCTGACTGTACGCGCGCCCGCTCCGGTGGAAATTCGCGTCCATCTCAACGTGCGCCGCCCAGGAAACGCGGCCGTGCCTATTGCATGGCTTCGTCGTCGTCGGTCCGGGACGACCTATAAATATGCAACCCGTAACCCAGACGTAGCAAACAACACACTGCACGACCATCTATCTAGTGGCTAGCTAGTGCGAAAAGAAGATGGCCGCTAAGCTCGCAGCGCTCGTCGTCTTGGTCGCGTTCCTCGCCGGGCCGGCGGCGTGCGAGGGCGCCAGCATTTGCTTCAACGGCTGGCTGAGGCTACCCACCTTCAACCCATGGCTCTGTTCTCGCGGCTCCAGGATGAGAAGCCGTTCGTGGCAGCGGGGGGCTTCTCCCTCGGGGTTAGGGCTCGGCCACGGCTACTACGACAACAGGTGGTCGAAGTCGTACTGCCCCAGAGCGGAAGTGATCGTGAGGGGTGCCGTGAAGGACGCCGTGGCCGCGTACCCTGGCATTGGTGCGGGGCTCATCCGTCTCTTCTTCCACGACTGCTTCGTTCGGGTACGCACACACAGTTCGTCGATTCTAGCTTATATACTAACTGCATTGTCGTTTAAGAAGATCAACAGCATGTTCATTATTTCTTACTTCATGTTCATTATTATATTCAGGGGTGTGATGCTTCCGTCCTCCTCACCACGACCAACTCCAATAACAGCGACACGGAGAGGGAAGGCCTTCCCAACAAGAACAGCCTGCGAGGGTTCCAGGTGATCGACGCGGCCAAGGCGGCAATCGAGGCCGCCTGCCCCGGCAGGGTCTCATGCGCCGACATCGTCGCCTTCGCCGCCCGCGACGCATCCTACTTCCTCAGCAACCGCAGGATCAACATCCGGATGCCAGGCGGCCGCTACGACGGGCGTGAGTCCTTTGCCAACGAGACCGACCAGCTGCCCGGGCCCTTCTCCACTGTCACGGAGCTCCAGACGAGTTTCACGGCCAAAGGGCTCACCTCAGATGAGATGGTCACGCTCTCTGGTGCGCACACAATCGGCCGCGCCCGCTGCATGTTCTTCTCCAGCCGCTTCTCTGAAATGGACCCGGCATTTGCCGCCAAGCTCAAGGCCCAATGCAATGGCAACGACGACACCAACGTGAACCAAGACGATGTGACCCCCTATGTCCTGGATAAGCAGTACTACCGAAACGTGATCGATCGGAGAGTGCTGTTCACCTCCGACGCCGTGCTCAACTCGATAAAAACGATAACACAGGTGACAGAAAATGCGAACATTGCCGGGACGTGGGAGAGGAAGTTCGAGAGAGCCATGGAGAACATGGGAAAAATCGGGATCAAGACCAGAGCCGACCAAGGTGCAGAGATCAGGAAGGTATGCTCGAGAGTCAACAACTAAAGTTAGCTAGTAGTATAATGCGGGGTGGCTGGCTGGCTCATGGCGGGGTCGCCTAATGGACGAGATGTAACTTCGTCTAGCTATTGTCATTGTTGGTTTTCTCACACTAATTAATGTTTGTGTGTTAATAAAGACATAAGTAGGAGTACACAAGTAATAACTGTGTATGTTCACCTACGACTATTTTCTGGTTGCTTCTGCCCATTAAAAACTGATAATTTTGCGACCAGCTAGGTGTCAATTGACTCAATTTTTATGAGAGCGGCGATGCGGCGGACGAGCTCGCATGCTCCTGGTTTGTGCACCAATGGTACAAGGTCACGTGGAGGAGGCAATTATGGACGGAGGGAAATACGGCTTCGTACAGGAGACGGAAAGGATGGGATACGGGTGTGGGCCAGGAGGGACGTCGTGACGGAGCTGGCTGTCGCCCTGACGCCTGACGGCCGCTAACGTGATGGGATAACTAGCGAGGAGCAGCACGCAGCGATTCAGAGTGAGTAGCTTAGGTCTCCCGACTCCCGTATGCCTAACTCGTTTGCATGCTTCCCGCAAAAAAGCGTGCGAACTAATTAAAATGTTTTTTCCCTGAATATGGTTCAGATTGACAGCTAGCAAGGAGCAGCAAGCAGATCCGTCCCTATGAAAAAGAGGCTCACAATTTGTTAGGCATAAATATAACATGCCCAGTCGCTTGCCGCCAAGAATACCATTTTTCTGTTGGGCAACTTCATCGTATATTATCAAATCTCACAAATGTTTCGATCGAACGGTCTGAAAATTTTACGATTGAAAAAAATCACATGGGTTTCTGAAGATGATTCTTGCGGGGAACTTTCATCACAATGCATATTTTTTGAAAATGAGTTTTGCAATGGCAACTACTCCCTCCGTCCCCAAATAAGTGACTCAACTTTGTACTAACTTTATACTAAAATTAGTATAAACTTGAGTCACTTATTTTGTGATGGAGGGAGTATATGTTACAACATGTGTCTTGACTCTTGAAACGATTTTTTTCATGGCAACTTTTATTAGAGGCATATGTTTCAAAAATTCATATTTCCATGGATTTTTTTTATCACTTTGTATATGTTTTCAAAATGAAATCTTACCATGGATACATATGTTCTAAATTCGCCATGTGACCATTATATCTTTTCCTAATTTTCCCATGATTTTATAGACTGAAATCATAGTTTTTTGTCATGTGACCATTACGAAGTTTCTATATTTTCCGTGATCTTTAGAGAAACAATTATATGTTTGTGGCAAATTTTATCATCTAGACATGGCCAGTTTTATGGTAGTTTATTTATTTTAGAGCATGGCCAAAAAAAGATTGTGTTAGAGAGATATAAATATATGAAAAATTTATATGTTTGTGGCAAATTTTATCTTCTATGCATGTATTTTTTTGCTATACATATGTCTTTTAAAATCCTGACTATGTGGTAGTTTTGTTTTCAGAAGTGTGACAATATTTTAGCTAGTTACGCCGGCGTGGCCGTGGTCGGTGGCAGCACCCAGCCACTCTCCGCGATTGCATCTAACCCTCCGCGATGGATCTGGGAAAGTGAACATGGAGTGATAGCTGACCTGACTATGCACAGAAGGTCCATAGGTTGTGGACGTCGCCCCGACAGACTGTTGAGGCCACGTTGGTAGAATATTCCGGCTGGTACATGATTTAGGCTGGCAGTGTGGGCCGTTCTGTGCAAACGGCAGTTTTTCCCTCGCGCAGAATACTGTCTCGTACGGGCCACATACCGCTCTCAATACAACTGTGTGCTTCGATCTCAATGCGAACGGGCGCGTGGAGATAACGTGGGCATGCGAGGACGAGCACGCCTATGAATTTTCGGGGTTGTGCTAGTTACTTCACTTAAAGCAACTCTAGTAGACCCCGCATCTCGTCGACCCGCAAAACTCGTTTGTAGTTCGCGCAAAACAACTTTTGCGGGCCGGCGCAGACTGACACAGATGCAGACCTTCTAAATGGATACGTAAAAAAGTATATTCGCAGAATATGTTTTTTACGGGTCAGCTATGCAAGTTCTGCTCTTTGCGCCGCCACATCCCCGCATATCATCAGCCCGCAAATATCAAATCCAACATAATTCAACAATCGAAAACAAACTGAATTATTCAAATCAAACATAAAACAATAATCATCCGCATTACAAATAATTATTCAAATCACCGTAGCAAACTTAAATAATGCAATACAAAACTTGTCATGAATACAAATACAAATGATACAAAAATTAGTCACTGTCCAGCCCTTTGCCCAATGGTGCTCAATGAGATCTTTCTGAAGTTGAAACTGTGTGTCTGCATTTTCAATCTTTTTGTATGTCTGAAGAAAAGCTCTAATGCGGTTTGGGTCTCTAACTGGTTTGACACGGCTACCCATATTGTCGTAAAAGAATTCTAAGTCAATTCCTCTCTCATCTTCAAAAATCATATTGTGCAGGATAACACAGCAAGTCATGGTATTCTTCAGGGTTTTCTTATCCCAAAAACGAGCAGGACCATGGACAATGGCGAACCTAGATTGCAAAATATCGAATGCTCTTTCAATGTCTTTTCGGGCTGCCTCTTGCACCCTTGCAAATTCACATTGTTTTTTTGTTTTGGGTTCTTTGATGCTCTTGACAAATGTGCACCAAGGAGGGTATATACCATCTGCAAGATAGTACCCCTTTGTGTATTCATGCCCATTGATAGTGTAGTTGCAAGCAGGAGCATCACCACTAGCAAGCCTAGCAAACAAATGAGAGCGTTGCAACACATTGATATCATTCAGAGTGTCGGGCATACCAAAAAAGCAATGTCAAATCCATAAATCCTCGGATGCTACGGCCTCTAGCACAATTGTTGCATCACGAGACTTGCCACAATACATTCCTTGCCAAGCTTTGGGGCAATTTTTCTAATTCCAATGCATACAATCAATGCTACCTAGCATGCCAGGCCAACCTCTCCTCTCATTAGCTACCATCAATTTCTTTGTGTCATCTTCATTTGGTGCCCGAAGATACTCGGGACCAAAAACACGGACGATCACTTTCGCAAATCTACGCACAGACTCAATTGTGCTATCTTCACCAATGCGAAGATACTCATCGGCATAGTCAGCCAGAACGCCATACGCAATCACCTGCATAGCTGCGGAGATTTTTTGATATGCACTAAATCCCTTTAAGCCCGCGGCATTCCTTCTTTGAGTAAAATACCGGCAATTTGCCTCGCAAGCTTCAACAAGTTTCACAAAGAGGGATTGGCGCATTCGGTACCTTCTGCGGAAGAGGTGTGCTGGATATGTAGGATTCTCCGCAAAATAATCTTGCATCAACATCTCGTTCCCAAGATGGCGATTCCGAGGAATGCACAGACGCCCGACAGTAGATCCTCGCCTCCTCTTCCCGTACTCGTCTTCATGCTCCTTCACGGCAAGCGCCATGACTAATGTTTGCTGCCGAAAGGTCGCAAGGATGGTCTCCACATCTGAGTCGTCCGAATCGGACAAATCGGATAGCAAGAACTTCTCGCACAGGGTCAACTCCATCTACATGCACACCGGCGCGTCAATCTACTACACAGCTCACAAAAATCACAAAAAAGGGACTAACCGGTGGCGAGTAATCCCTGACGGCGACGAGGGGGGTGCGCTCGGCGGTGGTCGATCCCCAGCGGCAGCAGCGACGGGGGTGGCTCTTCTTGCCGGATCCGGAGGGGCGGTGCAGCGGCTCGACGCGGGAGGGTGTAGGGCGGCCCCGTGGAGCGATTCCGCCCGTAGATATGGCCGGAATCGCCGGCGGCAGGCAGGCGGAAGCAAGGGCGGGCGGCGGCGGAAGGAGGGGGAAAAGAGCGCGGGGCTAAAATGTCCCTCCCGCCAACTGCTTCTCTGTGATGCAGGGCATCGCAGCCGCGAGGGGGAAACCCCGTGTTTTCCCGGGTTGGGGTCGGGAATTCGCCGCGCCCCCCAAATTTTTTTGCGGGCCAAGGCGGGATGTGTGGTCTGGTCGGGCAGGCTTTCCGACCCGTACCCGCATTTTGACGGTTATTTTGCGGGTAGGAGACGGATGCGGGGTCTGCTAGAGTTGCTCTTAGCTAGCTACTCCTTTCGTCCGGATTTATTGAGCCCTTAAGTCACAACACAAAGACCAAGAAATTACATGCATGTAAAGATTTAAGAAATAAATTAGCTTAATTTGCTTCCTAACTGCCCTTTTAAATTGCCCTGTTAACTAAAGCAGCGCAAGCAACCGCCGGCGTGCCATGCAGCCTGCATCCATGCCCAATCGGCAAGGTTCCTGCGTCGGCTCTCCATTGCAACGATGCATGCGCGGGAGACATTCCGGGTGATATTTTTTTGAGTAATTAATGTACGGGCCTAATAAAGAGACCCTAATAAAATGGTACGGCCATCTGTGGCTCTCGGGCCCAATAAACCCACACGAAAGGAAGTAAACAAGTAGTAGAAGAATTCTCCTTTGATTCATACGATAAAAATGTTATAGGAATAGAAAGATTATAGGAAGTGAGATGACATGTATCTCAATTTCTATAAAAAAAGAGATGTCATTTGATGCATAGGATAAGAATTTTTCCATTGAGTCTTAGCTAATGTTTTTTTTCCTCCAAAATGTGAAGGATTGATTTCTATCTTACATATGAATAGGAATTTATTCCTACAAACCAAAGGGCTTTAAAAAAAAAATTCTATGCAGATCCTATCCTATAGAAATCATATGAGATTCTTACAAATCAAAGGAGGCCAAAGAGACGGATTGCTAGAGGTAGATATAGAAGAACCTACACATGGATGTGTGCGTCCATGACCTATGAATTGCATTTCGCATGCTCCGTGTCACTGTGCACCGGCGTATGCGCTCGTGTGTATTACCTCTGTCTCGAGTTACTTATTTTAGATTTGTCTATATATAAACATGTTTAAATACATTTGTATCTAAACAAATTTAAGATAAGTAAGTCAGGGTGGAGGGAGTATGTACCTTCTTTCTTTAAAACGAGGGAGTATGTACCTAGGGGTACATTAATTAATAAAATTAGTGATATTGGTATTAACACTCAATAAAAAATATTAAATAAACACTAAAAAAATCAGAATACTTATTTTTTAAAGAAGAATCATTAGTGTCTTTGGTATTACTCTTTAAGAAGAGAAAAAGAAAAAAAAAGATAAAACAAAGAATGACAAAATTTACACACAAATTATACAAAAAAAATGTTTTTCTATAATATGCAAGAATAGACATATAATAGTAGATTTTTTGCAAAAATAAAGTTTCCTAAGGACTGCATTAGTTGGTATTACCCTTAAATAAAAACTAAAATGAAAATAAACTACAAATAAATAAATTTCTAGCAAATGATGAATTAGTGGCATTCGTATATTACCCTAAAATAAGAAAGCAAATGAAACAAACTCAATGGCAAAAACATAATAATGAAGTTTTGCAAGCAAGAATGAATTAGTGATATTGATATTACCCTATAAAATAAAATAAAATAAAAAAGATCTAAATAGAGATGTTTTCAAAGAAATAAATAAAATTAAAACTAAATCAAAAGAATGAAGTTTTCTAATAAAGAATGAATTAGTGGGATTGATATTACCCATTAAGATGAAAGAAAATAAAAAATCTAAAACAAAGAATAAAAAAAATTGCACACAACATACACAAAAATTGAGCTTTTTAAAAATGTACAAGAATACGCATATAAATAGTGGATATTTAACAAAAATAATTTCCTTAAAAGGAATGAAGTACTCACATTGGTATTGCCCACAAATGAGAAAGAAAATTAAATAAAAAGAAAACAAATCAAAATAAAAAATTATAAGGAAGATTGAATTAGTGTCATTGGTATTACCTTTAAAGAAAAAAGAGAACGAAAAAAAACTGAAATAAGAAATTTTTCTAAGAAAAAATGAATTAGTGGCTTTGGTGTTACCCTTTGAGAAGAAAGAAAAATGAAAAATCTAAATCAAACAATAAAAACAATTGCGCACAATTTACAAAAAATACGTCTTTTTATGATATGCAAGGGTAAGCTTATAATAGTGAAAATTTTGGTTAAAGAAGTTTAAGAAGGAATGAATGAGTGGCATTGGTATTACCTTTAAAGAAGAAAGAAAATGAAATAAAACTAAAACAAAAATCAAAATAGTTGAGTAAAAGAATATAAAAATAATAAACAAATAATGATAAAATTTGTAAATATTTTACACAAAAATTACCTTTTAATATATGCAAAAATAAACATATAATAGTGGAATTTCTCAAAAATAAGTTTCCCAAGAAGGCATGAAATAGTGACATTGGTATTATCCCTAAAGAAGAAAAAAAATGAAGTATTGTAAGGAAGAATGAATTAGTGTCATTTGGTATTACCATTTAAGAAGAAAGAAAATATTTAAAAAATAAAACTTGCAGGCAACTTTGCACTGAAATTGCAGTTTTTAAGCATATAATAGTGCAATTTGCACATTCTGGTGTAATTTACACACATACAGTATATAGTACTTGGGTGTATATGTATCCACTCATCCAATATGACAAAAATCCATGTAAAAACGGTTAAAATCTAATTTAAAAAACAAAGCAAAAAATGCGTACAAACAAATAAACAGGCAATGTGTAAGGTGCTTCAGCCGTAGTATGAAATTGACTTAGCCCATACAGGGCAAGTAAAAAATAGCCTAAGAAAAAACAACTTACTCCACATAGGGGCAAGTCAAAATTTAGCCTAAGAAAAAAACGACTTGCCCCAAATAGAGGCAAGTCAAAATTAGACTAAACAATACAAGGAAAAAAGCATGAATCTTGACAAAAGAATCAATGGTCAGAAAATTAACTTGCCCAAATTTAAAATTCAGGTGACTTACATATAGCTAAAGTGATAATGATAAGGAATCCAAAAAATGCATTCATTTTCTAGTTTGTCCATAACAAATGACTGAATCTGTAAATGCTTCTGTCATTTTTCTTCGATGCCACAAAAATTGATTCACTGTTTGTTAACCAAAAAATCCTCTCCGAATATACGGGAAGGTTCCAGAACATTTTCAAACCTCTCGGAATATTCTAGAGACCCTAGTGGGTTGCCCCCGGGCTAGGCCATGGGGTGACACCAAATTGGGCCGAAGTGACCCAATAGTGGGGACCCCCTTGCATTAGGGGGCAGGCCACTTGTGGTGGCCAGGGTTTTAGGGGTGCACCTCCTAGTGTGGCCGGCCCTAGGAGGGGGGAGCCCCTCCTCCAAGGAAAGCCCTCCCCTTGCGCCTATAAACAATGGAGGGGCAGCCCCTAATTCCCATGTGGAATTGTGCTCCCCCACTCTTGCTGTGTTGTTCTCTGCTAACGACGTCAGGTTGCTCCACCATATAGTCTCCGGGTAGTTCTTTGTCCAGCACTGCGAAGCCTACTGCTCGGTGACTTCATATGTGTGCATACTGGCAGAGGGATCGTAGCTTTGGTCCTTGAACAAGAGATATTCTCACGGTTGGGATGTTTAATCTTAGCTGCTAGAATCTGCATCAACATGTTCACCAAACTCTTCTCTTTGTTGCTTAGTTGGTAAAGATAAAATCAAACATATTTGCATCTTCATAGCGATGCCGGTTTTATTCATATGCCAGATTTTTTTTTTGTTTTCTACTATGTTTCCCAACAGTGGCATCATGAGCGATATATGAGTAGATGAAAATTTGAACTAGAGAACATATGATGTGTGGGCATTGCGCAATTTTGTGTGTGATGGTACTAGATTGGATCTTTTACACGATGCTCTTTTTGCTTCCCTTGTATTTGCAAATTTTTTTCATCTGGACTGGATGGTGATGATTTTGTTACAAAAGGTTGGCTTACGCGGTCCTTATGTGTTAGTTGTTAGACCAATGTTATGCTTCAGTCGCTTCTCACTTTAGTTAAGAAATATAAATTTTGCAAATAAAAGGGCTTGTAGATGTGATCTAGACAGGGGTCACACGTTTAACAAAGTTTAGTTTGGGGCTCGTGATTTTTCATTAAGTCTTGTGTTTCATACACCCCGAAAGTTAAACTAGAAAATTGAATAATCAGGCTTGATGATAATGTAGGTAGCTAACAGTTTGCAACGGAAATCCTAGCAGCCATGATAAAATTGCAAAAATGGTTTAGTGGCGTCTAACTTATTTTTGCAGGATTTACATGTGAAGTGGTATAGTCTTAACCATGACATATGACATGTTATATGTTGTAAATTATTATTTACTTGAACTGCGTGTTGACACTCGGGCCCTAGTGACAAGCATTAAGCATAGCAAAGTCATAGCAACATCAATCTCAGAACATAATGGATACTAGGGATCAAACCCTAACAAAAATAACTCGATTGCATGATAAATCTCATCCAACCCATCACCGTCCAGCAAGCCTACGATGAAATTACTCATGCACGGCGGTGAGCATCATGAAATTGGTGATGGAGGATGGTTGATGATGACGAGGACGACGAATCCCCCTCTCCGGAGCCCCGAACGGACTCCAGATCAGCCCTCCCGAGAGGTTTTAGGGCTTGGCGGCGGCTCCGTGTCGTAAAACGCGATGATTTCTTCTTCCTTATTTTTTTTCTCTCCGAAAGCAAATATATAAAGTTGGAGTTGGCGTCGGCGGGCATCCAGGGGGCCCACGAGGTAGGGGGCGTGCCCTAGGGGGGGCGCCCCCACCCTCGTGAGAAGGGTGTGGGCCCCCTGGTCTTCATCTTTGGCGAGAATTTTTTATTATTTTTTCTAAGATGTTCCTTGGAGTTTCAGGTCATTCTGAGAATATTTGTTTTCTGCACATAAAACAACACCATGACAATTCTGCTGAAAACAGCGTTAGTCCGGGTTAGTTCCATTCAAATCATACAAGTTAGAGTCCAAAACAAGGGCAAAAGTGTTTGGAAAAGTAGATACGACGGAGACGTATCAACTCCCCCAAGCTTAAACCCTTGCTTGTCCTCAAGCAATTCAGTTGACAAACTGAAAGAAAGAAAAACTTTTACAAACTCTGTTTGCTCTTGTTGTTGTAACTATGTCAAGCCAGCATTCAAATTTTCAGCATAGATCATAACTAACCACATTTGCAATAATTCTCACGCCTCATAATTACTCATATCAATAGCATAATCAACTAGCAAGCCATAATAATAAATCTCGGATGACAACACTTTCTCAAAACAATCATAATATGATATAACAAGATGGTATCTCGCTAGCCCTTTCTGAGACCGCAAAACATAAATGCAGAGCACCTTTAAAGATCAAGGACTGACTAGACATTGTAATTCATGGTAAAAGAGATCCAATCATAGTCATACCCAATATAAATTAACAGTGATGAATGCAAACGATAGCTGTGCTCTCTAGCTAGTGCTTTTTAATAAGAGGGTGATGACTCAACATAAAAGTAAATGGATAGGCCCTTCGCAGAGGGAAGCAGGGATTTGTAGAGGTGCCAGAGCTCAGTTTTGAAATAGAGATAATTTGTATTTTGAGCGGTATACTTTCATTGTCAACGTAACAACTAAGAGATGGCGATATCTTCCATGCTAAACACATTATAGGCGGTTCCCAAACAGAATGGTAAAGTTTATACTCCCCCTCCACCAACAAGCATCAATCCATGGCTTGCTCGAAACAAGGAGTGCCTCCAACATACATCAGGTCCCAGGGGGAGTCTTGTTTGCAATTAATTTTGATTTAGTTTGCATAAAGCATGGGACTGGGCATCCCGGTGACCAGCCATTTATCTCGTGAATGAGGAGCGGAGTCCACTCCTCTTGAGAATAACCCGCCTAACACGGAAGATAAGGACAGCCTTGGTTGATACATGAGCTATTCGAGCATACAAAATAGAATGTTTATTTGAAGGTTTAGAGTTTGGCACATACAAATTTACTTGGAACGGCAGGTAGATACGGCATATAGGAAGGTATGGTGGACTCATCTGGAATAACTTTGGGGTTTAAGGGATTGGATGCACAAGCAGTATTCCCGCTTAGTACAAGTGAAGGCTAGCAAAAGACTGGGAAGCGACCAACTAGAGAGCGACAACAGCCATGTACATGCATTAAAATTAATAAACATTGGATGCAAGCATGAGTAGGATATAATCCACCATGAACATAAATATCGTGAAGGCTATGTTGATTTTATTTCAACTACATGCGTGAACATGTGCCAAGTCAAGCCACTTAAATCATTCAAAGAAGGATACCACCCCATCATACCACATCATAACCATCTCAATAGCATGTTGGCACACAAGGTAAATCATTATAACTCATAGCTAATCAAGCATGGCACAAGCAACTACGATCTCTAATTGTCATTGCAAACATGTTTATTCATAATAAGCTGAATCAAGAACGAGGGACTCATCATATTTACAAAAACAAAAGAGGTCGAGTTCATACCAGCTTTTCTCATCTCAGTCAGTCCATCATATATCATCATAATTGCCTTTCACTTGCACGACCGAATGGTGTGAATAATAATAAGAGTATACGTGCATTGGACTAAGCTGGAATCTGCGAGCATTCAATAAACAGGAGAAGACAAGGCAATATGGGCTCTTGGTTAAATCAACAATAATGCATGTAAGAGCCACTTCAACAATTTAATTATGGTCTTCTCCTACTGACTCCCAAAGAAAAGAAAAGAAATAAAACTATTTACACGGGAAAGCTCCCAACAAGCAAAAGAAGAACGGGAAATATTTTTGGGTTTTCTTTTTAATTATTACTACTACAGCAGAAAAATAAACTACTACTATTTTTTTTGGTTTTCTTATGGTTTAGCAAACACACAAGAAGAAAGCAGGAAAAGGAAACTAAATTAGCATGGATATTACAGTGAAAGAGTATGAGCACCGACATCTAGCAATGAGTGTGTGTGAACATAAATGTAATGTCTGTGAGAAATACGTACTCCCCCAAGCTTAGGCTTTTGGCCTAAGTTGGTCTATGGCCACGGCTAGCCTGGCGGATATCCATAATAATAATTGTTGGGGTCGTACTATGATGAGGAAGAATAGTTGGGATCATACTGATGTGCAGCGGTTATCGCCTGCTGAGCTGCAGCATGGAGTCGAGCTGCCTCCGCTCTCCTCTCGTACTCTTCTGCCTCCTCTCTGATAATAACATATCTTCTTTTTGTCTGTGAATCAAAGAAGGTAGGAGCAGGGAGAGTAATACGGAAAATAGGTCGTTTGTCAAAAATTAAACGATATAAGAGAGGTGATTCAGGCCTCTCGACAAACTGGTGCGAAGCCATAGATTCATAATCTAAATATGCAGGAGGCAACTCCGTATCACCCTCATGAATGTCTATCTCAAGAAAATGAGCTAAGCGGGTTGCATAAATTCCTCCAAAGAAATCTCCATTATGTCTATTATGATGCAACCTACGAGCTACAATGGCTCCCATATGATAAGATTGGTCTCCTAACACAGCACTCCTAAGAATGCTAAAATCAGGAACACACATGTGACATGCTTCATCCCTAGCATTTATGCATCTACCGATGAAGAGAGCAAAATAATGTATAGCAGGAAAGTGAATGCTCCCTATGGTAACATGCGTTATATCTCTAGATTCCCCCATAGTTATACTAGCAAGAAAGTTTCTAAATTCAGATTTAGGGGGATCCCTAACACTACCCCATGATGGAAGTTTGCAAGCATAAGTGAAATCCTCTAAGTCCATGGTATAAGATTTGTCAAAGAGATCAAACATGACTGAAGGAGAATTACGTGAAGATGAATGCTCAAACCTCCTCACAAATGAACTTGTGAGATCATGATACTGGGGCATTTGTCAGCCTCAAAATCCTCAAGACCGGCATTGCGCAAATATGCTTTGAATTCTTCTTTAATTCCCGCACGGTCCATAAAATTTTCCGACGGCCATTCGCAAGGCCATACTGGAGCGTCTCTTGGTGGATCCTCGTCAGCATCGCGCATAGCAATCCTGGGTCCTTGCTTCTTAGAGGAACCACCTTGGAATATCTTCCTAAGCATATTGTTTTTCTCTGAAAAATTCTGAAATTTTTAGTAACTTCAAACAAAAGTGAACCAACTTCAGTAAAACTGATAGCAACTACTCCTACAAGTGCCTAGAGCCTAAATCAAGCATTAGAACTACTTGGAACCATATAAATTTAACATGCAAGCTCAAGAACATGGTCACCTATGCAGCACAAATTTGCAAAGAATAAAGCACTAGAAGAAAAACTAATTGGACCAATGGAGGAGTCACATACCAAGGAACAATCTCCCCAAGCAGTTTTGCGAGAGGTGCTTTGAGCAAGGAGATCGAAAATCACAGCAAAAGTGGCTGGAACTCGTGCTTGAGTTGGTTTTTCGGGTTTGTGTGAGACAGAGGAAGAAGATAGGTGCTGGGATAAGTGGAGGAGGGCCACCGTGGGCCCACAAGGCAGGGGGCGCGCCCTAAGGGGGGGCGCGCCCACCACCCTCGTGGTCAGGTGGCAGCTCCTCCCGCGGTGATTTTTGCACAGTAAATCCTCAAATATTCCCGAAAAAATCATATTAAATTGGCATGTCATTCTGAGGACTTTTATTTTCGGGATATTTTTATATTGCACGGATAAGTCAGGAAACAAACAGAAAAATACTATTTTTACTTTATTTCTACTAATTAACAGAAAGTATAGAGAGGGTATAGAAGTTTGTGCTTCTAGTTTCATCCATCTCATGCTCATCAAAAAGAATCCACTAACAAGGTTGATGAAGTCTTGTTAACAAACTCATTCCGATAATCATGAAACCGGAGAATTTCGAATAACACTAAGTTACCTCAACGGGGATATGCACATCCCCAATAATAAGAATATCATATTTCTTCTTGACAGTAGGAAGAGGAAATTCAAAACCTCCAAATATAATCAATGGAATTTTTCCAATAGAGTTGATACTATGAACTTGAGGTTGTTTCCTCGGAAAGTGTACCGTATGCTCATTACCATTGACATGAAAAGTGGCATTGCCTTTGTTGCAATCAATAACAGCCCCTGCAGTATTAAGAAAAGGTCTTCCAAGAATAATAGACATACTATCATCCTCGGGAATATCAAGAATAACAAAGTCCGTTAAAATAGTAACGTTTGCAACCACAATAGGCACATCCTCACAGATACCGACAGGTATAGCAGTTGATCTATCAGCCATTTGCAAAGATATTTCAGTAGGTGTCAGCTTATTCAAGTCAAGTCTACGATATAAAGAGAGAGGCATAACACTAACACCGGCTCCAAGATCACATAAAGCAGTTTTAATATAATTTCTTTTAATGGAGCGACGTATAGTAGGTACTCCGGGGTCTCCAAGTTTCTTTGGTATTCCACCCTTAAAAGTATAATTAGCAAGCATGGTGGAAATTTCAGCTTCCGTATCTTTCTTTTATTAGTAATGATATCCTTCATATATTTAGCATAAGGATTTGTTTTGAGCACATCAGTTAATCTCATACGCAAAAAGATAGGCCTAATCATTTCAGCAAAGCGCTCAAAATCCTCATCATCCTTTTTCTTGGATGGTTTTGGAGGAAAAGGCATGGGTTTCTGAACCCAAGGTTCCCTTTCTTTACCATGTTTCCTAGCAACAAAGTCTCTTTTATCATAACATTGATTCTTTGATTGTGGGTTATCAAGATCAATAGCAGGTTCAACTTCTACATCATTGTCATTACTAGGTTGAGCATCATCATGAACATCATTATCAATATTTTCATTAGGTTCATGTTCATTACCAGATTGTGTTTCAGCATCAGACATAGACATATCATTTGGATTATCAAGTGGTTCAGCAATAGGTTCACTAGAAGTTTGCACAGTTCTATCATTTTTCTTCTTCTTCTTCTTAGAAGAACTAGGAACATCAATATTATTTCTTTGAGAATCTTGCTCGATTCTCTTAGGGTGGCCTTCAGGATACAAAGGTTCCTGAGTCATTCTGCCAGTTCTAGTAGCTACTCTAACAGCATAATCATTTTTCTTACTATTCATTTCATCAAGCACTTCTTTTTGAGCCTTAAGTACTTGTTCTACTTGAGTGGTAACCATAGAAGCATCTTTGCTAACAAGTTTAAGTTCACCTTTAATATTAGCCATATAATCACCCAAGCGTCTAATCATATAAGCATTTTCTTTTAATTGTCTACCAAAATAAGCATTGAAGTCGTCTTGCTTAAACATAAAGTTATCAAACTCGTCCAAGCACTAACTAGCAATTTTAGTAGGAGAAACTTCAGCTTTATCATATCTATAGAGAGAATTTACCTTTACTACCTGTGTCGGGATATCAGGATCAGGAGGTTCTTCAGTAAATAAAGAATTGAGATCATAGGTTTCTTCAACAGGCGGTATATTAAGACCATGTATTTCTTCAATAGGAGGTAAATTCTTAACATCTTTAGCTTTAATACCTTTTTCTTTCATAGATTTCTTTGCCTCTTGCATATCTTCGGGACTGAGAAATAGAACACCTCTCTTCTTCGGAGTTGGTTTAAGAATAGGATCAGTAATTGGAGCAGGAGTGAGCTCAGGAGCTGGCTCAGGAGGTGCCCAATTATTTTCATTTGTCAACATATTATTTAATAGAATTTCAGCTTCATCCGGTGTTCTTTCCCTGAAAAGAGAACCAGCACAACTATCCAGGTAATCTCTGGAAGCATCGGTTAGTCCATTATAAAAGATATCAAGTATTTCAGGTTTCTTAAGAGGATGATCAGACAAAGCATCAAGTAACTTGAGAAGCCTCCCCCAAGCTTGTGGGAGACTCTCTTCTTTAATTTGCACGAAATTGTATATTTCCCTCAAAGCAGCTTGTTTCTTATGAGCAGGGAAATATTTAGCAGAGAAGTAATAAATCATATCCTGGGGACTACGCACACAACCAGGATCAAGAGAATTAAACCATATCTTAGCATCACCCTTTAATGAGAACGGAAATATTTTGAGTATATAGAAGTAACGCGATCTCTCATCATTAGTGAACAGGGCAGCTATATCATTTAACTTAGTAAGATGTGCCACAACAGTTTCAGATTCATAGCCATAAAACGGATCAGGTTCAACCAAAGTAATTATATCAGGATCAACAGAGAATTCATAATCCTTATCAGGAACACAGATAGGTGAAGTAGCAAAAGCAGGGTCGGGTTTCATTTTATCTCTAAGTGATTCTTTGTTCCATTTAACTAATACCCTCTTAAGCTCATATCTATCTTTGCAAGCTAAAATAGCGGCAGAAGATTCCATATCAAAAAGATAACCCTCAGGAATAACAGGCATATTTTCATCATCACTATCATCATCGTATTCAGATTCAATAATTTCTTTTTCTCTAGCCCTAGCAATTTGTTCATCAAGAAATTCACCAAGGGGCACAGTAGTATCCGACATAGAAGCAGTTTCATCATAAGTATCATGCATAGAAGAAGTGGCATCATCAATAACATGCGACATATCAGAACGAATAGCAGAAGCAGGTGTAGGTGTCGCTAACTTACTCATAATAGAAGGTGAATCAAGTGCAGAGCTAGATGGCAGTTCCTTACCTCCCCTCGTAGTTGAGGGATAGATCTTGGTTTTTGGATCTTTCAAGTTCTTCATAGTGTCCAGCAGATATAAATCCCAAGTGACTCAAAGAATAGAGCTATGCTCCCCGGTAACGGCGCCAGAAATTAGTCCTGATAACCCACAAGTATAGGGGATCGCAACAGCTTTCGAGGGTAGACTATTCAACCAAAATTTATTGATTCGACACAAGGGGAGCCAAAGATTATTCTCAAGTACTAGCAGCTGAGTTGTCAATTCAACCACACATGTAAACTTAGTATCTGCAGCAAAGTGTTTAGTAGCAAAGTAATATGATAGTGGTGGTAGTGGCAACAAAAGTAAAGACAGCAAAAGTAATGTTTTTGGTATTTTGTAGTGATTGTAACAGTAGCAGCGGGAAAGTAAATAAGCGAGAACCAGTATATGGAAAACTCGTAGGCACTAGATCAGTGATGGATAATTATGCCGGACGCGGTTCATCATGTAACAGTCATAACATAGGGTGACACAGAACTAGCTCCAATTCATCAATGTAATGTAGGCATGTATTCCGTATATAGTCATACGTGCTTATGGAAAAGAACTTGCATGACATCTTTTGTCCTACCCTCCCGTGGCAGCGGGGTCCTATTGGAAACTAAGGGATATTAAGGCCTCCTTTTAATAGAGAACCTGAACAAAGCATTAGCACATAGTGAATACATGAACTCCTCAAACTATGGTCATCACCGGGAGTGGTCCCGATTATTGTCACTTCGGGGTTGTCGGATCATAAGACACAGTAGGTGACTATAGACTTGCAAGATAGGATCAAGAACTCACATATATTCATGACAACATAATAGGTTCAGATCTGAAATCATGGCACTCGGGCCCTAGTGACAAGCATTAAGCATAGCAAAGTCATAGCAACATCAATCTCAGAACATAATGGATACTAGGGATCAAACCCTAACAAAACTAACTCGATTACATGATAAATCTCATCCAACCCATCACTGTCCAGCAAGCCTACGATGGAATTACTCATGCACGATGGTGAGCATCATGAAATTGGTGATGGAGGATGGTTGATGATGACGACGGCGACGGATCCCCCTCTCCGGAGCCCCGAACGGACTCTAGATCAGCCCTCCCGAGAGGTTTTAGGGCTTGGCGGCGGCTCCGTATCGTAAAACGCGATGATTTCTTCTCCCTTATTTTTTTTCTCTCTGAAAGCAAATATATAGAGTTGGAGTTGGCATCGGGGGGCATCCAGGGCCCACGAGGTAGGGGGGCGCGCCCTAGGAGAGGCGCCCCCCACCCTCGTGAGAAGGGTGTGGGCCCCCTGGTCTTCATCTTTGGCGAGAATTTTTTATTATTTTTTCTAAGATGTTCCGTGGAGTTTCAGGTCATTCCGAGAATATTTGTTTTCTGCACATAAAAAAACACCATGGCAATTCTGCTGAAAACAACATCAGTCCGGGTTAGTTCCATTCAAATCATACAAGTTGGAGTCAAAACAAGGGCAAAAGTGTTTGGAAAAGTAGATACGACGCAGACGTATCACGTGTCATGGAACGACATGATGGCATGAGCCATATGATTTTTTTATTGGACGAGCATGTCAAATTTCATGTAATGCATTTATTTTATTAGCTATAGCGATAACAATAGTTATACTTGCATGGACACAAAGATGATAATCATGCACCGGTGGACCTCGACCTTATGCCGTACACGAAGATGGTGTTGTACATCAAAGGTGTTGAACGAAGGGGACACGGCGTCTGGGACATTACTCGGCGCGAAGGGACTATGTCATATCACATAATATTATGAATTTTCTGTGATGTTAATCCCTTTTTATGCACCCTGTTTGATGCGCAGTAGACGTGTTTTATAGGGTGATCACTCACACAAATATCAAGTAGTTAGTGTTCTCCCAAGTATAGCACCGTCTAGAATATGTGTCACTTCGAGGTGCGCCATGTCACATTGGTACGAAAGACTTGTCGCGGATGAGGCGGGCATGATCAGATCGGACAAAAAGATCACTTTGTTTTCTTGGTGTTCAGGCAAGATGGTCTTGAGGCCTGAACACACACATCAAAAGATGAACAATATTCACATGAAGTCTTGTTACGGTGGCTATCACGTGTCGATTACCCTTGACGAAACCAATTTCATGACATGCCATTTTTCATGATGGAAGTAAACACTTCCATGATGAAATAGTGATTATTGTCATCAAACATATCCGTGATAGCACATGTATGACTATCTTGATTCATCATTAAAACATCACAGATGTGCATGGGTGACAGAAAAATGACCTATTGTGACGAACGTGTATCATGCCAGATGTGTCATTTTTATAGTGAGTGTTGTAGGAGAGCCAAATCCCCCCCCCCAATAACCTCCCTTGGTCTAAGGATCGGGTAGGAACAAACCGGAACAAAATCTATGAAGAATCGCGGAAGTCATGCCCGACTTCACAGCATCCGTAGGCTAGTATGAGCGTTAGTATGATCTGGCCTAGTCGTACCAAGCGCCATCTTCTCTCGTGTACTCTGCGTGTGCAAGTTCGTATTTCTGCAATCATTTTCTCATACGAACTCCTATTTGGATGCTCTTGGACTCATTGGATTTGCCTCAGAAAGCTTGATATACTGTAACGCCCTCGATGCGGCTATATCTCCTATGAGTCGAAGCACGACTTAGAGGCATAACCGTATTGAAAGCAATGTCGCAAATGAGGTAATCTTCACAACAACCGATGTAAATAAATAAAGGGGAAGGGTACATAGTTGGCTTACACTCGCCATGTCACACAAATACATGAATAAGTCATTACATTCATCCAATACACTCATGGTCCGACTACGGTACCAAAATAAAGATCAACCCCCAAATGCGACAAAGTCCCCGATCGCCCCACTGGGCACCACTACTGATCATCTGGGAAAGACACGTAGTAACGACGAGAGTCTTCATCGAACTCCCACTTGAGCTCGGTCATGTCATCTGGAACGGTATCATCGGTACCTGGATCTGGTTTGGAAGTAAACTGTGAGTCACGGGGACTCAGTAATCTCACACCCTCGCGATCAAGACTATTTAAGCTTATAGGAAAGATAAAGGTATGAGGTGGAGCTGCAGCAAGCGACTAGCTTATATGGTGGCTAACATAATCGCAAAAGAGAGCGAGAAGAGAAGGCAAAAGCACGGTCGAACAACTATGATCAAGAAGTGATCCTAGAACAACCTACGTCAAGCATTACTCCAACACCGTGTTCACTTCTCGGACTCCGCCGAGAAGATACCATCACGGTTACACACGCGGTTGGTGCATTTTTAATTAAGTTAAGTTTCAGGTTATCTATAGCCGGACATTAACAAATTCCCATCTGCCCATAACCATGGGCACGGCTTTCGAAAGTTCAAATCCCTGCAGGGGAGTCCCAACTTAGCCCATCACAAGCTCTCACGGTCAACGAAGGATATTCCTTCTCCCAAGACAATCCAATCAGACTCGGCATCCCGGTTACAAGACATCCTCGACAATGGTAAAACAAGTCTAGCAACACCGTCCGAATGTGCTGACAAATCCCGATAGGAGCTGCACATATCTCGTTCTCAGGGCACACTCAGATAAGCAATCCGTACAACTAAAACCAGCCCTCGAGTTTCCCCGAGGTGGCGCTGCAAGGGGCTCTAGTTTGGACCAACACTCAGAGGAGCACTGGCCCGGGGGGGGGGGGTTAAATAAAGATGACCCTTGGGCTCCGGAAACCCAAGGGAAAAAGAGGCTAGGTGGCAAATGGTAAAACCAAGGTTGGGCATTGCTGGAGGAGTTTTATTCAAGGCGAACTGTCAAGGGGTTCCCATTATAACTCAACCGTGTAAGGAACGCAACATCCGGGAACATAACACCGATATGACGGAAACTAGGGCGGCAAGAGTGGAACAAAACACTAGGCATAAGGCCGAGCCTTCCACCCTTTACCAAGTATATATGTGCATTAATATAAACAAGATAATAATGTGATATCCCAACAATAAACAAGTTCCAACAAGGAACTATCTCCAATCTTCACCTGCAACTAGCAATGCTATAAGAGGGGCTGAGCAAAGCGGTAACATAGCCAAACAACGGTTTGCTAGGACATGGTGGGTTAGAGGTTTGACATGGCAATTTGGGAGGCATGATAAGAAAGTGGTAGGTATCGTAGCATAGGCATAGCAAAAGAGCGAGCATCTAGCAAGCAAAGATAGAAGTGATTTCGAGGGTATGGTCATCTTGCCTGCAAAGTTTTCAGAGTTGCCTTGATCCTCGTAAGCGAACTCAATGGGCTCCTCGTTCACGAACTCGTCTCCCGGCTCTACCCAAACAAGAACAACAAGCAAAAGGAGCACAATCAACCACGTGCAATGCTCAAGCAACATGATGCAAACATGGTATGATATGCGGGATGCGGTATGTGATGCGTATGCATGATTTGCAAAGAAATGATTGAACCTGGCCTCAACTTGGAAATCCAAGAGTGCCACTGGAAAGGTGAGGTGATTTCGGTTGAAATCGATATAAAGATCACCGGAATCGGATGCACTGTTTGGAAATGGCAAGCAAAACAAATATGGCACCGGTCTGCAATAATCAGCAAGTAACCATCTAAATGCATCAAGATAAATATGCTACAGCATTCAAACATGACAACAAAATACATGGCAGGGATGCACTCATGATTCTTGACAAAAGATGAACAATGATCTACAGCTAATTCATCCATTAACAGGTTCAAACAAGCATGGCAAAAGTGCAAATGATAATAGGTTTCGGACTTAGTGAAATTAACACAAGTCTGGAATTTATCATCAGGAAGCAATGTCCGGCTAGGGACGGACATTGTCCGGCGGCGGAGAGGGATTTTTTTTAGGGTTTGAGACGAGGGGATCCGGGATTTTCGGAAGGGGATCTATTTATAGAGGTAGAGGGAGCTAGGAAACTCCAAATGGAGTGCGGTTTTCGGCCACGCGATCGTGATCGAACGCTCTAGACGATGGAGGGGTTTTTGGTGGGTTTTGGGCCAAATTGGAAGGGTGTTGGGCTGCAACACACACGAGGCCTTTTCGGTCCCTCGGTTAACCGTTGGAGTATCAAACGAAGTCCAAATGGCACGAAACTTGACAGGCGGTCTACCGGTAGTAAACCAAGGCCACATGACAAGTCTCGGTCCAATCCAGAAATGTTTAACCCCCACACACGAAAAGAGGTAGAAAGAACCACCGGAGGACATAGGAGCGCCGGAATGCAAAACGGACAACGGTGAAATGCTCGGATGCATGAGATGAACACGTATGCAAATGCAATGCACATGATGACATGATATGAGATGCATGACAAAGACAAAACACACAGAGACAAAAACCCAACAACGAGGAAATAAAATAACTTAGTGCCAGAAACGGCAAGAGTTGGGATACATATAAGGTAAATTATATCCGGGGTGTTACAACACTCCACCACTACGAAAAGATCTCGTCCCGAGATCTAGGACTGGAAAAACTCCGAGTACTCAGAACGGAGGTGATCCTCGCGCTCCCAGGTGGCTTCCCGGTCGGAATGGTGTGATCACTTGACTTTGAGGAATTTGATTAACTTGTTGCGAGTCTTGCGCTCAGTTTCTTCAAGGATAGCAACGGGGTGCTCACGATAAGACAGGTCTTCTTGGAGATCAATGTCTTCGAAGTTGACGGTGCGGTCAGGAGCCTTGAAGCACTTGCGGAGCTGAGAGACATGGAACACGTCGTGCACGTTTGCAAAGTTGGAGGGAAGCTCGAGTTGATAGGCGAGATCGCCTCTCTTGCTGACGATCTTGAAAGGACCCACGTATCTAGGGGCAAGCTTCCCTTTAATACCGAAGCGACGAGTACCTTTCATTGGAGAGACGCAGAGGTAAACATGGTCTCCGATCTCGAAAGCCAAATCACGATGCTTACTATCATAGTAGCTCTTCTGGCGCGATTGCGCGGCTTTGAGGTTATCACGAATGACTTTGCACATCTCTTCTGCCTCTGTGATCAAGTCATTGCCAAGAAGTTGACGTTCACCAGTCTCTGACCAGTTAAGAGGAGTACGGCACTTCCTGCCATAGAGAATTTCAAATGGGGCCTTGCCCGAACTCGCTTGAAAGCTGTTGTTGTAGGAAAACTCGGCATATGGAAGACAATCTTCCCACTTCATACCGAAAGAGATAACGCAAGCCCTGAGCATATCTTCAAGAATCTGATTGACACGCTCGACTTGGCCGCTAGTTTGGGGATGAAAAGCTGTGCTAAAACGGATGTTGGTGCCCATGGCCTTCTGAAAAGAATCCCAAAACTTCGAGGTAAAGATGTTGCCACGATCTGAAGAAATCAACTACGGAATGCCGTGCAGAGAGACAATCCGAGAGGTATATAGCTCTGCCAATTGAGCTGTAGTGATAGACTCTTTGATAGGAAGGAAATGAGCCACTTTAGTGAGTTTGTCAATGACAACGAAGATAGCATCATTGCCACGCTTGGACTTTGGAAATCCAGTCACGAAGTCCATCTCAATGTGGTCAAACTTCTATTCTGGAATGGCAAGAGGTTGGAGGATACCAGCTGGTCGTTGGTGTTCTGCCTTCACTCTTCTGCAGACATCACATTCATTCACGAACTGAGCAATCTCGCACTTCATTCGAGTCCACCAATACGACTGCTTGAGGTCATGGTACATCTTTGTACTACCAGGGTGGATGGAGAGGACTGAATTGTGAGCCTCATTCATAATGACTTTACGAAGATCACCTTTAGGCACAACAATGCGATCCTCGAAGAATAGAGTATCCTTGTCATCAAGGCGATAGCACTTGTACTTAGGTTGACTCTTGGCAATCACAATCTTCACCTTCTTCACCATAGCATCAAGAAGTTGAGCCTCACGAATCTGATCTTCCAAAGTATGAGAGACTTGAAGGTTGGCCAGAAATCCTTGAGGAACAACTTGCAGATTGAGTTTGCGGAAAGCTTCACAAAGCTTGGGTTGGTAAGGCTTGAGAATCAGACTGTTGCAGTAAGCCTTCCTGCTCAATGCGTCAGCAATTACATTGGCCTTGCCTGGAGTATATTCGATACTCGGATTATACTCTTGAATCATTTCGACCCAACGAGTCTGCCTGAGGTTGAGATTAGGCTGAGTGAAGATGTACTTGAGACTCTTGTGGTCAGTGAAGATGTCCACTTTCCTTCCCAATAAGAGATGTCTCCAAGTCAACAGAGCATGAACAACTGCCGCCAACTCGAGGTCATGAGTGGGGTAGTTCTTATCGTTGGGCTTCAACTGGCGAGAGGTATAAGCCACAACTTTCTTCTCTTGCATCAACACTGCACCGATACCTTGAAGAGAGGCATCGCAGAAGACCTCGAACGGTTTGGATTCATTAGGAGGAGTCAGAACTGGAGCAGTGACTAATTTCTCTTTCAGGGTGTTGAAAGCGATGTCACATTCAGGAGACCAAACGTACTTGAAGTGCTTCTGGAGAAGGTTGGAAAGAGGCTTCGCGATCTTTGAAAAGTTCTCAACGAACCTTCGACAATAGCTTGCGAGACCAAGGAAGCTGCGGAGTTGCTTCACGTTCTGAGGTGGTTCCCAATTCACAATTGCAGACACCTTCTCAGGATTAACCGCTATGCCCTTGGCAAATATAATATGCCCAAGGTAGAGAACCTCATCGAGCCAAAACTCGCACTTTGAAAACTTGGCATAGAACTGATGTTCTCTGAGCTTATCAAGCACCAAACGCAAGTGCTTGGCATGATCTTCCTTGTTCTTGGAAAAGACCAAAATGTCATCGAGGTAGACCAAGAGGAAGTCATTTGTGTAGGGGTTGAAGATGAAGTTCATCATGCGAGAGAAAGTTGGTGGAGCGTTGACGAGGCCAAAAGACATGACAGTGTATTCATATGAACCATAGCTTGTTCTAAATGTTGTCTTGGGGATATCTTGCTCACGAATGTGAATCTCATGATAGCCCATACGGAGATCAAGCTTGGAGAATACTTGAGCACCTTTGAGTTGTTCAAACAGCTCGTTGATGTTGGGAAGTGGGTACTTGTTCTTTATAGTCTTCTTGTTCAATGGACGGTAGTCGACAGAGTCGGTCCGTTCCATCCTTCTTCTTCACAAAAAGAACTCCATAACCCCACAGAGAAGAACTAGGTCGGATGAGACCCATACGCTCTTGTTCATCGAGTTGCTTCTTCAGCTCCTTCAACTCTTTAGGACCCAACTTGTAAGGACGTTTGCAAACAGGTTCCGTGCCAGGCTCAAGATCGATGACAAATTCAACTGGCCGGTGCGGAGGCATTCCTGGAAGCTCTTCTGGAAAGACGTCTTGATATTCGCAAACGACTGGGATTTGAGAGATGGCATCCAGCTCATCCTTCTCATTGAGAGAAAACAGACGAATGGTATCATCCCTTGCGGCAAAGACAATTACATCCTCAGACAAATGAGTCAATTGAATCTGCCTGGCAGCACAATCAAGCTGAGCCTTGTGCTTAGAAAGCCAATCCATTCCGAGAATAAGATCAATATCCGAGTCACCAAGAACATTAGGAGAAGACAAGAACTTATAGTCACCCAATGTGATTGAAACATCCGGAACGCATACTCGAGAAGTCATTTGACGGGCCGGAGAGACAATAGCCAACGGTTTCGGCAACACTTGAGTAACAAAATCATGCTTGGATGCAAAAGGTCTCGAGATGAAACAATGCAATGCACCAGTGTCAAAAAGAACTCTTGCAGGAATATCATTAACAGGACGGTTAACCATGATGACACCTGACGAGCCCTCTGCCTGAGCTGCATTCACCATGTTGACCTTGGCGTGCTTGGGGTTATGCTTGACCACAGCTGTACTTGCAGATCTCACAGGAGGAGGAGGAGGAAGATGCCTCTGATTGAAGCATTTGTTGGCATAGTGACCCTTCTGTTGGCACTTGTTGCACGTGACCTCTGAGAGTGGACGGTGATACGGAGCACTTGATCTTGGAGCTTGAGACGAAGTCTTGTTTTGAAAGCCAGGGTGGGGGGGGGGGGAAGATCCACTGCCACCTTTGCTCTTCTGCTGATAAGGCTGACGGAACGGAGGAGGAGGCAGCCAATACTTTTGCTGCTTAGCCACTTGAGTTGAGGAAGAAGGAGTTGCATCTCTGACTCGCTTCTTGGAAGCATCACACTTCAGTTGGGCAGCCTCTTGCTTCATTGCCATGTTGTAAAACTCATCGTACTTCTTAGGCTCAAAAAGGACGAGAGCTAGCTGGAGTTCTTCTCTGAGACCACCCCTGAACTGGTATATCATGCTCTTCTCGTTAGGGACGTCTTGCTTAGCAAAACGGGCGAGCTTTTGAAACATGATGTTGTACTGGTAAACAGACATAGTGCCTTGCTTCAGGTTGCGGAATTCCTCACGCTTGCTTTCAACCACACTCTGAGGAATATGATGAGCTTTGAAGTCTTGACAGAATTCATCCCAGGTAATCGCACGGCCTCCTCTGGAATCTTTGTATTGCCGGAACCATTCTGCAGCTTGGTCTTTGAGTTGGAAGGAGGCAAACTTGACAAAGTCCTCAGGCCTGACGTTACTGCACTCGAAATGCTTGCATATGTCCATGAGCCAATCATTAGCGTCTATTGCCTCAACACAATTGCTGAAGGTCTTTGGCTGGTTAGCGAGGAACTGGTTGAGTGTAGCAAACTGATTCTCATTGTTGCCATGGCCCTGGTTGCACTCTTGAAGAATTTGCATGATTAGATGCGTGTTTGCATTGGTAGCGGCCATCACAACTTGCCATGCCTCCAGAGGTGGAGGTGGTGGCGGCGGATCCTGATTCTGATTCTGATTGTTGCCCTTAGTAGGAGCCATCCTGAAGAGGGTGACATACGTTAGCATATTGACAGGAAAATATGAAGCTAAATCAAAAGGTTTGAAATTGCAACATAAAGTCTTCACATCCGAACAAAATGAACTAATGCATTCCAATTGAAATGGTCACATTTTCATAAATTGAGAAGCCACTTAGAATTGAGGTAGAAGAATAAAACCAACAAGGTACGGACAAGAACAAATACTTGGTGAGGATTACCCAATCCCAATCCAAATATCCGCGGAAGAAGAACTAGAGCTACAAGAATTCCCACCTATGAAACTCCTGAACCTTTCTGATTATGCAATCAGGTGTTGGGGATACAGGGGAAGCATAATATCTCACCCAAAGCTAGCAAATCCTACACCCAGTTGTATCCATCCTTCAACACATAACCAAGAAAAACTTCGAAAAATCATTTACCTCAACCTTCGAAAAGCATCCGTTATACAAGTTATGGCAATACTCCCGAACTCCCGCCCCAGTACTGGGTGGCGTCGAGGTTATCTCACCAACAACTGCATAAAGAGATTTTCGATGTCGGCGAATCAGGTATTCCAGAATCTCAACAATAAAATTGTGACGACAACACCTCGGAGCTCGACTCCCCGGGACACTGCCACAACCCCTAAATGTCAGGAGGCACCAAGAACAATGTTCTCGTCACAAAACCATCGGAACGATTCCAAGATACCCGCGTGATCCTAAATTTTTTTAGTGAAATTTGAGAAGAGAAGAGTCAAAAATCTACGTCAGGATGCCTCACCAGAGCGACGAAGGGACTGAGGAGTAAAAAGAAATCCTAACTCTCCGATATATATAATTCCTAAATGACTCAAAACATTTTTCTAGACTCAACAACGCCAACGATTCGATCAAGCAGGGGGCTCCTAAGGTCGGGGAAGGCTCTGATTACCAACTTGTAACGCCCTCGATGCGACTATATCTCCTACGTGTCGAAGCACGACTTAGAGGCATAACCGCATTGAAAGCAATGTCACAAATGAGGTAATCTTCACAACAACCCATGTAAATAAATAAAGGGGAAGGGTACATAGTTGGCTTACACTCGTCACGTCAAGTCATTACATTCATCCAATACACTCATGGTCCGACTACGGTACCAAAATAAAGATCAACCCCCAAATGCGACAAAGTCCCCGATCACCCCAACTGGGCACCACTACTGATCATCTGGGAAAGACACGTAGTAACGACGAGAGTCTTCATCGAACTCCAACTTGAGCTCGGTCATGTCATCTGGAATGGTATCATCAGTCCCTGCATCTGGTTTGGAAGTAAACTGTGAGTCACGGGGACTCAGCAATCTCACACCCTCGCGATCAAGACTATTTAAGCTTATAAGAAAGGTAAAGGTATGAGGTGGAGCTGCAGCAAGCGACTAGCTTATATGGTGGCTAACATAATCGCAAAAGAGAGCGAGAAGAGAAGGCAAAAGCACGGTCGAACAACTATGATCAAGAAGTGATCCTAGAACAACCTACGTCAAGCATTACTCCAATACCGTGTTCACTTCCTGGACTCCGCCGAGAAGAGACCATCACGGCTACACACGCGGTTGGTGCATTTTTAATTAAGTTAAGTTTCAGGTTATCTACAACCGGACATTAACAAATTCCCATCTGCCCATAACCGCAGGCACGGCTTTCGAAAGTTCAAATCCCTGCAGGGGAGTCCCAACTTAGCCCATCACAAGCTCTCACGGTCAACGAAGGATATTCCTTCTCCCAAGACAATCCGATCAGACTCGGCATCCCGGTTACAAGACATCCTCGACAATGGTAAAACAAGTCCAGCAACACCGCCCGAATGTGCCGACAAATCACGATAGGAGCTGCACATATCTCGTTCTCAGGGCACACTCAGATAAGCAATCCGTACAACTAAAACCAGCCCTCGAGTTTCCCCGAGGTGGCGCTGCAAGGGGCTCTAGTTTGGACCAACACTCAGAGGAGCACTGGCCCGGGGGGTTTAAATAAAGATGACCCTTGGGCTCCGGAAACCCAAGGGAGAAAGAGGCTAGGTGGCAAATGGTAAAACCAAGGTTGGGCATTGCTGGAGGAGTTTTATTTAAGGCGGACTGTCAAGGGGTTCGCATTATAACCCAACCGTGTAAGGAACGCAAAATCTGGTAACATAACACTGATATGACGGAAACTAGGGCGGCAAGAGTGGAACAAAACACTAGGCATAAGGCCGAGTCTTCCACCCTTTACCAAGTATATAGGTGCATTAAGATAAACAAGATAATAATGTGATATCCCAACAATAAACAAGTTCCAACAAGGAACTATCTCCAATCTACACCTGCAACTAGCAACGCTATAAGAGGGGCTGAGCAAAGCGGTAACATAGCCAAACAACAGTTTGCTAGGACATGGTGGGTTAGATGTTTGACATGGAAATTTGGGAGGCATGATAAGCAAGTGGTAGGTATCGTAGCATAGGCATAGCAAAAGAGCGAGTATCTAGCAAGCAAAGATAGAAGTGATTTCGAGGGTATGGTCATCTTGCCTGCAAAGTTTTCAGAGTTGCCTTGATCCTCGTAAGCGAACTCAACGGGCTCCTCGTTCATGAAATCGTCTCCCGGCTCTACCTAAACAAGAACAACAAGCAAAAGGAGCACAATCAACCACGTGCAATGCTCAAGCAACATGATGCAAACATGGTATGATATGCGGGATGCGGTATGTGATGCGTATGCATGATTTGCAAAGGAATGATTGAACCTGGCCTCAACATTGAAATCCAAGAGTGCCATTGGAAAGGTGAGGTGATTTCGGTTGAAATCGGTATAAAGATCAACGGAATCGGATGCACGGTTTGGAAATGGCAAGCAAACCAAATATGGCACCGGTCTGCGATAATCAGCAAGTAACCATCTAAATGCATCAAGACAAATATGCTACAGCACTCAAACATGACAAAAAAATACATGGCAGGGATCCACTCATGATGATTGACAAAAGATAATCACTGATCTACGGCTAATTCATCCATTAACAGGTTCAAACAAGCATGGCAAAATACAAATGATAACAGATTTCAGACTTAGTGAAATTAACACAAGTCTGGAATTTAGCATCAGGAAGCAATCTTTAGAGCATGAAAACTACATGCTACAGGAACATATCATGGCAAAGCAAGGCATGGCATGAAGCTACTCTAAGCACATAACAAAAGTCCCTTAGTAACCTTGAGCCAAAAGGGATCGGAAAGTACAATTACAAGCATGTGAACATAGCAAAAACATAAACAGATTCAGACTTAGTGAAAAACTGGAGCATGCAAATAGATTTACAAGTAGGCATGTTTACGAGCTCGATGCACTCACTACAGAGCATGACATGACAAACTAAGTATACACCCATCAAGAAGACATGGCATAGAAGCTAGACATGGCAAGAACAACAACATAGCATGCACGGATCAATAACAACATCCTCGGCAAAATCGCTAAACATGTCAACAATCTGTCAGCAACATTTTATAGCAAAAGTAGAGCTCGATTGACTCAAGCTAGGGTGCTCCATAATTGCAAATAAAAACATGGCTGGATAGAGCACCACAATGCTAACAAAACATCCTTACTGATCATCCTCAAAAGAGGCACGGATCACTAGGAAACAACATGAACATATGGCATAAAAACAAAAGCAGGACAAGGACTTAGTGAAATTCTAAGTCCTGAAATCAGCATCAACGATTACGCTATTTTGCATGCTTGTGCTAGTCACCACAAATATCACAAAAATACATGGCACACACCCCTGTAAAGATGGCATGGCATTCTACAAAACACATGTAGAGCTCAGGATCATAGCATGCACACATTAATCATGGCAAAAATGACAAAAGGCCATTTGCTGAAACAAATATGACAAATTCATCACATACCTCTCTTCCAACAGCATTTCGGGCATCAAGATAAGCTCAAATGAAAATGATGCAATGAGATGAAATAATTTACTCATCGAGACGAACATTTTGATATGCTACACGCACGAATCGGAGCTACGGATGCAGAGTTATGGCATGTCAAAGTATGCAAGAAAAATTAGGGTTCGGGGAAAAAGTCAACCACGTCTGGATCTGGATCTGGAGGTACTGTAGCTGTGCGCGGATCACGGGGTTCGTCGGCGACGAAGAACAGAGCGGTGACCGGAGTAGCGAGGGAGGCCGGAGGCCGCGGTGGAGGAGGCGAGGAGGGCCGCGGTGGCCGGAGCGGTGGCCGGTGCCGGGCGCGGTTGCCGGCGGCGAGGGGCGCGCCGAGGCGAGGCTTGCCGCGGGCGGGCTCCAGCGGTGACCGGCGAAGCGGCGATGGCGGCGGGCGGCGGAGCGGTGATGGCAGCGGGCGGCGGACGTTGGACGCGGGAAGGAGGACGACCCGGGTGGCGGCGGGCAGACCGGGCCGCGGGGGCTTCCCGCGGGCCTGGCGGGCCTCAGGCGGCGGCGGTGATGTGGGGCGCCGCGGGGCTGACGTGGCGGCGCCCTATTGGCCGCCGGCGGCGGCGCAAATTGTCCGGCTAGGGACGGACATTGTCCGGCGGCGGAGAAGGATTTTTTCTTAGGGTTTGAGATGAGGGGATCCGGGATTTTCGGAAGGGGATCTATTTATAGAGGTAGAGGGAGCTAGGAAGCTCCAAATGGAGTGCGGTTTTCGGCCACGTGATCATGATCGAACGCTCTAGACGATGGAGGGGTTTTTGGTGGGTTTTGGGCCATATTGGAAGGGTGTTGGGCTGCAACACACACGAGGCCTTTTCGGTCCCTCGGTTAACCGTTGGAGTATCAAACGAAGTTCAAATGGCACGAAACTTGACAGGCGGTCTACCGGTAGTAAACCAAGGCCACATGACAAGTCTCGGACCAATCTGGAAATGTTTAACCCCCACACACGAAAAGAGGTAGAAAGGACCACCGTAGGACATAGGAGCGCTGGAATGCAAAACGGACAACGGGGAAATGCTCAGATGCATGAGACGAACACGTATGCAAATGCAATGCACATGATGACATGATATAAGATGCATGACAAAGATAAAACACACGGAGACAAAAACCCGACAACGAGGAAATAAAATAACTTAGTGCCAGAAACGGCAAGAGTTGGGATACATATAAGGTAAATTACATCCGGGGTGTTACATATACCTATGATATTGGACCTTCAATTTGGGCACTTTTAAAAATGTTAAAATATCCAACTCTCCAAAGGGCTTGAATCTAATGCCTAGAACTCCTCAGGTTTTTCCCCACTTGGTTCTTTTTTTATATTCCATGTCCATAAAAATGTCAATACACATACAAAGCAACCAAAACAAAGGAAATATTAGAAAAACTTAAAGTTGTACAATGAACTTGGGAAAGCGGGTAAAGATTAGAAACTATGCATTGTGAACGTGAAAAAAATGCTAGATGGATATGACATGAGAGATTTTTTTTACTAGAATGCACTCTAAAAGTGATGCAAAGATCCACTCATCAATTATCTTCGTCCATTTCATCATGATTGTGGTGTTGCTCTTATCCTGTGCAGGGTTAGTACATCGATGCGAACGTAAGTTCTTTTCTATAATACATAGCCAAGGCTATTATCCGGTGAGATTGTTTGCTACAATGCCCAGAATTTGTTTTGCACATATTCCTACAGAGTATGAATGCTATGACGAGGCATACCCTTCCTCCTCCACAACAACAACCCTAGAGCTCATGTCCACAGAGCTCATCTTCTATTCTGAGAGTGTATGGTGCTTGTTGGTAATAAACTCCTTATCTGACTTATGCTGGTTGGTCATGACTTATTTCTCCAATAGATCATCTATACGTGCTTATATGAGTCTATATATGGATATGTGCTAGTATGGATATTAGATATGGTCCTGAGATCGTTATTTGATTATATGGATACTAGAACATGAAGGCGCGCGTTGCCGCGCCCGTCCGTCTTTGCAAAAGAACAACTGAAAATGAAGTTCAGTTGAGAAAGAAAGACGGAGAATGTAGAACAATTGATAACCAACAAGTAGACGGCTAGGTTGTGGCAACTTAACCGAAGTTTCCTGTGTGCCATAAGCCATAGCAGTTAATTTGAATCAACCAGAATCATCTAAAAAAGTTGACACTAATTCCTAGTGATTTAAGGTGCAAATCAGAATAGTCATAAGCAGAAAGTACTAATATTAAATACTATGAGAAACTGAATGCTAATAGCACAACATCAAAGCGTATTTTTTTTGACGGTTAACAGCAGGAGCTCTGCTTTTCATTAAAGAGGGAAATACTGTACTGAATTCAGAGAAAATAAGAGAGAGAAAAGTCTACTCACAAAAAGCCCGACCTACAGTCAGGAAGTCATCTCTAATCAAAGTAACAAGGTCAGCAATATCCAAAGTTGTGTTATCAAAAATCCTTTGATTTTGCTCTTTCTAGATGTGCCACGCAGCCAGAGCTGGCAGGACAGACTTGTGGAGGCATGGTTCTTCGTAATCGGTTACCCTATCAAATTCGTTAGTAAGGCATATGGCTCTGTCATATGCGTCTCTCAAGTGTCCATTCTCGTGATATAGATCCATGGGAACTGCTGCAGTGAGACTACTAACCAAAGGTCATTTTTCTAACATGAATTTCTGACTACAACTTTGTAAAAATAATTATTTTCTCAATATACCTACAGAACAATAGTTAATTGCTTGTTTTATCCTGAGCTTTGTAGAAGATTGAGTTTCTGCCAGTTCCACAACCAGTACCACATGCCACCGAAAGAGAACAAATATTGTAGTGTCATCGTTTCTAGCTACTTGCTCAACGTTGAAACTAATGGTCCTTTGGGTATGCATTTAGCGCAAAATTAAATCCTCACTTCAGTTACAGGGTCTTGGAAGAAAGTGCACAAGGCGAGATTTCAACCCTCAACAGCGAACACACCTGATTGTGCAGGAACAACGCCTCAACTCGAATAATTGTGTTCATATGAATTTGCTTGAATAGTGAGATGATAGATATAACTTACAATTATATAATTTAATCCGAGTGTTAGCTGCTCAGGTTTCCCATATGGTTCCCTTCCTCCGCCGCCGCTTGCCAACTGATTTGTCGTGTGGTTGTTCATCAGCCAGAGCGGACATTCTGAATTAAATTCCTAAACCAAGTTCAGAAAAACCAACAAAATGAGCTCAGCAACAGATCCAGCATGGTGCCTCGCCGCTGACGAGTGCAACGTCCTCCTAAGGTGAGAATGATGAGGCGGAAGTTCGTGGGAAAAGCTCCGGACGCGGTAGATCCACGCGGGCTCCACATTACTCCATCTATGCAAAGCACCATTTGTGGTCGGCGAGAACCAAGTCCACACTATCTCCGCCCCGTCGCACCATTGCTAGTGTCACTGCCCTCAGCACTGGCTATGACATCTTGCATCGGATTTGGTCCACAGGGCGCCCAACCAGAACAAAGTATAGTGTCTTCCTCCAACTCAATGGCCATGGAGAGGTCATTGGCGTGCCTTGACGGTCCGCCACACCTCCTCGGCCAGGTGGATCTATCTATCGTTGCCTTTCTCCGTCTTTGCTGCCCGCCAGTCATGGGGATGGTAGAGGAGACGTCATGGTGGGAATTTTATTTCATGTCTTTTTTCCCGTCTCGGGTTGGTGAAGGAGAGGAGAACGGTGGCGGCGGCGGCGGCGGAGGCGGAGGACAAGCAGAGAGAAGACGATGCAGGCATAGGCAAAGTGAATCATGTAATGGGCCAGTGCACCCGCCCAGGCCCGATCAACCGCAACAAGCCTGAATAGTTCTGCGGAGCAGCGGCCCAACTGAAAAACGAAGATGCACAGGGGACGTACGATGGAAGCATCCGACGGCCAGCGACTGCAGGGCGCTGTGGAGCCTCGTAACTCGCTGCATTGCCGCGCTCGTCCATTTTAATAGAAAAATAGTATAAATATCTTTTATAATTTAGATGGTACCAATATCTAATAAGTATGTGTGTTCGAAACTACAACACCTCAAATATGAAGATGATTATTTCCTAAGTACCTTCGAGGCAATTTGCTGAATTAATGCGAGAAATCTTTTGGAGGCAGAAAGAAAATTGAATGTAAAGCGTTATAGCATGGCCAACAGGAAAAAAAAGAAGGATATGGTTTCCGGTGTTCTCTGAAAAGTAACAGCTTCCAAGGTGATGCCGAATCAAGGAACCTCTCGAGAGCACAAACATGAAAATCTTGCAAAATGTAACATCAGCACATAAGCTTGCCCAACAGGAGATGAATACGTGACAAGCAAGAGTTGAATATCGATAAAAGAAGACTGGCTCTCAAAGTTGAACATGACACTGCTGTCAACAACGACCTCATAAAATGGCTTGCACCACCTAATTAATGGCCTAGCTGTAAAACATATCAAGAATTACAGTGTACTAAACATGCAATGCACCAGAACAAAAAGGCACATGCAAGGTAAATCTTTAAAGTACATGAGCATTTGATCAAATAGCTAACAAATAGTAGCACCAAACTGAACTTATAAAACTGATCCCATGGAGATTGCTAAAGTATCAAGGTAATTCAAGGAACAATTTCATAAAGAAAATGAGCTCACATAATCTGAAAGTAAATTCATATATAACCAATAAAGCTAACGCATGTAAAAAAACTATGCATAATACATGAATTCCAATGTTCCAAAGTTAAGCTTCTGATCTTATTCATCATAAGAAGACAAATTACTCAAACCTCGCCCCTCCAGGATTGAGGAACAAAGTCAAGGAATCTGCATACGAAACAGTACACCGACTGTTCCAACTACATCCTCCCGAGATGCTCATCACGCATCAGCACAACAAATCAACAACTTCATCCTCCCTGGAGATTATCAAGCCAGCTGAAATTATCAATAGATCAAACATAAAATCAGATGTTGTAGTTCAGAATCTAATCTCTACAGCCTGTTGGTGCAGAGACGTTGTTCACGTACCTTGCTGGGTAAGCACGAAAGAAGAGGGGACGCTGATCCTGCGACATAAAAGGAGGATCAAGCGCTGTCGACTAACTACGATTTCTCTCTCTAGGTCACGATCGGCTCTGTCGAATCTACTTCGCCGTCAAGGGAGGGTCGAACGAAGAGGCATCTCAGGTTCGAAACGGGGTGAGACGCGCGTTAGAACTGCAAGGGCATGGTGTCGAGCACAGGAGAAAGACAATCGGCGATGGACGCCGGCGCGCGTGGCCGCGTCAACTGCCATGAAGAAAGCTGCAGGAACGACATCTCAAAAAAAAGTAAAGAAGACACCCACCATAGGGGCATTTGGAGGAAGAGTAGAGGGGCAGTGGAAGGAGCGGGCGCTTAAGCAGACGTGCTTCAGAAGCTCGCTGTCGAGACGAAGGACGATGACGAACAGAGGAGCTTGGGGATAGGGCTTGCGCCGCCGCTCGGGGATAGAGGAAGAGACCTGGACGACCTGCCTGCTTTGTATGTTGGGCTGAACCTGGGCCTTCTATCTTTACAGCCGGATTGCTGACAGAAACGGCAGCTAAATCTGCGGAGCAGCGGCCCGTCAAACGGCGCTTAGTACGTGCGTAACGACCTTGATGACTGAGCAAATCCAGCACATTCGTACACATGATCCGACGGCTTAGAGCATCAAATCATTGTGGAGGCTCCTAACTAGCTCCGTCTTACTGTTTTACAATGTGCTAGTTATATTGTAGTTTACATGCGTAGTTCTTCTTAAAACGGTCAACGTATGTGTATGTGTTGTCTATATAGAGAGTCTATATATGTGATAAATTTCCGGGGTGGTACATCCAATAAACAAGAAGAAAAAAGACCTACAGTACAGTAAGCCGAGTTTTATACTAGACACCGGGTGCCCCACCCGACCTACGGGACACGTGGCACAATCTGGTAATCCAAGACCAAATGCACAACACGGCGCATGTATAAGCCAAGGGATGACACTTAGCTTATACCTACGCCGTGAAGTTTTGATGGGAACAGTCGGCTTATAAGCTAGTGGACGATTGATCATTGGCAACCATTTAAGCTCTGGGCGACTCTCGGCGTATACCTACTCCATGAAGCTCCTAGAAGACACTCAGTTTATGCCTCTGTCATGAATTGTATGCAAGGCACTCAATTTATATGGCTAAAATGTAGTTTGCATCGACGCTTGGTTTACGACTATACGTGAACCATATCTATGACACTCGGCGTATTTTATGCACACGTGGCGTCCTCCGGTTAACTCCTGGCTAGGATGAAAGCCGAGCGACGACACTCAGCCTACTCAGCTTTGTTTCCGTCGGCGGACCATCATGTGCCTTTATGTTATGTTACCGTGGGGTGCATATTTTACACTCGGCCAACCCTACCGAGTGGACGATGAATAACACTCGGCTTACTTCCCTATGGTGGCCAGTGATAAGACTAGTTGACTTTGCCAACTTTAATACTCGGCAAAGTCTTTGCCAAGGTGGGTTTCATCTTTGCCAAGTGGTTTCCATACTCGCTTTATGATGTTTCTCTTGTAGTGTTTTTCCCTTTCCGAATGGGGAAACACAATTCCAATGAATCTGAACAAGTTGCCTACACATAATACACTTGAAGACGTTTGTTTCTTTGTGCAATTTTAGAATGACAAATCAAGCCTTAAAAGAGTGATAAATTGGGCTTACCATTAGCCGTACAAATTCCGTATATACAGAGTGGCATGGAATTGGTTGCCAAAACTCATAATAAGCCAAATAAACACAAGGGACTGCTACTTTTTTGACCATATATAGAGTTCGGTGCAGCCGGTGTCCACTCGGTTTGCAAACAGGTCAATTTCGGGCTAGCCATTTTTGCTTATACTGGCAGTCAATGTTTGTTTCTCTACGAGTGCTGATTTTTCTTTGGCGATTAAGAATGCCGCATAACGTGCATAGTTCAACACACGTGCGTGCGCAGCATCTCCTGTCACATTTGTACATATAAAAAATTTACTGGAAGCACTCAATCATTTGTAAGATCGAAGAAGGGGATAAGAACACGAGGTACTTACATCGAAAAGCAATGTGGAGACAGAAGAAGAACACCATTAGTAAGATCAAAGATGAGTCCGGGAGCTGGGTAAATGACTCGGATAAGATGAAGGCCATGGCGGCCCAATTCTTCATGGACCTTTACATAGAGGATTCGGAAATTTACCCAGGTACAATCGCGAACTTTCTCGACTGCAGGGTGACCGAGGACATGAACGCAAGCTTGAAAAAAAACTTTACACACGAAGAAATTGTTGATGTTGTTTCTTCAAATTGGGCCTATGAAAGCACTGGGACCCGATGGTTTCCCAGCCAGATTTTTCAGAAAAAACTAGAATACCCTGAAGACAGAAATAATCAAGGTTGTACGCATGTTTTTTTGAGTCCGGGCTGATGCCATCTGGGGCAAATGATACGGTGATCTGCCTAATCCCAAAAGGAAAGGACCCCCAAACCCTCAAGGATTACCGTTCGATCAGTTTATGCAATGCGATATACAAAGTGGTGTCCAAATGTTTGGTAAACCGCCTCCGTCCGCTCGTAGATGAGCTAATTTCAGAAACCCAAAGCGCATTCATTCCAAGGAGAATGATAACAGATAATGTTATTATCGCTTTCAAGTGTTTTCATAAGATACAACATAGTAAGAATGCAAACAAAACCCATTGTGCATACAAGCTCGACCTTGCCAAGGCCTGTGATAGAGTGGATTGGCATTTTCTGGAGAAGTTGCTGAGGAAGATTGGGTTCTCTCTAGTTTGGATTGATTGGACTATGAGTTGTGTGAAGTCAGTGAGGTATGCATTAATTGGAATGGATAGTTGCTGGACTTTTTTCAACCATCTAGGGGTCTGCGACAGGGATCCATTGAGCCCCTACTTCTTCCTTCTTCTTGCTGACTGTTTGACAAGAGTTCTTAACAAGGAGGTCTCAGGTGGTAGGGTGGCACCGATTAAGGTTGCTAGGGGCAGCCCGGGTATCTCAAACCTTTTGTTCGCGGACGATAGCCTCCTTTTCTTTAAAGCATCGGTGCAAGAGGCATTGGCTATCAAGAAAGCCATTGACTGTTTTCAAAAGGGATCTGGTCAACTTCTCAGTCCACAAAAGTGCTCACTATTATTCAACGAAGCATGCCCGGATGCGGTGCAGCAAGGCATTAAAGATGTTCTTTGTGTTGTGTCTTCATCTTTTGAGAGCGAACACCTCGGCCTTCCCACAACAGAAGGGAGAATGAAAGAGGAGAAGTTCCAGCCGATAATAGGAAGATTCTCAAGGAGATGCATGGGTTGGTGTGAAAGGTACATGCCTCATGCCGCAAAAGAGGTATATGTCAAGGCAGTAGGCCAAGAACTCCCTAAATACCCCATGGGTATTTCTAATATGACCAAAGGTTTTTGTGAAAACTATGAGAAATTGATCTGGGACTTCTGGTGGGGAGATGAGCAAGGTCATCGGAAAGTGCATTGGATGGCGTGGGAGAAAATGATCAAACCGAAAAAGGGGGCGGCTTGGGATTTAGATATATGCATCTCTTTAACCAAGCCCTTGTGGCGAGGCAATGTTGGAGAATCCTCCAGAACCCTAATAGCCTTTGTACTCGAGTGCTCAAATCAAAATATTTCTTGCATGTGAATATTTTGGACACCGTGTTTCCTTCAGATGCGTCACCAATCTGGCAGGGGCGGACCCAAGACAAAAATGATGTGGTGTCCCATGTCCATCACGTGTGTGGATATCAAGTAATAATATACATAATAGTAACACACATAACAATAAAATCTACATAGAATATTATACAAGAGTGAATATGCTTACCAGAAATCCAAATATAAGAGTTTCACTTGAAATATTGGTTGATCATAGAATATGGAGCAACGACAGAGCATCAAATTATCCAAATTATGAAGATGAGTACAAAGGACGATGGCGACAAAATGCAACTTGAGAGCTTTGATTGGCTACAACAGAAAAGAAACAAAACCACTTAGTAGCATACTACGTATAATTCTGCAATAAACAAATATGTTAAGACAAGTACCTTAAAAAAATTGTAAGTTCTTTCATGGCACCAAAGTGATCAGTTACCGCTTCATTTGTAACCTTCCTCATTTTGCCTTTCTCCACATAACAAATGAGGTTGTACTTTCGAGGCATCGCCACTAAGACTACTACACAAATATGTTTTCATAATTGTTATAGGTAAAAAAAAAGATATCTCAAATGTAGCAATGGCAACCAACAATACTAATGTCAAAAGTCAACAAACCAAGGGAAAACAAATATGTGTCTTTGTCTCCATCATTTCTTGAGAGACTTCACAAATATTACTTAAACTAGATAGGCAAACATCTACCCGAACATCGCCAATGTAAAGACGAAGGTGATGTCTATTGTCCTTAGCTCTCCATCATCAATATATTTTGGATAAGGTCTAGCTAGACTCATCAAATGCTGTAAATTGAAATCATGAATGATCCTTTTAGGTTCAAACGGGCCTAGCAGATAAACAATTCATATTTTCTGGTTGATATTTTCCATTTTTTAGTCCATAAACTGAGCTTCTACTATAATTTAAGATTTTTTCTAACCGTTATTAAGATAACTAAATTTGCACAAAGAAGAAAAGAGCTATACAACATAATATTGTACTTGAACAGCAAGGTATATAATTAGACTTACTTGATATTGTGTTTGTGCGTCCAGCTGGTGGGTGCTCGAGAGTATCGCAGTCTTTTCTCCAATCTTCACTCGGTGCATGGTAATTATAGATAATCCAATAATACCACATACAATTAATTTCTCTCTAGCCCTATGCAGGAGCCCCAATGCCCTATGATAGAAAAACAATCAAGAATTAGATTCTGAATGTTATAGGTGCACATCACACTTGGGATTTGGGGCTTTGGTGCAGCAGCAGCAGCAGCTGTACCAATTTAGAGCATCTCTAGCAGACCCCGCAAAATCCCAACCAGCATAAGTCTTTTGCAGTTCGCGGAAAAGTGTATATGCAGGCTGGCACGGGCGAGGTCAGACTCAGACCCCGCAAAACGGGCCCGTAAAAGATGATATTCAGTGAATATGCTATTTTACGGGTCGGCTACGCGGGGTCTGCTCAGGCACCGCCGCATCGACCCGCAAACCGAAGACGCCCAATTATCGAATTTGACACCAATTTTGACAAATAAGTTTAAATTTAAACAATAGAACACAGTTCACGCGCAAATAAAAGCTTAAGTTTTGTAGGACAAACGCGAAAGAGGGTCTTGCAGAAGTGACGACCACGTTCGGCATCATCTTGGTCGATCTTCACTCTGCGCCATCGAGTCCATGGAGTTCATCGGAACCACCGAATCCACCTCCGACGCTTGTTCCAACTCCCACACCGAAATCATCGACATTGGTTCCAAACCCCGCAGAGAAAACATCTCCGGCACTGTAACACGCACTGGCCGACACAATCATTCTCCTCTTCAAGATTTCTCTTCTTGCCATATCATGACATTCTTTGGTGAGGTCGTCCATGTCATTGCAGTTCATTGTCATGATCTTGTTCTCTTCGGCGAGCAACTTGGACATGTCTTTGTTTTCAGCGGCACGTGCTCTTCTCTCCTCAATGGCCGCTTTGCGCAACCCCTCTTCCTTGAGCAATTGCCATTTTTCTTGCTTCTCCCTTGCCTTCTTCTCGGCCAACTCTTTCTTGATCTCCAATGACTTCAATAACATCAACTCATTTGATTGCACCATGACATCAATCTTCTCCCTCAAGCTCGATGCTTTGTGCTATCTCTTCATCTTCTCCTTAGTCTTATTGTCGCCATCGGGCTTGTTCAAATTTCTTGGGCCATCATCATCCTCATCTTCATCCATGTTTGTAAGTGAACCTCTCTTTGGTGGGTATTCTTTGTCGATCAACTTCCACTTCTCGCACTCTCTGAGCAAGTCCCAACAATGCTCTAGTTTGAAGAATTTGCCTTTCGAAGCTTCCATGTCTTTGTATCTATGTTGGGCAATTTTGTCCTACACAATTTGAACAAAGTCAAATGATGCAATCATTTCATATGATGCAATATGATGTGCACAACTTGAAAAAAGTCAAAACGAACTCATATAGTTGGATTCCACGATTCCACTTGGAGGTGCATTGCGTACTTGCTCCAAGCAATCTGCCCAATGACTGCAAATAGGCTTGATCACATCCCAACGCCCTTGAAGCGACCGAAAGGTGCGTGGAGTCCTATTGGGGTACTTTGCCATCATGCGGAAGTATTGATCTTCGATCATTTGCCAATACCTCTTGGCGGTTTGAGAAGTACCCGTGCATGCATCAAGAGACACCGCACTCCATGCCTTGATCAACATTTGATCTTTCAAGATCATGTAGTTCTTCTATCTCTGGCTTTTCCCAGTTTTTGTTTGCGATTGCTAATACGCCCCCTCATCGATCTCCTCCACTTCTTCCTCACCACCATGATCATCCACGCCGCCCTCCGTTTCATTGTAATCGAATGCAGTGAATGGGGCTGGATCGATGTCAACGTCGTTGGTGTCCAACAAGTTCACGAACTCGACAGTTGCATTGTTCGAACCACCGCTATAGTGAACGACAACAAGTCACGAGTTATCGCAAATGGTGAAAAGCAAAGAAAATTTCCATGACCGAAGACGCATACCTTCCAGCCATTTCGTCAAACACCTTGCTTGCGTTGGGAGCAGCACCGCTGAGCGGCATCACCGGAGAACCTCTTTCCGAGGCGGCGCGCAGGCCTTCGCAGCGGGGGCAACCGGATTCCCGCCCTGCACGACCACGTTGCCCTGCCGCTTGCGGGCATGCACAGTGGTGCCTTGGGCGACGGCGGGGCCAACATGGCCGGCGACGAGATCCTCCCAAGGGGATTGAGCGTGCGCGGCCTCGATGGTGACGGGGGACAGCAGGGAGTCATCCATGACGGCGAAGGACGGCAGGGGAAGATGCACCGGAGCGTGAGGTGGCGAAGGGTGGGGGAGCGGAAACAACCCCGCGGAAATGTCCCTCCCGCCAAATCTCGCTGCGGATAGGGGCCGAGCTTGGGTCGTCCTCCCACCCCATGAATCTAGAGGTCGGGGGAGATCTTTTGCCGCGCCCTGCAAAAAATTTTACGGGTCGGACACGTATGCGGTGTCTGATCGGGCAGGTTTTCCTGCAGCGACCCGTATTTTGGCGGTTATTTTCCGGGTCGGGGCAGGATGTGGGGTCTGCTAGAGATGCTCTTAATTCCCCACTGATCCGGCTTCTGGCGAACTGGCAAGATCTGGCGTCACTGATGATTTGTGATGGAGGCGCACGTACCAATCAGATCGATTGATGTGGTGTGGAGGATCTGGCGGCGAACTGCTTGTTCGCGGCTTGCTGAGTCGCATAAGTGGGCCGCGCTAGCAGCTGTTCTCCTTACTGGGCCGCGTGGAGCAGTACCGATGTCCCTCACTTTTTTAACCGGTGTCCCTCTCTATTGGGCTCCATGGTTACAAAGTAACAAGATTTCTTACCTAGTGTCCTGTGCTACCTGCTGGGCCAACGTGGGCTCATCCCTACAACCTGGAGAGGCACCGAGTTTGGGCTAGAGTTACTAAAAGAGGGCATTATATGGAGAGTGGGGGATGGGAGGAAGATCTGTATTGAGAGGGACAACTGGATCCCAAGGCAGGTTGGACAAAGTGTAGCCAAGTTCACCAGAAGGACAAGGTCAGATGGGTTAATCAACTGATCCATATAGATGCAAATGAGTGGAATGTTGACCTGATCAATCAGTTGTTCCCTGTGTATGATCCAACAACTATTTGTGACATCAAACTCCCAAAGCGGAAAGTTGAGGACTGCATAACGTGGAGGCCGGAGAGGTTCGGTGTATTTTTGGTCCGAAGTGCTTATAGGCTTGCTACAGAATTAAAAGTAAAGGAGAATTCCCCTGCGTCAAGCTCCTCCAACGATGCAAATAATAGGAGCATCTGGAATCTCATTTGGCAAGCAAAAGCCCCGCAAAAAGTGAAGATTACATGCTGGGGATTTGCCACCGAATCACTAGCAATGAGGGAGAACAAGACACACAGAACCTTGAAAAGGTTGGCCACTTGCACCATCTGTGGAATGGAAGACGAGACTGAATTTCATACTGTCATTACTTGCACCAAAGCCAAAGCTTTAAGGTCCGAAATTCGGAAAATTTGGCAGCTTCCAGCAGAGAGAATGTTCAGATACACGGGTGATGATTGGCTTTTGTGTCTATTGGACACATGCGATGAGGTCACGCGGGCTAGAACCCTATTGCTTATTTGGAGAGCGTGGCATTTACGTAATGACTGTGTACATGAGGGAGGGAAAGCTTCGGTCTCTGTCTCGGTCGATTACCTGAAGAAATACGAATAGGAGATGAACACCAGCATAGCTCCCGATGGTGGACTAGATGAGAAACAATCCTTGTTCCCTAAGAAAACTGCAGCCCCAACTGCTCTAGTCAAACCGATTAGGTGGGCCACGCCTCCGTCTGGATGGTGGAAAATGAACTCTGACGCAGCCTTTAATCAGCCTGATGGCGAGGCGGCTGTCGGCTGGGTGAACAGGGACCACAACGGCATCATTCCGCTATCAGGATGTAAGGCTGGTCATAATAGGGAGTAACTTATACTAGTGTCATGCATATGATACTAGTCTAAATTACTACCTTCATAGTGCAAAGTAACATAGTACTAGTGCCATAGATGGCTTCATTTATTAGCTTGTAGACTCATCTTGTATTGGGAAGCGTTATGTTACAGTAACATATTAGGCTAGTTACAATGGGGAAGAACATAAGCTAGTAACTTACACACTTCCCTAGACTATATTACTATCTTCATAGTGGGTAGAAACATCTATGTAGTGTCATGCAATGATGTATTTATTAGGTTATAGACTTATTGTTTTTTGGAATGTGTGATGTTCCGGTAACTTAGTTAGTTACCACAAGCACCTCTCTCTTCATTAAATATGTGCCACTAAGCAAAGTTGTATTGGAGTGTGTGATGTTACTCTTAAGTTCCTCCCCATTGTGACCAGCCTTATGTTACTACCTCTCTCCCAGTTTACAGGGCGTGCGCGTGCCCCTAGGTCGTCAATTTGACCAACCTAATACAAGTCATATATTACAAAAATATATCAATATAAACTTCAAAAGTTCTATTTTCAAACCGTATAATTTTTGTGTTATATAGTTTATATTAAGATGATAAAATTGGTAACCTAGGTATACGCGTAGGACTTGTAAACTAAAACGGAGGTAGTACTAGTTCTCATTAACTACTTGCCACATAAGCAAAAAATTTTTGGAGTGCGCTATGTTACTAGCTAAGTTACTCCCACTATGATTAGCCTAAACGTATCAGCACATGTGCTGATGCAGAGGAGGCTGAGGCTGAGGTTGTCTTGCATGGTCTAGCCGTTCTAGCTAACAGATTCAGAGGACGAATTATTGTGGAAACAAATTGCGCAACTCTAGCTGACAAGTTAAAACCTGACACTCCGAATAGATCAGCACTCTGACACACAATCATTGACATTAAAGAGGTCATGATGAAGAGGTCAGGAGGTGAAGATTTCGGTTGTCGGAAAAAGATGAAATGAAGTTGCCCACGCCCTGGCGGCACAGGCGTGCAAGGAAGGAGTGTCGGATGTTAGGAAAGGTGCCTGACTGTGTTGCCCATCTAGTGGCAAAGGACTGTAAGGGCTAAAATGGTACTCCCTTCTTTTCGGTTTATAGGGCTTATCTCAAAATTTTAGTTTTTTTATTTTATAAGGCTCAATTTATTTGTTCCCCATCACATGTTCAGACTTCAAGATGTATTAAATCATTGCATGCAAGTATTAAAAGAAAACTGATCAATGCATGCACTTTATGCATGCATGCATTGTAATTAATGCATTCGTAAACATAATTTTTTGAGAAAAACAAGAGCATTAATTGGATGCTTTTGCAAACTATAAAAAATATTCCACCACTCATCATCCACCTTGATTTGTGAGATTTTTAAATTAAGCCTTATAAACCAGAAAGGAAAGAGTAGCGTGTAATATTTAGCTGTTGTTTTCTAAACAAATAAAGCACTCGATCATATGCATAATGTTTAAATTATTACAAGCACCAAATTTAATACTAGTGACAGCGTGGCGTGGTAAACTTGACTTGAATAATGCACGAAACACTGACCAGGCAAGAGCAGCGCCCAGAAATTTGAGTCTTTACGGGCAAACTCGACTTCGATAGGTCACTAAGAGCAACTTCAATGGGATCATCCATTTTATCCGTTTGAATCATCTAGACACAAAATATGACTCAACAAGATAATATAAATGAACACAACGTCCGTCTGCTATCCGTTTTGCGTCTGCTCAGACCTATATTCGGCCCAAATTTAAGTCACATTAGAGTCCGCGGCGAACACAAAACGAACGCTTTGTGTGGCCTTCTCGTCCGCCTCCGTCCGCTGCATGTGAGCGTTGGCCCATCTGTCATCGAGGGGCCACCCACCCATCCCACCTTCGTCTCTCTCATCATTTCCCCTTTTTCTCCCATCCACCTCACAGCAGGGAGCAGGGGCCGGGGCAACGCCGAAGAAGCATCGGAGCCGGAGAAACGTCGGGGAAGCGCCGGAGCCAACGGGAAGCGCCAGCTTTGTGGGCGCCCACGGCGTCTTCCAGCGGGAGCGGGAGCACGTGCTCGCTGTCGACGGCGGCGGCCATGGCGGCCGCGTCGGGCACGGAGTAGATGCGGGTACTCATGGAGTAGCGCCGGGCCAAGCGGATGCTCTCGACCACCTCGCTGTCGGCCGTTTCGGCCTACGCGCTCGCCTTGCCGCGCCGGTGCGCTCGCGCTGCCCTGCCAAGCTCGCGATGCTGCTGTATAGATGTCGCGCATGCATGTGATGTCTACACGCGGGGCCAACTGCTTGCTACTCCGCTCACTGGATTGCACGTACGGGCACCAGCAGAAGAAACACGGGAGCACATACATGCAATCCTACCGCGAGCGCGACGTCTCTATGGACCGCGGCTCCCCAGCTGGTGCATCCGGTCGCACCCGGCCTTGCCTCGCTGCGGTTCCGCCTCGCCGCGCCCAGTTGGGTCCGCCGGCGCCCAGCCGCACCGCGGCTGGCCGGCGTTCGCGGCACCCACGCTTCCGCCCCCGCGCTCCTGGCCGACCACGAGCCACAACCAGCCCCCGTGCTGGTGTGAGCGCGTGACCCGGAGCACGGGCCGCGGCGTAGGCGAGCTTGCGGGGGCGTGACCAAGCTGCAGGCGGGTGCGTGGGACGGGGTGAGCTGCCGGGCGGGGGTGGGGCAGCGCGGCCGGCGCGGCGAGCTGTCGCTGGGAGCTCGCGGGCGATGCAGCTGACCTTGCGGGCGAGGCGACCGAGGCAAGCTCACGGGCGCGTGGACGGGCGAGGTGGCGCGGGAGCTCGCCCACTAGGTGTTCGACTGAATGCGACACAGACCTGAACAAAAATGTGTCTCACTTTCGTTGGGCACACCGGGCGACCCAAACGAAAAAGCAGACGCAGGCGGACGGGCGACCCAAACAGACAAAAAATGAAAGGAGACATTCACCGCTGCTCTGTAAGGGCATCTCCAGCCGCGCCCCCAAGAAGGCCCCCAGGCGTGTTTTCGTCCGCCGGCGCCAAAAAATCGGCCCAGTCGCGCCCCCAAGAGCCCAGTTTTCGCCGGCTCGGGCCGAAATTGGCGCCGGCGGACCCAACCCGAACCCGGCGCGCTGGGGGTCGCTCGGGGGCGCAGGGCGAATCGTTTTAGGCGCGAAGAGCCGCGGGCCCGCCGCGTCAGCGACTCTACTCTCTTCTCGCACCTTCGTCGTCCTCATCGCCTTGTTTCCCGCGGCGAATCAATGCCAAAGCTGCCGCGCGCTGCCGCGCCGGTCAGCCTCCATTGGTGCCTCACGGGCGGCGCAGTGAAGGTTGGGCGACGCGTCCCTCGGCCGCCACGCAATCACGCCACGCATAACGCGCCGGCCAAGCCTACCACGCGGCGTCTCCGCCTATAAAAGCCGACTGCAAGCGCGCCGGAGAGACTCACCCCGATCATCCACCGACGACGCGCTCATTTCTCCCCCTTTCCTCCTCTCGCCGTCACCAGTTGAGAAAGCATAGCCGAGCGTTTCCCAAGCGATGACGCGGCGGCGAACGGATTGGGGCGCCGTCATCTGCACGAGGACGAGGCTCGCCTCCTTTTCGAGGCCGAGTACCCGGTCCCGCCGGACATGCGGGTGCCCGGGGCGTGGAGGATCAGCGCCGGCGGCGTGCCGTGCGGAGATCGCACACATCCGCTCGTCCCTGCCGCGTGCGGCGAGGGAGGGGCCCGGTACGTCCCCGATAGCCCAATCTGGGAGCCGTACTTCCGCCGCCGGCACGGCGAGCAGCTCGAGGCCACCAACGGCGTCATGCCCTCCGGCAGGTTCAACGCCGCCGGCCGACGTCGGTGGTGGGGCGTACCCGGGCGCACGTTGGAGTCCGTCCTCGAGTACATCGAGGGCGGCAACACGCCGCGCCTCGAGTACCCCGCTCCCCCGTCCTCCTCACGCCGCCGCCGGGGAAGCTCCTGGACGCCGAGGCGCATGGAGACCGGGGTGTCCTCCTCCTCGTCCGGCGGCTCTCCCTGCCTCCACCTCTGCCCCGTCAAGCCGGAGCCCCAGGACACGCCTGTCAGCACGCGTACCCGCAGCTCCGGCGGCTCTCCCTGCCTCCACCTCCGCCCCGTCAAGCCGGAGTCCCAGGACACACCTGTCAGCGCGCGCACCCGCAGCTCCGGCGCCCTCGTCAAGCCCAAGGTGGAGTCCAGTCTCCCCTCGGAGTACGAGGAGATAGCCCGGCGCGGCTTCTCCGACGAGGACGCCATGCGGTGGTCTCGCGACGACTACTTGCGCGAGGAGATGATCCGGCAGCGCCGGGCCCTGGAGGAGACCGCCGCCCGCAAACGTGGGCGCGAGGACGAGGACGGTGTCGTCGTCCTCGATAACGACGACGACGACGCCCCCGGACCGTCCAACCCGCCGCGCCAACCAGGGGAGGGATGCAGCAGGGACGGCGGAGGCGTAGGCGGGGGCGACGACGACGACGACGAATACACGTGGTTCTACAGCCTCCTCGGCATGTAGAACCGCGTGGGCGGGCGGCGAGGCGAGCGGCGAGGGAGACGGCAGGTAGCCTGCGATAGTTTTTTTTTCTTTTTTTTTGTAAAATATGTTTAAATTTGAACGAACTCGCCCGTGTTTGCGTTGTGTTTGCGCCGAATTTAAACATTTTAAAAACCCGTGAGGGGTCGCGACTGGGAGGCATCACGTCCCCGGTGCACGGTTTAACGCAGGTGTGTCCCAGAAGGCGATTTTTTGCTCCTCCTGAGAAGCCAACGGCTGTAGATGCCCTGAGGGCAGATCGGTTCGCAGCTGACCGAGTTAATGCAACCGGTTAGCATCTGTTAATTGAACCTGCGTGGAGTGGTTGTTGGCGTTGTGGACATTTTCCACGCAATGAACAAGTCCGGCGAGTACAGCAAGGTGAGGCACGTACTGTTCCATGCAACTTTCAACGGTCAACCAAGCTTGTCGCTACGCACAGCACACCGGCACCGCAAAATCTCGAGGCCGATCAGACCGCCAACGCATAACCGTAGACTGCTTTAAGGGCATCACCATTGCTAGGCGCCTACTGTAGACGTTTATGAATAAAAAAACAGTTCTACAAAGTCTCAGTCACTAAGTTCTAATTATGTCTCGGTCGATGCTATCTTAATAAGATTTTATATTAGATTTGTGTGATTTTTTTGTTTTTTTTCTTACATGTTATAGCACTTAACTGATATTTGATTAAGTCACCATAAGATAAGAGACAAGCTTAGCGCTTTCTAACCCAACGGCAAGCGCTAACGAGGGACGCTAATTAATTGCAGAACTAGCAGAAAAATCGATCGCTACATGTACGGCTGCGGAAAAAAAAAGGCAAAAACGCCCGCCTCTAGCATTTGCGTCCCTGGCTCACTGCCAGGTTAGACGCTAGGATTATGTAGTTTAACTGTCGATTGAGCCGGATATTTAACCTAACGCCCGGCGTTGTAAATGCCCTTATGTATACTGGTCTTTTTTTTTGACAAAAATACTGCATGATGCAGCATTTCATTGAAATTAGAGAAGAGTTTTATAGGGGCATAGCAACTAGCAAGTTACCCACGATACAAAGCTAGTATCCAGCCACCTAATTATAGTCTGAGGTGATGTTTGGTTCTCTAGTCCAAGGACATTTTCTAGTCCCAACTAAAAAGTCTCTAGTCCCTAAAAAGTCTCTCCCTGTTTGTTTTCAGAGACTAAAAAATCCCTAGTCCCTTCCTAGAGGTTATTAAATGACCATGTTGCCCCTAGTATATAGAAAAATAACAGTCAAACAACATCATGGGGTGGCGGGCCAATGGGTGCATGGAGGGGCATTGTTGGAAAAGGCCCAAAAAGACTGTCCTTAAGAGTCTTCTTCATTTAGTCCCAAATGCCTAGTTTAGTCCCTAAAAAGTCCCACCCGTTTGGTAAAAAAGTCTTTAAGAGGGACTTTTTCTAGTCCCTACACAAAAAAGTCCCTGGAAACAGACATCCCCTGAACCTCATTACTAGCCTACCAACAGCACAACTATTAATCTGGTTCCCTAGGTCTGTGAATCATTAGGGCCACCTTATGCTTGCCTGCCAACGTCTAATCAATGAGATCATTCTTGATTCGATCCAACACCTGTTCTTCCGTCCAGTTCTTGTGGTCAAAAATCCACGAGTTCCACTCCTTCCATACTAACCACCACGTGAGCTGCACTAGCGAGCTCCATGCTGCCCTGTGCATCTTCGGCACCTGCTGCCTTGATCTCGACCACCACTCCCGAATGTTCTCTGAGGCTGGTGACGGGGCAAGGGTCACTGGCAAGCTGCATTTTTGCATTATTTTCCCCCACAAGCTCACCGTGAAAGGGCAGCAAGCTAGAAGGTTCTCGGGCGTCTCACGTTGAGCGTTGCAGAGGCAACTCGTCGGGTTGTGAGGCCAGTTTCGCTTCGCCAGGTTGTCCCCTGTCAAGATCTTCCCAAGCACCGTCATCCAAGAGAACACTTTGCATTTCAGTGGTGCCTCCGACTGCCAGATCAGTTGCTTGTAGCTCGTCCCCACCGATCCCTCAAACTGGACTGTATAGGCAGAATGAGTGGAGAATCCGCCGTTTGCCGTCCACCGCCAAGAAACCGTGTCCTACTGCTGGACTAGTGTGATGTCCTGTAGTAGCATCCACAAGGCAGTGAACTCTCTGACCGTCTGCGGCATGAGACTTCCCCTGAGATGACGTGTCCACCGACCGCCGATGAGTGCCTGAGCCACCGTTAGCCGCTTTCGTGTGCAGACGCCAAACAGAGCCGGGAAGCGGTGGCAAAAGCTCATCCCTTGCATCCAAGGTTCAGTCCAGAAGCAAATGCGTTGCCCATCCCCGAGGTGGAAGTTAATTGAAGCCACGAACAACGTACGTACTCTGGCATCGGTCGGCAGTGATAGTCCCAACCAGGCATTGCTCGGGTCCGTCCATGAAAGCCACAACCACCTCATCCTCAGCGCTGTGCTCTGCGCACTCAGGTTCGTCATCCCCAGCCCTTTAAATTTGATTGGCCTGCAAATGATGCGCCAAACACTTGCCTCCCACTGCAAATTCTTTTCCTTCCCAAAGAAAACCCCTTCTGAGTTTGTCGATTCTTTTCCGCAGCCACGCACGCATCTCAATGACCATCATCTTAAACACCACCATAGCAGAGAGCACATGCTTTACCAACAGAATTCGGTCATCCATGGAGAAGTGAATTCTAATCCAACCCTTCAGCTTGCTGCATAGTTTGTCAAGCGCTGGCTGGTAGTCCACCTTGCGAAGCTTCGAGTCGAACAACGGCATACCAAGGTAGGTGCACGGGAAAGGTTTGATCTCGCATCCAAGCGAATGTATAGCTGCCGGCAAGGTGATCCCACTACAACAAATGGGGGTGACTGAGCTCTTTTGGTGTCGTGGCGTCTTCACTCTTGGGCAACAGGATCAGAGTTGCATCGTTGAGTAAGTGTAGCTTGGAGGAGTTTAGTCTGTATAGGGTGTGTAGCACCTTCATTATATCTTCCCTGATGATACCCCAACAGTGCTTGTAAAATAGGCCGGTGAACCCGTCCGGTCGCGGCGCCTTGTTCCCATTCATCTCGTTCACGGACGCACGAGCTTCCTCCATAGTGAACGGGATTTCCATGTCTGCTAGCTCCACCGGCTGAATCTCTAGCTCCTCAAAATTGAGCCAGGCCATTCTCTCTCCATTTGTACCGATCAGAGCTTCGAAGAACGTGTGCATAGCTTCCAACTTGTCTGTCTGGTCTGTGCAAACTTTGCCATTGAATAGTATCCTGTGGATGTATTTCCGCCCGTCTTCTCGCCGATGCTTTGGAGTGGACGAAGCGAGTGCTAGCATCCCCTTCCTTGATCCACTGAATGTGCGACCGCTGCCTCCAAATCATCCGCTCCAATGCCGCAAGGCCTAACCGCTGCACCTTCAGAGCTGCCCTCAACTGTCTTTCTTCAGTTGTGAGATCTCTCCTTTCCATCGCCTTATCTAATCTGGCCACAATCTCACATATAATCGCTGATTTGAGCTCTATGTTGTTCACCCTCCCCCAGCTTTTCAACTCTCTGGTTGTACGCTTCATCTTCTCTGCAAGGCACGCAAGAGGCTCTTGAGTGGTCGTTGGTCGCTGCCAGACGCTGGCTACCAACTCACTGAACCCGTCCATCTGGACCCAAAAAATTTCAAAACGAAATTGTCTCGCCGGCCTGAAGGATGTGTCACAGGTGAGAAGCAACGTGCAATGATCTGACATCTCGCTAGAGAGGGCTTGTAGTAGGCAGCCAGGGAACCTAGCGTCCCAAGCGTCATTGTACAGTACCCAGTCTTGTTTCACCAAAGTGGCCCTCTCTTGCTCATTGCTCCAAGTGTACCCGCGGTCGTGCATGTATAAGTCTTTGAGTTGCAGCTCATTGATGAATCCCCTGAAGGCTGACAAACACCTGCGGTTGATGTTATTATTATTTTTGTCTGTTGCGTGCGCGATCATATTGAAGTCTCCTCCGAGGAAAATTGCCGTGCCCACCGGAAAGGCTTGCACCGCCGCCTTCATGTCAGCTAGAAACACCATGTTATCTGTCACTTGTTGTGGCCCGTACACCGTCATCAATCCAAACGGGGCCCCATCCGCAGTGTTCCCATGCGCCGTGATAAAAGAGTTGTGCAAATCCACATTAGGGAGATTGAATTTTGCCCCAACCCAAACGAGCAGTATCCCACCTCTCGTCCCATCCGCAGGAGATAAAGCAAACTTGTCAAATTCGGCTCCACATCACTCTTGCACAATCCTACTGTCCACCAAAGATAGCTTTGTTTCTTGGATACATGCCATGGCAACATTGTGCGCCTTTTACCATGGACCTGACCACACCTCTACGTGCTGGATTATTGAGTCCCCGCACGTTCCAAAGTAGGATGTTGTGATCCATCAAACACTTTATCTTCCAGGCTACCGGCCTGACCGCCTATGCCGTGGCCGGTGGCATCATCACGTGTTCTTTCCCTGACCGAGCAAGGATCATCAATGCCTTGATCTGCGGTGGCCACATCGGTTCATCAAAGGCTCTAGCATACCGCTCGACCCTGTCGTCTTCAGCCTCTCCGCGCTCGGGAATAGCCAGCCCCCTCTTGGACATGACTAGCAACCTAGCCTGCTTCATGATGGAGCTTCCCTCGGGGAACAAGAGCTTCTTCCCCTGCAATCTGCTGCTGCGTCTCGTTGCTGTTGCGGGCGCCCGAGCCACCTTCCTAGGACGGCGACCAGGGGGCCTAGGGTTGGGCAGCAACGGCGGTGGCACTTCCTTCGTCGCCCTGGCCAGGAAATCTGCAACGCGGGCGTCGGGCAGGCCTGCGCCAACCCGCTGTCCAGCTGGCGTAGCCTCTATGGTGGCCTGGCCCGAGAGTTGGGCCCCGCTCAAGGGCGTAACGTGGCCCATCATGTCTACCTCGGCTCCCCCAGGCCGAGCCTGGGCTGGCGCAGCCCATCCGCAAGAGTAGTGGCGGGCCCCAACGCTGCGTCGGGCATGCCCCCCCCCCCCCCCCCCCATGCCGAGAGAGGCACTCCCTCGGGGCCATCCCATTGACCCGACGCAAATGAGCATCTGACGCCCCCCGATCCACATATCATAACATAACACACCTCGAAGCAAAATGAGCCTAGAAAGTAATACATGAATGTTTCTATGTTATCACATCTATGACACTATTCACTATAGAGTATGCATATTACTAGTCTAAATTACTTCATGTTATGTCGCTAGGTCATCGCTAATCACGCGATATCCCAGCTTTTTACGCTTGTTTCGCCTAACTGAAGAAATACGCTAGGAGAGTACGTATACTACTAGTGCACTGCAAAGCGCAGGTTCGGCCGTCAAGCGAAGCCTGCCGGAGTGAATCCAACCGGTTATCAGCTGTATACACTAGGTATACACTAGTACCTGCCTGCATGGAATGGTAAATGCGTGGTTGGTGACGCTGTGGACATTTTCCACTCAAAGAACAAGTCGGCGAGGAGCGAAGACACTGTTCCCATGCAACATTCAACGATCAACCTAACTAACTTGTCCCTACGCACAGGCTCAGCACACAGGCACCACGAGATCTCAAAGGCCGATCAGACCACCGACGCGCAATCAGCGAGACACCGCGAAAATCCATCGAACGTCGCCGGTCGGACGCTTCAGCTGTCCGGTCCAAGTTTGCGTCTATCGCAAGTCGCGACGTGCGCCGCCCACGAAACGCGGCCTGCCCACATACGTCGTTGCCAAGCTATATTGCCTTTGTACGTGGTCGTCCGGGACGGCTTATAAATATGTCATCCGTAACCCAGCTTGAGCAAACAACACACGACACGAAACGACCATCACCTCTCTAGTGGCTACTGGCTAGTGCGAAAGAAAGATGGCGACTAAGCTCGCAGCGCTCGTCGTCTTGGCCGCGTTCCTCGCCGGGCCGGCGGCGTGCGACGGCGCCAGCATTTGCTTCAACGGCTGGCTGAGGCTGCCCACCTACAACGCGGCGCTCTGTCGCCCCAGGCCGGACGTTCAGACGCGGCAGAGGAGACCTGCTCCCTCGGGGTCAGGACTCAGCTCCGGCTATTACAACACCAGGTGCCCTAGCGCGGAGAAGATCGTCACGGATGCCGTGAAGAAGGCCGTGGATGCGAACCCTGGCATTGGTGCCGGGCTCATCCGTCTCTTCTTCCATGACTGCTTCGTTCGGGTACACACACTGACACACCTCGTCAATTCTACTAGCTTATATACTAGCATGTTCATTATGAGGTCCTTCATGTTCATTATATTTAGGGCTGCGATGGTTCCGTCCTCCTCAACACGACCAACTCGAAGAACAGCGACACGGAGAGGGAAGGCCCTCCCAACCAGAACAGCCTCCGAGGGTTCGAGGTGATTGACGAGGCCAAGGCGGCGATCGAGGCTGCCTGCCCCGACACAGTCTCATGTGCCGACATCGTCGCCTACGCTGCCCGCGACGCGTCCTACTTCCTCAGCGACCGCAAGATCAACATCCAGATGCCGGGCGGCCGCTACGACGGCCGCGAGTCATTCTCCAACGAGACAGACCAGCTGCCTGGGCCCTTCTCTAACCTCACGGCGCTTCAGGGGAGTTTCGCGGCCAAGGGACTCACCTCCGACGAGATGGTCACGCTCTCCGGCGCGCACACCATCGGCCGCGCCCGCTGCTTGTTCTTCTCCACCCGTTTCTCTGAGATGGAACCGGCATTTGCCGCCAAGCTTAGGGCCCAGTGCAACGGCAACGACGGCACCAACGTGAACCAAGATGATGTGACCCCCAACGTCCTGGATAAGCAGTACTACCAGAACGTGGTCGACAGGAAAGTGTTGTTCACCTCAGATGCCGTGCTCAACTCGACGGAAACGATAACGCAGGTGACAGAAAACGCGAACATGACCGGGGCGTGGGAGAGGAAGTTCGAGAAAGCCATGGAGACTATGGGGAAAATCGGGGTCAAGACCATAGGCAACCAGCAAGGCGCAGAGATCAGGAAGGTATGCTGGAGAGTCAACAACTAATACGGGCCAGTAGTAATGCCTGGTAGTTGGCCGGCTCCATGTCTGGATCCCCCCATGGAGGAGATCTAACTTTGCCTAGCTGGTGCCGTTGTTGGTTTTCTCATACTAAAACTCTGTATGTGTGTGTGTTTTGGTGTATCATACTAAAACTCTGTATGTGTGTGTGTTTTGATATATTAATAAAGATATAATAATATATAAGTAACCGTGTATGTTCACGTACGGCTATTTTCATGGTTGTTTTTGTCGATTAAAAACTGACACCGAGTAGCGGGGTCCTGAGCTAAGCCTTGACAAGGAATCCGAACAATGCCGTCGTTGGTTTTCTCATACTAAAACTCTGTATATGTGTGTGGTTTTGTGGTGTGTTAATAAAGATATAATAATATTCTAGTAACTGTCAATGTTCATGTACCACTATTTTCATGGTTGTTTCTGTCGATAGCTAAGCCTCGACAGGGAATCCGAAAAGTGCATTCATTTTTTTATTTGGTCTTGACAAAATGACTGAACCAGTAAATGTTGTAATCATTTTTCTCCAATGCCACAAAACTTGATTCATTATTCGTCACAGGAAAAATCCTCTCCAGATATACCTACGTACTGTTTTAGGGATAAATATGGTCGCTTTATTGCATGATATATAAGCTACAATAGCAGTATCATTTGGCTACGCGAGTCAAGTGTGATGACCATGCTTGAGGGACAGCGAACTCTTTACAAGATTGTGATCTACTGAATTGGAAGCCCTTCCCTCGTGAGCGAAATGAACCTCTGTGAAACATCAACGACGAAACGCGATTTCTTGAAGGATCGACTTGTGCACACCCTTATTGTTAAGTAATTAGGCATAATTTTCATGATTAATTCCAGAATATTAAACATGATGATTGCAGCTACTGGCATGTGAAACTCAAGCATACTAGAAACACTAAACAACATGAACAGCAGCAACACAACATCACAAAACATGAAACTGGCAAACATGTTTAACCAACGAGATGGGACACTGCGGTTATACCGATCGTTTGCAGATGAGGTAGCCGTTGGTGCAGCGATGTTGTTGATGACAACGTTGGTGAAGACTGGTCGCAGAAGACAACGTTATAGACGGCGATGAGTCGATGAGTAAGATCGCTCGACCTGGACGGTAGGCAAGCCGTGATGAAGACAGCGAGCACTCGCGCGCGTGGTGCTTCCCAAAAATCTCATTCGCCCTCTCCCGCATAGGATCACAAAGGCGAGTGGTTCCGAAGACCTGCTCTCCCGTTCGCCGGTGCACGCCGGCGCTCGGGATGGGATGGACTACGGTGGCGGTGCAAGGAACGAGGTATGGCAAAACCTAGATTGGTTTCTGTGTGTGTTGCGGCGCCCGCGACATATCCTTATATAGCGGTTTGGAAAACCCTAACGGGTGCAACGTGGGAGGCCCATGCCGCACGCCCGAGTCGATTGCGGGAGCGACCTGAACCGACTAGACTGTGACGTGTCCGTTTAGGAGCTTCATTGTCATCCTTCTCAAGGACTATATCATGTGGTTGCTCATGTGGTTGTTTAGAATAATCATTTGATGTACTAGATCCAGCTATTATCTTAGAAGATATTCTAGCAGTGCTATGCATATATTTCATAGGAAACATATTCTAAAAAAATGTTGCATCATGAGATTCCATAATAATATTAACATGCATGTCAGGTACCTTGGATTTAACCACTAAAAATCTATAACCAACGCTACGCTGAGCATAGCGTAGAAAGATACAATGTACTGCTTTGGTCCTAGTTTACGTTTCTTCGGGATTGGAACATTGACCTTCGCTAAACATCCCAAAGTGCGCAAATATGAAAGTGATGGTTTTCTCCCAAGCCACTCCTCATAAGGTTTTTTTCTTTATTCTTGTTCAGAATTCTATTCAGGACATGACACGAAATCAAAAAAGCCTTCCCCCACCATGCCTTAGATAAACTAGCAGTGTCCAACATGGCATTCATCAAGTCGGTCAGCGTGCGGTTTTTCCTCTCAGCAACACAGTTTGATTGGGGCGAGTAGGGCGGCGTCCTCTCATGAATAATTCCATGTTCCTCACAGAATTCATAAAATATTTTGGGAAATTACTCCCCACCATGATCCGACCTAAGATATTTGATCTTTCTCTCTAATTGATTTTTCAACTTCAGCCTTATAGATTTTAAAGTAGTCTAAAGCTTCATCTTTAGTTTGCAACAAATAAACATAGCAGAACCTAGTAGCATCATCAATTAACATCATGAAATATCTCTTTCCACCTTTTGTCAACACACCATTCATCTCGCATAGATCAGAATGTATAAGTTCTAGAGGTGCCAAGTTTCTCTCCTCGGTTGCCTTCTGAGGCTTCCGAGGTTGCTTAAATTGCACACAACTAGGGTGTCGGTGTCAAAACTGGCGGATCTCGGGTAGGGGGTCCCGAACTGTGCGTCTAAGGCGGATGGTAACAGGAGGCAGGGGACACGATATTTTACCCAGGTTCGGGCCCTCTTGATGGAGGTAAAACCCTACGTCCTGCTTGATTTATTCTTGATGATATGGGTATTACAAGAGTTGATCTACCACGAGATCGGAGAGGCTAAACCCTAGAAGCTAGCCTATGGTATGATTATATGTATATGTTGCCTATCGACTAGCCTGGCCTTGGTTTATATAATGCACCAATGGCCTAGGATAACAAGAGTCCTAGCCGCATACGCCGGTGGGGAGGAGTCCTTGTCTTGATCACCAAGTCTTGTGGAATCTTCCATGTATGCGGCAGATGTCCGAACTGGCCCATGAGTATACGGCCATGGGGGTCCTCGGCCCAATCTAACAGATCGGGAGATGACGTGTTGAGTACCCCCTAGTCCAGGACACCGTCAGTAGCCCCCTGAACCGGTCTTCAAGTTAGGGACGCTCCTCGATTCTTCCGAACTATTCTTCATCTTCGGTTGTCGGTCTTGAAAACTGGTTCAACAAATCTTCTCATCTTTGATCTTGAGGATCGCCGAAATGCATTCGACAAGTTTATACATTGGGTATCCGAGGAGCCCCTTTAAGTTTCCGGCCTTTATCAATGCCTTGTTATTTTTATGCCACACCTCGGGTTTGAAGTTGTTCCTGGGAGGCAGTGCCCTCTTGCGTCCGAGCTCTAACGCCGGACTGCATTCGAGGTATTTTTTGCAGCCGAGCACCAATGCCGAACTGCTTCCGAGCTCCAACGCAGAAATGTATCCGAGCTCCAACGCCGGACTATATCCAAGATGTCATAGATCATCTTGGTCCAAAAAAGTTGAAGGAGTTTAGCCGAGCTTAATGCTGGAAATGCCCTCTATGGAGCCAGCCACTAGCGCCCGAGCTTTATGCCGGACTGCTTCCGAGTGAAGGAAATATGCCCTAGAGGCAATAATAAAGTTATTATTTATTTCCTTATATCATGATAAATGTTTATTATTCATGCTAGAATTGTATTAACCGGAAACATAATACATGTGTGAATACATAGACAAACTTAGTGTCACTAGTATGCCTCTACTTGACTAGCTCGTTAATAAAAAATGGTTATGTTTCCTAACCATGAACAAAGTGTTGTTATTTGATTAACGAGGTCACATCGTTAGTTGAATGATCTGATTGACATGACCAATTCCATTAGCTTAGCACCCGATCGTTTAGTATGTTGCTATTGCTTTCTTCATGACATATACATGTTCCTATGACTATGAGATTATGCAACTCCCGTTTGCCGGAGGAACACTTTGGGTGCTACCAAACGTCACAACGTAACTGGGTGATTATAAAGGAGCATTACAGGTGTCTCCAAAGGTAGATGTTGGGTTGGCGTATTTCGAGATTAGGATTTGTCACTCCGATTGTCGGAGAGGTATCTCTGGGCCCTCTCGGTAATGCACATCACATAAGCCTTGCAAGCATTGCAACTAATGAGGTAGTTGCGAGATGATGTATTACGGAACGAGTAAAGAGACTTGCCGGTAACGAGATTGAACTAGGTATTGGATACCGACGATCGAATCTCGGGCAAGTAACATACCGATGACAAAGGGAACAACGTATGTTGTTATGCGGTCTGACCGATAAAGATCTTCGTAGAATATGTAGGAGCCAATATGGGCATCCAGGTCCCGCTATTGGTTATTGACCGGAGACGTGTCTCGGTCATGTCTACATTGTTCTCGAACCCATAGGGTCCGCATGCTTAAGGTTACGATGACAGTAATATTATGAGTTTATGCATTTTGATGTACCGAAGGTTGTTCGGAGTCCCGGATGTGATCACAGACATGACGAGGAGTCTCGAAATGGTCGAGACATAAAGATTGATATATTGGAAGCCTATGTTTGGATATCGGAAGTGTTCCGGGTGAAATCGGGATTTTACCGGAGTACCGGAAGGTTACCGGAACCCCCCGGGAGCTATATGGGCCTTAGTGGGCTTTAGTGGAAAGGAGAAAGGGGCAGCCCAAGGTGTCTGTGCGCCTCCCCCCTTCCCCTAGTCCTATTAGGACTAGGAGAGGTGGCCGGCCCCCTCTCTCTCTTTCCCCCCTCAAGGAGTCCTATTCCAACTAGGATTGGGGGGGGGGGAATCCTACTCCCCGTGGGAGTAGGACTCCCCTAGGGCACGCCATAGAGAGGGCCGGCCCTCCCCCTCCTCCACTCCTTTATATACGGGGGCAGGGGGCACCCCAAAGACACAACAATTGATCTCTTGATCTCTTAGCCATGTGCGGTGCCCCCCTCCACCATAATCCACCTCGATCATATCGTAGCGGTGCTTAGGCGAAGCCCTGCGTCAGTAGAACATCATCATCGTCACCACGCCGTCGTGCTGACGAAACTCTCCCTCAACACTCGACTGGATCGGAGTTCGAGGGATTTCATCGAGTTGAACGTGTGCAGAACTCGGAGGTGTCGTGCGTTCGGTACTTGATCGGTCGGATCGTGAAGACGTACGACTACATCAACCGCGTTGTGCTAACGCTTCCAGTTTCGGTCAACGAGGGTACGTGGACAACACTCTCCCCTCTCGTTGCTATGCATCACCATGATCTTGCATGTGCGTAGGAATTTTTTTGAAATTAATACGTTCCCCAACAGTGGCATCCGAGCCAGGTTTTATGCGTTGATGTAATATGCACGAGTAGAACATAAGTGAGTTGTGGGCGATATAAGTCATACTGCTTACCAGCATGTCACACTTTGGTTCGGCAGTATTGTTGGATGAAGCGGCCCGGACCGACATTACGAATACACTTACGCGAGACTGGTTCTAGCGACGTGCTTTGCACACAGGTGGCTGGCGGGTGTCAGTTTCTCCAACTTTAGTTGAACCGAGTGTGGCTACGCCCGGCCCTTGTGAAGGTTAAAACAGCACCCAACTTGACAAACTATCGTTGTGGTTTTGATGCGTAGGTAAGAACGGTTCTTGCTAAAGCCCGTAGCAGCCACGTAAAACTTGCAACAACAAAGTAGAGGACGTCTAACTTGTTTTTGCAGGGCATGTTGTGATGTGATATGGTCAAGGCATGATGCTGAATTTTATTGTATGAGATGATCATGTTTTGTAACCGAGTTATCGGCAACTGGCAGGAGCCATATGGTTGTCGCTTTATTGTATGCAATGCAATCGCCCTGAAATGCTTTACTTTATCACTAAGCGGAGCGATAGTCGTAGAAGCATAAGATTGGCGAGACGACAACGATGCTATGATGGAGATCGAGGTGTCACGCCGGTGACGATGGTGATCATGACGGTGCTTCGGAGATGGAGATCACAAGCACAAGATGATGATGGCCATATCATATCACTTATATTGATTGCATGTGATGTTTATCTTTTTATGCATCTTATCTTACTTTGATTGACGGTAGCATTATAAGATGATCTCTCACTAAATTATCAAGAAGTGTTCTCCTTGAGTATGCACCATTGCCAAAGTTCGTCGTGCCCAGACACCACGTGATGATCGGGTGTGATAAGCTCTACGTCCATCTACAATGGGTGCAAGCCAGTTTTGCACACGCAGAATACTCAGGTTAAAGTTGACGAGCCTAGCATATGCAGATATGGCCTCGGAACACGGAGACCGTAAGGTCGAGCGTGAATCATATAGTAGATATGATCAACATAACGATGTTCACCATTGAAAACTACTCCATCTCACGTGATGATCGGTTATGGTTTAGTTGATTTGGATCACGTAATCACTTAGAAGATTAGAGGGATGTCTATCTAAGTGGGAGTTCTTAAGTAATTTGATTAACTGAACTTAAACTTATCATGAACTTAGTACCTGATAGTATCTTGCTTGTTTATGTTGATTGTAGATAGATAGCTCGTGCTGTTGTTCCGTTGAATTTTAATGCGTTCCTTGAGAAAGCAAAGTTGAAAGATGATGGTAGCAATTATATGGACTGGGTCCGTAACTTGAGGATTATCCTCATTGCTGCTCAGAAGAATTACGTCCTGGAAGCACCGCTGGGTGCCAGGCCTGCTGCTGGAGCAACACCAGATGTTATGAACGTCTGGCAGAGCAAAGCTGATGACTACTCGATAGTTCAGTGTGCCATGCTTTACGGCTTAGAATCAGGACTTCAACGACGTTTTGAACGTCATGGAGCATATGAGATGTTCCAGGAGTTGAAGTTAATATTTCAAGCAAATGCCCGGATTGAGAGATATGAAGTCTCCAATAAGTTCTATAGCTGCAAGATGGAGGAGAACAGTTCTGTCAGTGAGCATATACTCAAAATGTCTGGGTATAATAATCACTTGATTCAATTGGGAGTTAATCTTCTGGATGATTGCGTCATTGACAGAATTCTCCAATCACTGCCACCAAGCTACAAGAGCTTCGTGATGAACTATAATATGCAAGGGATGAACAAGACTATTCCCGAGCTCTTCGCAATGCTGAAAGCTGCGGAGGTAGAAATCAAGAAGGAGCATCAAGTGTTGATGGTTAACAAGACCACTAGTTTCAAGAAAAAGGGCAAAGGGAATAAGAAGGGGAACTTCAAGAAGAACAACAAGCAAGTTGCTGCTCAGGAGAAGAAACCCAAGTCTGGACCTAAGCCTGAAACTGAGTGCTTCTACTGCAAGCAGACTGGTCACTGGAAGCGGAACTGCCCCAAGTATTTGGCGGATAAGAAGGATGGCAAGGTGAGCAAAGGTATATGTGATATACATGTTATTGATGTGTACCTTACTAGAGCTCGCAGTAGCACCTGGGTATTTGATACTGGTTCTGTTGCTAATATTTGCAACTCGAAACAGGGACTACGGAATAAGCGGGCACTGGCAAAGGACGAGGTGACGATGCGCGTGGGAAACGGTTCCAAAGTCGATGTGATCGCGGTCGGCACGCTACCTCTACATCTACCTTCGGGATTAATATTAGACCTAAATAATTGTTATTTGGTGCCAGCGTTGAGCATGAACATTATATCTGGATCTTGTTTAATGCGAGACGGTTATTCATTTAAATCAGAGAATAATGGTTGTTCTATTTATATGAGTAATATCTTTTATGGTCATGCACCCTTGAAGAGTGGTCTATTCTTGTTCAATCTCGATAGTAGTAACACACATATTCATAATGTTGAAGCCAAAAGATGCAGAGTTGATAATGAGAGTGCAACTTATTTGTGGCACTGCCGTTTAGGTCATATCGGTGTAAAGCGCATGAAGAAACTCCATACTGATGGACTTTTGGAACCACTTGATTATGAATCACTTGGTACTTGCGAACCGTGCCTCATGGGCAAGATGACTAAAACACCGTTCTCCGGTACTATGGAGAGAGCAACAGATTTGTTGGAGATCATACATACCGATGTATGTGGTCCGATGAATATTGAGGCTCGTGGCGGATATCGTTATTTTCTCACCTTCACAGATGACTTAAGCAGATATGGGTATATCTACTTAATGAAACATAAATCTGAAACATTTGAAAAGTTCAAAGAATTTCAGAGTGAGGTTGAAAATCATCGTAACAAGAAAATAAAGTTTCTACGATCTGATTGTGGAGGAGAATATTTGAGTTACGAGTTTGGTGTACATTTGAAAAATTATGGAATAGTTTCGCAACTGACGCCACCCGGAACACCTCAGCGTAATGGTGTGTCCGAATGTCGTAATCGTACTTTACTGGATATGGTGCGATCTATGATGTCTCTTACTGATTTACCGCTATCGTTTTGGGGATACGCTCTAGAGACGGCCGCATTCACGTTAAATAGGGCACCATCAAAATCCGTTGAGACGACGCCTTATGAACTGTGGTTTGGCAAGAAACCAAAGTTGTCGTTTCTGAAAGTTTGGTGTTGCGATGCTTATGTGAAAAAGCTTCAACCTGATAAGCTCGAACCCAAATCGGAGAAATGTGTCTTCATAGGATATCCAAAGGAAACTATTGGATACACCTTCTATCACAGATCCGAAGGCAAGACTTTTGTTGCTAAATTCGGAAACTTTCTAGAGAAGGAGTTTCTCTCGAAAGAAGTGAGTGGGAGGAAAGTAGAACTTGACGAGGTAACTGTAGCTGCTCCCTTATTGGAAAGTAGTACATCACAGAAAACTGTTCCTGTGACACCTACACCAGTTAGTGAGGAAGTTAATGATAATGATCATGAAACTTCAGAACAAGATACTACTGAACCTCGTAGATCAACCAGAGTAAGATCCGCGCCAGAGTGGTACGGTAATCCCGTTCTGGAAGTCATGATTCTAGATCATGATGAACCTACGAACTATGAAGAAGCAATGGTGAGCCCAGATTCCGCAAAGTGGCTTGAAGCCATGAAATCTGAGATGGGATCCATGTATGAGAACAAAGCATGGACTTTGGTTGACTTGCCCGATGATCGGCAAGCAATTGAGAATAAATGGATCTTCAAGAAGAAGACTGACGCTGACGGTAATATTACTATCTACAAAGCTCGACTTGTCGCAAAAGGTTTTCGGCAAGTTCAAGGGGTTGACTACGATGATACCTTCTCACCCGTAGCGATGCTTAAGTCTGTCCGAATCATGTTAGCAATTGCCGCATTTTATGATTATGAAATTTGGCAGATGGATGTCAAAACTGCATTCCTGAATGGATTTCTGGAAGAAGAGTTGTATATGATGCAACCAGAAGGTTTTGTCGATCCAAAGGGAGCTAACAAAGTGTGCAAGCTCCAGCGATCCATTTATGGACTGGTGCAAGCCTCTCGGAGTTGGAATAAACGTTTTGATAGTGTGATCAAAGCATTTGGTTTTATACAGACTTTTGGAGAAGCCTGTATTTACAAGAAAGTGAGTGCGAGCTCTGTAGCATTTCTGATATTATATGTGGATGACATATTATTAATTGGAAAAGATATAGAATTTCTGGATAGCATAAAGGGATACTTGAATAAGAGTTTTTCAATGAAAGACCTCGGTGAAGCTGCTTACATATTAGGCATTAAGATCTATAGAGATAGATCAAAACGCTTAATTGGACTTTCACAAACAACATACCTTGACAAAATTTTGAAGAATTTCAAAATGGATCAAGCAAAGAAAGGATTCTTTCTTGTGTTACAAGGTGTGAAATTGAGTAAGACTCAATGCCCGACCACTGCAGAAGATAGAGAGAATATGAAAGATGTTCCCTATGCATCAGCGATAGGATCTATCATGTATGAAATGCTGTGTACCAGCCTGATGTGTGCCTTGCTATAAGTCTAGCAGGGAGGTACCAAAGTAATCCAGGAGTGGATCACTGGACAACGGTCAAGAACATCCTGAAATACTTGAAAAGGACTAAGGATATGCTTCTCGTATATGGAGGTGACAAAGAGCTCATCGTAAATGGTTACGTTGATGCAAGCTTTGACACTGATCCGGACGATTCTAAATCGCAAACCGGATACGTGTTTACATTAAACGGTGGAGCTGTCAGTTGGTGCAGTTCTAATCAAAGCGTCGTAGTGGGATCTACATATGAAGCGGAGTACATAGCTGCTTCGGAAGCAGCAAATGAAGGAGTCTGGATGAAGGAGTTCATATCCGATCTAGGTGTCATACCTAGTGCATCGGGTCCAATGAAAATCTTTTGTGACAATACTGGTGCAATTGCCTTGGCAAAGGAATCCAGATTTCACAAGAGAACCAAGCACATCAAGAGACGCTTCAATTCCAATCGGGATCTATTCCAGGTGGGAGACATAGAGATTTGCAAGATACATACGGATCTGAATGTTGCAGACCCGTTGACTAAGCCTCTTCCACGAGCAAAACATGATCAGCACCAAGGCTCCATGGGTGTTAGAATCATTACTGTGTAATCTAGATTATTGACTCTAGTGCAAGTGGGAGACTAAAGGAAATATGCCCTAGAGGCAATAATAAAGTTATTATTTATTTCCTTATATCATGATAAATGTTTATTATTCATGCTAGAATTGTATTAACCGGAAACATAATACATGTGTGAATACATAGACAAACTTAGTGTCACTAGTATCCCTCTACTTGACTAGCTCGTTAATCAAAGATGGTTATGTTTCCTAACCATGAACAAAGTGTTGTTATTTGATTAACGAGGTCACATCATTAGTTGAATGATCTGATTGACATGACCCATTCCATTAGCTTAGCACCCGATCGTTTAGTATGTTGCTATTGCTTTCTTCATGACATATACATGTTCCTATCACTATGAGATTATGCAACTCCCGTTTGCCGGAGGAACACTTTGGGTGCTACCAAACGTCACAACGTAACTGGGTGATTATAAAGGAGCATTACAGGTGTCTCCAAAGGTAGATGTTGGGTTGGCGTATTTCGAGATTAGGATTTGTCACTCCGATTGTCGGAGAGGTATCTCTGGGCCCTCTCGGTAATGCACATCACATAAGCCTTGCAAGCATTGCAACTAATGAGGTAGTTGCGAGATGATGTATTACGGAACGAGTAAAGAGACTTGCCGGTAACGAGATTGAACTAGGTATTGGATACCGACGATCGAATCTCGGGCAAGTAACATACCGATGACAAAGGGAACAACATATGTTGTTATGCGGTCTGACCGATAAAGATCTTCGTAGAATATGTAGGAGCCAATATGGGCATCCAGGTCCCGCTATTGGTTATTGACCGGAGACGTGTCTCGGTCATGTCTACATTGTTCTCGAACCCATAGGGTCCGCATGCTTAAGGTTACGATGACAGTAATATTATGAGTTTATGCATTTTGATGTACCGAAGGTTGTTCGGAGTCCCGGATGTGATCACAGACATGACGAGGAGTCTCGAAATGGTCGAGACATAAAGATTGATATATTGGAAGCCTATGTTTGGATATCGGAAGTGTTCCGGGTGAAATCGGGATTTTACCGGAGTACCGGAAGGTTACCGGAACCCCCCGGGAGCTATATGGGCCTTAGTGGGCTTTAGTGGAAAGGAGAAAGGGGCAGCCCAAGGTGTCTGTGCGCCTCCCCCCTTCCCCTAGTCCTATTACTATTAGGACTAGGAGAGGTGGCGGCCCCCTCTCCTCTTTCCCCCTCAAGGAGTCCTATTTCCAACTAGGATTGGGGGGGAATCCTACTCCCAGAGGAGTAGGACTCTCCTGGCGCGCCTCCTGTGGCCGGCCAGCCTCCCCCCTCTAGTCCTTTATATACTGAGGTAAGAGGCACCCTAGAACACACAAGTTGATCCACGATCCACGTGATCTATTCCTTAGCCGTGTGCGGTGCCCCCAGCCACCATATTCCTCGATAATACTGTAGCGGAGTTTAGGCGAAGCCCTGCTGCTGTAGTGCATCAAGATCGTCACCACGCCGTCGTGCTGACGGAACTCTTCCCCGACACTTTGCTGGATCGGAGTCCGGGGATCGTCATCGAGCTGAACGTGTGCTCGAACTCGGAGGTGCCGTAGTTTCGGGGCTTGATCGGTTGGATCGTGAAGACGTACGACTACTTCCTCTACGTTGCGTCAATGCTTCCGCAGTCGGTCTGCGTGGGTACGTAGACAACACTCTCCCCTCTCGTTGCTATGCATCACATGATCTTGCGTGTGCGTAGGAATTTTTTTGAAATTACTACGAAACCCAACACCGAGGTGGTGCACCACCCCGACTGTGGGCCGATTTTTTGTCAATATTTTTTATTGGTGCAATTTATTCTCTGCCGAGATATACATCCAGTAGCCCTCAAGGTGTGTATCGGTCTAAAACCCGAGATGCACCTGAAGGATGACGTAAGACCGCTGATCCCAGTAGCCGCTGAGACTCAGGTTGATTTGCAAAATCGGCCTGAGGATCAAGTCCTAACTCGGCAGAATACTTCGGGACACAAAAAGCGGCGTGCTCAGTCCTCGAGACTCAGGTTGGGTGCGGCCGACCAACCTGAGGATCAAAATCTCCTCGGAAACTATATTGCACATAAAATTTTCTGCATTGGACAGGCAATGCAGTAGCCCCCGAGACACTGGTCGGGTGGCAACACCAGATCAAGGTATCGATGTGCCCCTTTAATATTTGTAAATAATAAGCCCGAAGCCCAGTAGCCCCCGAGCCTTAATGCGGGCATGGGTGGCCGAATTGAGGATCGATATCCATAGTAAAATCACAAATTATGTGTAATGACTCTATGTATCCAAGTACTTTACGTCATTAATGCTCGGATCCGCATTGTACAAAACTTTGTTGACCGACCATCGGCTTCAACCTCCTCGGCCAGTAGCCGAGGAGTGTTTGTCCTACTTTATAAAGCCTTTATGAGGGCAAAGATTTACGACAAATAAGGAAAATTGGCCATACGATTTTATAAACAAAGGTACGCAGAGAGATATGTTATATTACTGTTTAACATAAGAAATGTCTTCCAAAGAAAATAATCCTGCTAGCGGTTCCTTTCTTTGGGTTGTCATGCTAAGCATGGTCATGAAACCTCAGCTCCAATGTAAGAGTAAAATATTGGGGATTTAGTTTGGGAGGCCAGTTACTAGCCCCCAGTAGTGTTCGGCGACAGTCGAGGTCAAGCCGTAAACACTTCGGCCAATGTTATGAATGGCCCATCATATAACACAATCATCGGATCGCTGACCAGTTTACGCTTATTATGACAGTCAGTTTTTGGCTTTCTCCACTGAGGTGCTTAACCATGTGAGCTGAAAGCACAATTGCAGTGGTTCTCCATTTGCACACCTAGCCGAACAAAGCGGAACGTAGGAGGCAAGCGCAGGAGTCGGGCAACCCAACTATTGGCCGAAGACACAATTCGAAACCGATGCATATATAGCAATATCCGAGAATGTTTTTGCCGAATCTCTAAAGGTGTCCGGTGTTGCACTGCAAGACTTGTGCTGAATACACACAAATAGTTTAATAGTGCCAAATGCTTGGAGAACCAAAAAACGTCAGTAAAAAGATGACGTCCAAACAAGATCAAGTGTTCGGTGCCAATCCGAAAATTGGTCTTAGAAAAAAGAATGCTTCTGTCGTGCTTTAACATGACACATCCTATCTCAAGACTCCAAGCGGGTCAGCCTACGGCTTCAACCTCCTATCCCGAAGGCGGAGTACTTCTCATTAGGCCAGTTTAGCAAACTAAACTCTAGCGGCTTTGAGAGAGAAATTAGGCTCCCCGGCTAGTGACCACACACTCGTGTCAAAAAAGGAGTGATGAATAATATTAGTAATAAAAAATTTGCAGCAACTAAGAAGAAGAACACTTATTATAAAATGGCTCATATAAATTTAAGAGCCCCCAAGTGACTTGGGTCAAAGAATTTTATGTATAATGATTGTATGTACCAAAGTACCAATATCATATATTTGTTCACCCGAACTTTAAACGTGTCTTAACCGACCATCGGCTTCTCCCTCTTCGGTCAAGGACCAAAAAGTGTTATGTACTCCACGTGTCGAGAATATCGATAGTGTTTCCGATAACCAGGCAACCAGGCCATAAGGCTGTAACAGACAAAGCGCGCTCAGGGAACTTATGCTATATTACAGACGAAGTGTAAGAAGCATCTTCGAAGAAAATAGTACCCCCACCGATACCTTTCTTCGGTGCTCATTATTACTATGAGACTTGTGCAATAGATTTTTTGTACTCATGAGTTCCATTGTGTGCCGACCATGATTGAAAACAATAAGAGCGCTAACTTTCGGCTTCACCCAGTCTGAGGTCAGAGCTCTGAGGACCCGGTCGTGACAATCGCAGAGGTGCTCCCTTTACTCCCTAGCCGAACAATCGGGAACATAGGGGTAAGCATAGGAGCCATGCAACCCAGCTTGCAAATCGCTTAAGTCAATATGGTGCATATTGTGGCGTAATACACGAACAAGGAACGAAGCCGTATAAATATAATCATATGCAAGAGGAAAAGCTTCATAAAGGAAGCCCCCAAATAAACGGGGTATTTGAATTTGTGCGTCACAAACAAAGTTTGGACAAGTAAATTTTTTACAAGCAACTTTTTTTCCAAAAAAGTATAATGCTTGGTCGAACCGAACACAAGTTAAAAATTTAAAACTTTGAGCATGAAGGCAACTTAGCTGGTTAATGTGTTCGATGTTGATGACACAGGCCGAGATTGTGGCGGGACGAGATCCCAGCCCCCAAGCCGGTCCCGAGATGTCCGAGTAAAGAACTCGGCTTGATGAAGTGGTGACACAGCATAGTCGATGCAGGCCGGTAGAGTGATGCTGAAGTCCCTGGCATGGGGTAATGAAGTGTTGACGAAGCCCCCCGTCCAGTCGATGTGACGCCAAAGGATATAGTCCAGCTGGATCATTTCCTGTGCACAAAAAATAGTGCAAACCGGAGATAATAGTAATAATAATAAAAAAATTGTTGCATAATAAATAATTTATGCAAAGTGAGTAATAAAAGAAATATGGCCTGGCGCCGAAGTCAATGTCGATGCAGGGCGTTGGCGTGATGCGGTAAAGGCGTGACAAAGCCTGAATTCACGGGTCGATCCGAGTTCCGGATGCGGCGTTCGCCGGACTATGTACGGAGACTGACCGAACCACCATGTGACCGTCATTAATGCGGCCATCATTTGATAGACCTGTGTACATATGATGAACAAACCAGACTAATAATTCCTTGGGAAAAATGAATCCGAACAAGCAAAAAATACTAGGATTAATAGCACCTGGGTTTATTTGTTGTAGCGATCCGAAGAAAGGTGAATCCAAAAATTGGGAATCGATCTGCACACCCATTGCCTGATGGGCGATAAAGCGATGGTATGGCAATGCTGGCAAAGGTTGGCTCGCCAAGGCAAAGCCCTCGGTCCAGCTAACGTGACGGAGCTGGTCGGCTAGTGACACCGAAGTCTCCGGAGTAGGTTGATGAAGAGATGGCGAAGCCCCCGGTCCAGCCAAGATGTCGAAGCCTCGATGTCAGACGATGAGTCAAAGTAGGTCGGTGGGATGGACACTAGCTTGAGGAAGTAATAATGCGGCCCTGCCGATGCAGGTCGTGACGTGGTCGATGTCGGCTTGATGAAGTGACCGTGCGGCGATGCCGGTATGCCCGCTCCGTGTGATCCGTGGGGCGGCGATGTTGATGATGATTTATCCTTCGCGATGCCGGACTCTTGTTCGGCTTGCCGAGATGATAATCTGAAGAAGTTGAGCTCGGCTCAACAAAGTGACGACGTGTCTAGCGCAGGTTGGCAGCCTTGGAGCAATATTGCCGGACTGGTTTGACACTAGCATGATGATGAAGATGACCTCAAGGGAGGCTTAAAAATTTACGGGCACGTGTTTAAAAACAACGCACAATACCCTAGAAGAGAATTCCTCTAAAAAGATTGTCCAATATCACGTTCATAAAGAAGCATGAATTCGGGTCGGATCCGTATTCGCGCAGAAAACAGATCCGAAAATTGGTCCACTCATTGGAAGGTTCCCGGAGTTTGAACCGTCGGATTGAGCTGAAATTTGGAGAGGTAGTAGATATGGGAATTCCGCAGTAGATGAACGGTTGGATCTTTCAAAGGACCTCCGAGCTGGGCTCTGGAGACCACGCCCTAAACTCGTCCAGATTCCCGTCCAGATTTGACAGGGCTCCGGTATATCATAGATTGTCGGAGATTCCTCCATCGAAACTCGACGAAATTTTGCATGGCTGTTGTAGACGTAATTCCACACTATTCCACCAAAGCAATCGTCAAATCGACGCTCGAGGAGGTGGTGAAGGTGAATACAAGTTCGCTGTCCATAAAAACAGCACGGCCGCCCGAGGGCAATGTTGGCGTTGAGCCCTCGAGCTCCATGGATGACTCCTCTATGATCATGATAGAGATCGGAGTTGATGTTTATGAAGGCCCCAGTCCGAATCATGACGATCGGAGATGGAGCGCGGTCCTCGGTCGAGTCAAGGTGACAAGTCGAGCCGGTGACGAAGATGTCGACGTCGTAGTTAATCCGCAGACGAGCCATCGATCCTTTTGCCGATCACACATCGGAACTCTCAATGAAAGCACCAATGTCGGTGTCAAAACCGGCGGATCTCGGGTAGGGGGTCCCGAATTGTGCGTCTAAGGCGGATGGTAACAGGAGGCAGGGGATACGATGTTTTACCCAGATTCGGGCCCTCTTGATGGTGGTAAAACCCTACGTCCTGCTTGATTTATTCTTGATGATATGGGTATTACAAGAGTTTATCTACCACGAGATCGGAGAGGCTAAACCCTAGAAGCTAGCCTATGGTATGATTGTATGTATATGTTGCGTATCGACTAGCCTGGCCTTGGTTTATATAATGCACCAATGGCCTAGGATAACAAGAGTCCTAGCCGAATACGCCGGTGGGGAGTAGTCCTTGTCTTGATCACCAAGTCTTGTGAAATCTTTCATGTATCCAACAGCTGTCCGAACTGGCCCATGAGTATACGGCCATGGGGGTCCTCGGCCCAATCTAACAGATCGGGAGATGATGTGTTGAGTATCCCTAGTCCAGGACACCGTCATAGGGCATTTAGAACCTTTGGCAGTGGTCAAATTCGGAATTAAACTCAAACTAGATAGCCGAGATAGTAAACCAAAATTAACATGACATAAACGAGAGTGCCAAATATCAGCCTCTGAATCAACATTGCCACAAATATGGTTTACAGACTTATTGCAAAATTCGGAAAGTGAAAAGTGGAACATGCCTGCGCACTCATAGCCTTTACCAATAAATTGTCCAAATCTTGACACAACTACTTTATTGGACTCAAACACTACTTTAAACCCATCTCTGCAAAGAAGGGAGCCGCTAACGAGATTCTTGTTCATAGTAGTAGGGACATGATGCATGTTCCTCAGCTGCACGATCTTCTCCTAAGTAAACTCTAGATCTACGATGACAACAGCATGAACAGTAGCATGTGATCCATTCCCCATTAGGATGGAAGAATCCCGAGCGACCTGATAAGAAGTGAACATAGAGATGTCAGCACACATGTGAACATTAGCACCCGTATCAATCCACCAACATGGAGACTGAAAGACTGAAAGTGCCATCAGAAAATTACCATACCCATCAGTATTGCTAGCGGTCAAAACGTTGACATTCTTTGTGCCGTTTTCCCTCTCTTGTCCGCACGATGAAGACACTCCTTGGAAAAGTGGTCGAGCGATCCATAGGCATAGCACTTGAGCCCAGCTTTGTTCATCACCTTCTTCTTCTTCTTCGTCTTCTTCTTCTTCTTCTTCTTCTTCTTCTTATTCTGGAATGAAGTAATATTGGTAGGACCATTGAACTAGGGCTTGTGGTAACCTTTGTTCTTGTTGTTGTTCTTGACATGGCGATTCTTTTGCACCATGTTGGCGCTAGCCTTAATCTCACCACCTTTGTCACTAATGTCCTTTGCCCTGGCTTTCTCCTCGACATCAAGATACGCTATCAGATTTTCAACCTATATCTCATGTCTCTTATGTTTGAGAGATGTGACGAAGTTCCTCCACGAAGAAGGCAACTTTGCAATAATGCAGCCAGCCACAAATCTGTCAGGCAACACACCCTTGAGGAATTCGAGCTCTTTTGCAATGTGCTACCTCTTGAGCTTGCGTTGGTTTTTCCCTTGAAGAGGAAAGGGTGATGCAGCAAAGGAGCGTAAGTATTTTCCCTTAGTTTTGAGAACCAAGGTATCAATCCAGTAGGAGACTACGCAACAAGCCACCGAATACCTGCACAAACAAACACCAACTTGCAACCAACGCGACAAAGGGGTTGTCAATCCCTTCACGGTTATTGGCAAAGTGAGATCTGATAGAGATGGATAAATGATAAAGTAATATTTTTGGTTTATGAAATGGAAAGTAAAAGATTGCAAAGTAAGGGAACGACGACAGAAATTGGCAAGTCGACGGGAAACTAATATGATGTAAAATAGATCTGGGGGCCATATGTTTCACTAGAGGCTTCTCTCAAGATAGAAAGTATTACGGTGGGTGAACAAATTACTGCCGAGCAATTGATAGAAAAGCACAAAGTTATGATGATATCTAAGGCAATGATCATGAATATAGGCATCATGTCCGTGTCGAGTAGACCGAAATGATTCTGCATCTACTACTATTACTCCACACATCGACCGACTCCTACCTGCATCTAGAGTATTAAGTTCATAAGAACAGAGTAACGCATTAAGTAAGATGTCATGATGTAGCGGGATTAACTCAAGCAATATGATGAAAACCCCATCTTGTTATCCTCGATGGCAACAATACAATACGTGCCTTGCTGCCCCTACTATCACTGGGAAAGGACACCACAGGATTGAACCCAAAGCTAAGGACTTCTCCCATTACAAGAAAAACCAATCCAGTTGGCCAAACCAAATCGATAGTTCGAAAAGACTTGCAAAGATATCAAATCATGCATATAAGAATTCAGAGGAGAATCAAATAGTATTCATAGATAAGCTGATCATAGATCCACAATTCATCGGATCTCGGCAAACACATCGCAAAAGAGTATTACATCGAATAGATCTCCAAGAACATCGAGGAGAACTTTGTATTGAGAATCAAAGAGAGAGAAGAAGCTGATACGTCTCCAACGTATCTATAATTTTTGATTGTTCCGTGCTATTATATTGTCAACCTTGGATGTTTTATACGCATTTATATGCTATTTTATATGATTTTTGAGACTAACCTATTAACCTAGAGCCCAGTGCCAGTTTCTGTTTTTTCCTTGTTTTAGAGTATCGCAGAAAAGGAAAATCAACCGGAGTCCAATTGACCTGAAACTTCACGGAACTTATTTTTGGACCAGAAGAAGTCCACAGAGTATCGGAGTTGGACCAGGAGAGTCCCGGGCTTCCCACGAGGGTGGGGGGCGCGCCCACCCCCCCTGGGCGAGCCCCCCTGCATCATGGACAGCCCGGAGGTCCACCGACGTACTTCTTCCTCCCATATATACCCATATACCCTAGAAATTTCGGGGAGCAGAATAGATCGGGAGTTCCGCCGCCAGAACCATCCGTAGCCACCGAAAACCAATCTAGACCCGTTCTGGCACCCTGTCGGAGGGGGAAATCCCTCTCCGGTGGCCATCTTCATCATCCTGGTGCTCTCCATGACGAGGAGGGAGTAGTTCTCCCTCGGGGCTGAGGGTATGTACCAGTAGCTATGTGTTTGATCTATCTCTCTCATGTTCTTGAGGTGGTACGATCTTGATGTATCGCGAGCTTTGCTATTATAGTTGGATCTTATGATGTTTCTCCCCCTCTACTCTCTTGTAATCGATTGAGTTTTCCCTTTGAAGTTACCTTATCGGATTGAGTCTTTAAGGATTTGAGAACACTTGATGTATGTCTTGCGTGGGATACCCGTGGTGATAATGGGGTATTCTATTGATCCACTTGATGTATGTTTTGGTGATCAACTTGCGGGTTCCGCCCATGAACCTATGCATAGGGGTTGGCACACTTTTTCGTCTTGACTCTCCGGTAGAATCTTTGGGGCACTCTTTGAAGTACTTTGTGTTGGTTTGAATAGATGAATCTGAGATTGTGTGATGCATATCATATAATCATACCCACGGATACTAGAGGTGACATTGGAGTATCTAGGTGACATTAGGGTTTTGTTTGATTTGTGTCTTAAGGTGTTATTCTAGTACGAACTCTATGATAGATTGAACGGAAAGAATAGCTTCGTGTTATTTTACTACGGACTCTTGAATAGATTGATTAGAAAGGATAACTTTGAGGTGGTTTCGTACCCTACCATAATCTCTTCATTTGTTCTCCGCTATTAGTGGCTTTGGAGTGACTCTTTGTTGCATGTTGAGGGATAGTTATATGATCCAATTATGTTATTATTGTTGAGAGAACTTGCACTAGTGAAAGTATGAACCCTAGGCCTTGTTTCAATGCATTGCAATACCGTTTACGCTCACTTTTATCATTAGTTGCCTTGCTGTTTTTATATTTTCATATTACAAAAACCTTTATCTACCATCCATATACCACCTGTATCACCATCTCTTCGCCGAACTAGTGCACATATACAATTTACCATTGTATTGGGTGTGTTGGGGACACAAGAGACTCTTTGTTATTTGGTTGTAGGGTTGCTTGAGAGAGACCATCTTCATCCTACGCCTCCTACGGATTGATAAACCTTAGGTCATCCACTTGAGGGAAATTTGCTACTGTCCTACAAACCTCTGCACTTGGAGGCCCAACAACGTCTACAAGAAGAAGGTTGTGTAGTAGACATCAAGCTCTTTTCTGGCGCAGTTGTTGGGGAGGTTAGCTCTTGAAGGTATATCTTTAGATCTTGCAATCGAATCTTTTTGTTTCTTGTTTTAGCACTAGTTTAGTTTAAAAAGAAAACTACAAAAAAATGGAATTGAGTTTGCCTCATACGCTTCATCTTTTTAATATCTTTCGTGAGTATGATGGAAAGAAAATTGTGCCGAAGTGTTAGAAGAAGAATGCATTAAAATGTTTGGCACTAAATATTTGAATGATGAGCATGATTGCAATGTTGTTAGTATGAATTCCTTGATTATCCATGATGCTAATGATATGCAAAGCCACAAGCTTGGGGAAGCTATGTTTGATGAAGATGATATTTTTTGACCCCCAAGTTTTGATGAGCAAATTTATTATGATGAAATCATGCCTCCTATTTATGATGATTATATTGATGAAAGTGGATTTGGAGAGGTCATGACTTTATTTTGTGATGAATCCACTATTCCGGAAGAGGTTCCAATTGATTATGAGAACAAAGTTGCTATCTATGATGATTATTGTGATGACTTGTATGCTATAAAGAATAATGATATCCATGAAACTTTTCATCATTATTTTAGTTTTCAATTGGATTATGCCTCACATGATAATTATTTTGTTGAGTTTGCTCCCACTATTATTCATGAGAAGAATTTTGCTTGTGTGAAGAGTAATAAAATTATATGCTTGTAGATCATGAAAAGAATGCTTTATGTGATAGTTATATTGTTGAATTCATTCATGATGCTACTGAAAATTATTATGAGGTAGGAACATATGCTTGTAGGAATTGCAATAATATCAAGTTTCCTCTCTATGTGTTGAAAATCTTGAAGTTATCCTTGTTTTACCTTCCTATGCAAGTTGATTCTCGTTCCCACAAGTTGTTTGTTCACAAAATCCCTATGCATAGGAAGTGGGTTAGAATTAAATGTTCTAGTAATATTCTTCATGATGCTTTCTTTATGATTTAATTCTTATCTTTTATGTGAGCATCATTGAAATTATCATGCCTGGCTAGGGGCGTTAAACGATAGCGCGTGTTGGGAGGTAACCCAATTTTATTTTTGATCCTTGCTTTTTGCTCCTGTTTAGTAATAAATAATTCATCTAGCCTCTGTTTAGATGGGGTTTTATGTTTTAATTAGTGTTTGTGCCAAGTAAAGCCTTTAGGACCTTCTTGGGTGATTGTTATTTGATCTTGCTGTAAAAAACAGAAAGTATGCGCTCACGAGAATAATTTTCATTTTTCACCAGAGAGCGATAAAATACCAATTCCAACTGCAGTAGATCACTAAACAAATTTCCTAGGACTTCCTAATTTCTCAGGATTTTTGGAGTTACAAAAGTATTCGTAACCTACAGATTACTACAGCCTGTTCTGTTTTTGACAGATTCTGTTTTCTATGTGTTGTTTGCTTATTTTGATGAATCTATGAGTAGTATCGGAGGGTATGAACCATATATAAGTTGTAATACAGTAGATATTACAACAATATGAATTTAGAATGAGTTCACAACAGTACCTAAGTGGTAATTTATTTTCTTATACTAACGGAGCTTACGAGTTTTCTGTTAGGTTTTGTGTTGTGAAGTTTTCAAGTTTTGGGTAAAGATTTGATGAACTATGGAATAAAGAGTGGAAAGAGCCTAAGATTGAGGATTCCCAAGGCATCCCAAGGTAATATTCAAGGACAACCAAGATCCTAAGCTTGGGGATGCGCCGGAGGGCATCCCCTCTTTCGTCTTCGTTCATCGGTAATTTTACTTGGAGCTATATTTTTATTCACCACATGCTATGTGTTTTGCTTGGAGCATCAATTTATTATGTTAGGATTTGCTTGCTGTTATTTATAACAAAGTTTTGCATCTTTTATTTCAATAAAAATGACATTGATAGCCTTTACTATGCCTATTTTACAAGTTTACATGTTGCTGTTTGAAAACATAAAGTTTACCGCTGTTGCAAAAATTCCCTAGAAAAGTCAGAATGTGATAAAATGTTGAAACCTTTTGAATAATAAAATATGGCAAATTTACTACAGTGGGAATTTTCTTTCATAATTTTTGGAGCTAGGTAAGTATGGATCTTTCTGCATTCTTTACAGACTGTTCTGTTTAGACAGATTGTTGTTATGTTGCCATTGTTTGCATATGATTGCTTGTTTAATGATTCTATTTGAGGATAGGAATTTTAAATATGCAAAGGCATTTAGTATTAAATTTTAAATAATAATTTTAGTGATTTGATACAGTAGAGAATGATAAGGTTTTGCATGGACTTATACTAACCTATCTCACAAGTTCCTGTTGAGTTTTGTGTGGATGAAGCTTTTAAGATTTAGGGAAACCGCGATATGAAAGGAATTAAGGAGACACAAATGCTCAAGATTGGGGATTCCCAAGGAATCCCAAGATAATATTTCAAGAAGTCTCAAGCGTCTAATCTTGGGTATGCCCCGGTTGGCATCCCACCTTTCTTCTCCAACAACTATCGGTTAGTATCGGTTGATCCTAAGTTTTTGCTTCTTCACATGATGTTTGCTATTCTTAGATGTCATTTTTATTTTGTTTTGCTTGATGTTTGAATAAAATACCAAGATATGAAATTCTTAAATGTTAGAGAGTCTTCACATAGTTGCATAATTATTCGATTACTCATTGATCTTCACTTATATCTTTCGGAGTAGCTTGTCATTTGCTCTAGTGCTTCACTTATATCCTTTTAGAGCATGGCGGTGGTTTTATTTTGTAGAAATAGATGAACTCTCATGCTTCACTTATATTATTTTGAGAGTCTTTAGAACAGCATGGTACTTTGCTTTGGTTATGAAACTAGTCCTAATATGATAGGCATCCAAGTGGGATATAATAAAAACTTTCATATAAAGTGCATTGAATACTAAGAGAAGTTTGATACTTGATGATTGTTTTGAGATATGAAGATGGTGATATTAGAGTCATGCTAGTTGAGTAGTTGTAAATTTGATAAATACTTGTGTTGAAGTTTGTGATTCCCGTAGCATGCACGTATGGTGAACCGTTATGTGATGAAGTCGGAGCATGATTTATTTATTGATTGTCTTCCTTATGAGTGGCGGTCGGGGACGAGCGATGGTCTTTTCCTACCAATATATCCCCTAGGAGCATGCGCGTAGTACTTTGTTGCGATAACTAATAGATTTTTGCAATAAGTATGTGAGTTCTTTATGACTAATGTTGAGTCCATGGATTATACACACTCTCACCCTTCCACCATTGCTAGCCTCTCTAGTACCATGCAACTTTCGCTGGTACCATAAACCCACCATATACCTTCCTCAAAACAGCCACCATACCTACCTATTATGGCATTCCCATAGCCATTCCGAGATATATTGCCATGCAACTTTCCATCGTTCCGTTTACTATGACACGCTCCATCATTGTCATATTGCTTTGCATGATCATGTAGTTGACATTGTATTTGTGGCAAAGCCACCGTTCATAATTCTTTCATACATGTCACTCATGCATCATTGCACATCCCGGTACACCGCCGAAGGCATTCATATAGAGTCATATCTTGTTCTAAGTATCGAGTTGTAATTCTTGAGTTGTAAGTAAATAAAAGTGTGATGATCATCATTATTAGAGCATTGTCCCAGTGAGAAAAGGATGATGGAGACTATGATTCCCCCACAAGTCGGGATGAGACTCCGGACGAAAAAAAGAGAGGCCAAATAAGCCCAAATAAAAAAAATAAAAAAAGAGGCCATAAAAAGGAGAAGGCCCAAATAAAAAAATAAAAAAAATTAAAAAAATGAGAGAAAAAGAGAGAAGGGACAATGCTACTATCCTTTTACCACACTTGTGCTTCAAAGTAGCACCATGATCTTCATGATAGAGAGTCTCCTATATAGAGTCATACTTTGTTCTAGTATCGAGTTGTATCATTGAGTTGTAAATAAATAGAAGTGTGATGATCATCATTCAATAGAGCATTGTCCCAAAAAAAGAGAAAGGCCATAAAAAAGAAAGGCCAAAAAAGGCCAAAAAAAGAGAAAGGCCAAATAAAAAAATAAAAAATAAAAGGGACAATGCTACTATCCTTTTACCACACTTGTGCTTCAAAGTAGCACCATGATCTTCATGATAGAGAGTCTCCTATGTTGTCACTTTCATATACTAGTGGGAATCTTTCATTATAGAACTTGGCCTGTATATTCCAATGATGGGCTTCCTCAAAATGCCCTAGGTCTTCATGAGCAAGCGAGTTGGATGCACACACACTAGTTTCTTTTGTTGAGCTTTCATACATTTATAGCTCTAGTGCATCCGTTGCATGGAAATCCCTACTCACTCACATTGATATCTATTGATGGGCATCTCCATAGCCCGTTGATATGCCTAGTTGACGTGAGACTATCTTCTCCTTTTTGTCTTCTCGACAACCACCATTCTATTCCACCTATACTGCTATGTCCATGGCTCATGCTCATGTATTGCGTGAAGATTGAAAAAGTTTGAGAACATCAAAAGTATGAAACAATTGCTTGGCTTGTCATCGGGGTTGTGCATGATTTAAATATTTTGTGTGGTGAAGATAGAATATAGCCAGACTATATGATTTTGTAGGGATAGCTTTCTTTGGCCATGTTATTTTGAGAAGACATGATTACTTGGTTAGTATGCTTGAAGTATTATTATTTTTATGTCAATATTAAACTTTTGTCTTGAATCTTATGGATCTGAATATTCTTGCCACAATAAAGAGAACTACATGGATAAATATGTTAGGTAGCACTCCACATCAAAATTTCTGTTTTTATCATTTACGTACTCGAGGACGAGCAGGAATTAAGCTTGGGGATGCTGATACGTCTCCAACGTATCTATAATTTTTGATTGTTCCATGCTATTATATTATCAACCTTGGATGTTTTATATGCATTTATATGCTATTTTATATGATTTTTGGGACTAACCTATTAACCTAGAGCCTAGTGTCAGTTTCTGTTTTTCCTTGTTTTAGAGTATCGCAGAAAAGGAAAATCAAACGGAGTCCAAGTGACCTGAAACTTCACAGAAGTTGTTTTTGGACCAGAATAAGCCCACGGAGTATCGGAGTTGGACCAAGAGAGTCCCGTGCTGCCCACAAGGGTGGGGGGCACGCCTACCCCCTTGGGGCGCCCCCCTGCCTCGTGGACAGCCCGGAGGTCCACCGACGTACTTCTTCCTCCCATATATACCCATATACCCTAAAAACTTCGGGGAGCAGAATAGATCGGGAGTTTCGCCGCCAGAAACCTCCGTAGCCACCGAAAACCAATCTAGACCCGTTTCGGCACCCTGTTGGAGGGGGAAATCCCTCTCTGGTGGCCATCTTCATCATCCCGGTGCTCTCCATGATGAGGAGGGAGTAGTTCTCCCTCGGGGCTGAGGGTATGTACCAGTAGCTATGTGTTTGATCTCTCTCTATCTCTCTCTCTCTCTCTCGTGTTTTTGAGGTGGTACGATCTTGATGTATCGCGAGCTTTGCTATTATAGTTGGATCTTATGATGTTTCTCCCCCTCTACTCTCTTGTAATGGATTGAGTTTTCCCTTTGAAGTTACCTTATCAGATTGAGTCTTTAAGGATTTGAGAACACTTGATGTATGTCTTGCGTGGGATACCCGTGGTGACAATGGGGTATTCTATTGATCCACTTGATGTATGTTTTGGTGATCAACTTGCGGGTTCCGCCCATGAACCTATGCATAGGGGTTGGCACACGTTTTCATCTTGACTCTCCGGTAGAATCTTTGGGGCACTCTTTGAAGTACTTTGTGTTGGTTTGAATAGATGAATCTGAGATTGTGTTATGCATATCGTATAATCATACCCACGGATACTTGAGGTGACATTGGAGTATCTAGTTGACATTAGGGTTTTGTTTGATTTGTGTCTTAAGGTGTTATTCTAGTACGAACTCTATGATAGATTGAACGGAAAGAATAGCTTCATGTTATTTTACTACGGACTCTTGAATAGATTGATCAGAAAGGATAACTTTGAGGTGGTTTTGTACTCTACCATAATCTCTTCGTTTGTTCTCCGCTATTAGTGGCTTTGGAGAGACTCTTTATTGCATGTTGAGGGATAGTTATATGATCCAATTATGTTATTATTATTGAGAGAACTTGCACTAGTGAAAGTATGAACCCTAGGCCTTGTTTCCTAGCATTGCAATACCGTTTACGCTCACTTTTATCATTAGGTACCTTGTTGTTTTTATATTTTCAGATTACAAAAACCTTTATCTACCATCCATATACCACTTGTATCACCATACCTTCGCCGAACTAGTGCACCTATTGATGCAGAGCATACTTCCATCATCCCCATGGACTCTACACCGACACATCAAGCCCCACGTGGACCTATGACAAGAGCTAGAGCACGTGCTTTGGAAACCGCGGTGAACTCCTTCCTACTTAGCTTGCATATGGATACGAATGGAACATTGTTGCTACCTCACCAAGATATGCTATGTCTCATTAGGTACGAAGAGGAACACCACCAAGAGGCTCAGGAACACCCCCAAGGAGAAGAGGAACCACCCCAAGGCCACGCGGACCAAGACGGAGGGCAACAAACAGGAAAACTGGAAGTCCCTGGTGACCCCGTGCGCACGGGCCTCCCAGGATGGACGACTGTGATCCCCAATCCGAGCCCCTCTTCATCTACTTCGACCCCAAGACTATATAAACCGTACCTAGGGCTATGTTTAGGGTTAGCAAAGTATGAGATGAGATATTTGTGAGCTTTACTCCTTCTACCTTCCCACTTGTGGGATCAAGGCCCCTTTGGGAAGAATCCTAGTGGATTTCAAGACCTCCTTTAGGAGAAGACTATCTTCAAGACCTCATCTCCTAGGAGTGGGAAGAACTTTGCCATTGTATCTTTCCTTTGATTGTGTTGGTGACTTGTGGATCTTGTATTGCTATTCTAGTGGATGTGTAATTGGGGAATTGTTTGAGTGATCTCCTCTTTGTGTTCTTGAGAGTTTGTCCTTTTCCCCCTCCAAGTGTGAAAATATCCCCCTCTAGGATTTCATCCTATATCATTTTGGTATCATGAGCAAGGTTGATTCACATCTTGGAGTCCCTCCCCCCATTTGCTAGCTTGATTTTGTTGTTTTTCATCCAATTTGTTGGATCTTGTGAGATTTGGTTGGATCTTGTGAGATTTGGTTGTTTTGATCCACGAATTTGGAGTTTGGCAAGTGGATCTACCCATCTTCCTGCTTCCCCACCTTCCAAACCCTCGAAATTGCCTTACCTTGGAAAATCCCCATGGATCCGGATCCTTTCATCTGCTCCCAGCACACCCCGTGCACACGGGCCCTCGAGACCCCGTGCACATGGGACCCCGTGCACACGGGCCTCACTTACCCCGTGTGCACGGACCGTCCAGTAACTTTCGGCCATCTTTTGTTTGCACCATTTTGCTTCGATACCAACACTCGTGTTCTTCCGCACTATTTCTCGTGGTTGTTTGAGTTTCAGACAACGGTTTCTCTTGTGTCCTAAGGTGTTTTGGCTACTTAGGCGCATTTGGACATCATCATCGCCGCCACTCGATCATCAACTCGGACACCACACCGGCTTCAACAACTTCATTCTTACCGCACGATCAGACGGTAACCTCGACGACATCTCATTTTGCTTTTGCATTGATAACCCGAGCCATTTCGCGTCGCTTACCCATCGAGACTAGCAAGTTGAGAATTGTCAGGCCACGCTATTGTGCACCGTAGTGATCTTGTTACCATCTTAGTGCCATAAGTCTCTCCCGTGCATATCTTACATACTTGTCTCATATTATACTTAGCTCTAGCTTCAAAAAAAAGCTTTTAAGCAAAAGAGGAGCAACAAAAAGCTTGTTAGCAATAGCATCGAGTCATTTTTGCATATCATCTTTGACACCTCATACGTAGCATAGTTGGGATTGAAGACGTCACGTTTTTGTTACAGGTTGGTGCACATGCGTATCTAGCCCATTTGAGCAATCGAGCTAGCGTCGCTCCAGTATTCGCACAACAAGAGCATTTTCCGTGGTTGCACATTTTGAGCTCACCCCTTGGTTGTGCGGATCCCATCTATCTTCCGTGTGTGTGTTCCTAGTGATATCATTGGATTTGATCTATTTGTTTTTACTTGCATTTTTGTGAATCTTCTCAACCTTATCGATATCTTGACTAACATTTGCTTGAAATTTTTGCCACCATCCTAACCGAGCTCCTCCATAAGCCTTTTACTTGTAGGTGTGAGAAACAATTCCCGGTACCAATTCCCCTATTATAGCATCGTGAGATCGTACTTGTTACATCCACAATCTTCAGAAAAGGTAACTTTGGTTTTGTTCTCTCATTTTTCCTACTCACCACCACTTTCTTATGATGGATAGGCCCAGTTCTTCTACCAATCCACTCTTCCTAGAACAAGATGACGACATGAAAAACTTCGTCACCAAGTCGCAACTCTTTGGCGCACATCGAGCTTTGCATCAAGAACAACTTGCTTTGGGCGACCGCATCGACAATCTCGCCACCGACCTACGACAATCCGAGCAACGTACAAGGGACTACTTCGACACATCATTGAGTTCCCTCAAAGATGATATCCAAACCATAATGGTCAATCGCTCTTCTTCAACTTCGTCCTCTTCAAGACGGAGCCGCTCAAGTCGACACGCCGACGACACCATCTCTGATGCAAGTACACCGTCTTCGAACACTTTTCGACGTGCCGCGCGCAACGAGCATCACGCAAACCTCAATCCTCTACACGACACCGACTCACAAGAGCATCGACGACGTCAAACCCAAGAAGGCTTTGCGCTAGCACGAGAAAGTCAACGACAACGCCAACATGAAGAGGAAGAACACGCGCGTCTACACCAACATGCACAAGATGCCGAGACACAACATCAAGAACAGCAACTCCGTGACGAGCAAGCACTGGCGGCACAACAAGTTCTGAGCGATTCGAGTTGAGCTGTTGCCGACCGAGGCCGTCAAGCCCGTGAACAAGAGGAAGCACTTCACGAAGAAATTCAAGAACAAAGATTTCAAGCTCGCGTGCATTGTCAAGTTCCTCCTCGAGCTCGTGAAGCTCCCCCACAAGCTCGCCAACACCATCAAGTTCATTGAGAGCATGAATACAATGGAAATCCTCCATGACAAGAGTAACATGAGGTTGACAACCCTCCTTGTCAAGAGCACCACGAGTTGAACAATCATCTACAACATGGGTGTCATCATCCCCGACCCCAATACAATGGAGAGCAACGCTACGACAAGCTCAAGTTTACCATGCCCAAGTTCAACGGAAGCAACGATCCCGAAGAGTACCTTTCATGGGCATTGAAAGTTGACAAGATCTTCCGTTTGCACAATTATGCAGAAGAGAAGAAGATCGCGATGACATCCCTTGAGTTCCAAGACTATGTCCTTATTTGGTGGGAACAGGTCATTGAGCGCCAAGAGGTAAGAGGTGATCCACCCATCACTACTTGGGCGCAAATGAAGGATGTCATGAGAGCACGCTTCGTACCTACCTACTACAACCGCGATCTCTTCAAGAAACAACAACAACTCAAGCAAGGAACCAAGAGCGTTGAAGAATACTACAAGGAGATGGAGATTGCAATGATAAGAGCCAATGTCACGGAAGATGATGAGCAAACAATGGTACGCTTATTGAATGGCCTCAATCATCCCATCAAGAAGATTGCCGACTTCCAACCATACTCAAATCTCATTGAGCTAGTGCACCAAGCCACCAAAGCAGAACGCCGAGTGCAAGATGACTTCAAATATGCCAAGTACTCGTCAAAGACCTATGGCTCCTCTTATCAAGCTCCCGCGACTTCGGCAACTCCTACCTCAACTAGAGAATCACCAAGTACCAGCGACAAGTCAAGTTCCAAGAAAGCTTCGTCAACTACAAGCCATCCTCCTACGAGCAACTTCAAGCCGAGAGCTTCATCATCATCAACCCCAACCGATGAGACCGTCAAGACGAGTTCCTTCAAGTGTTTCACTTGCGGAGGCCGAGGCCACAAGTCCTACGAGTGCACCAACAAGCGAACCATGGTCTTCAACGACGATGACACTTATGACTCCATGAGCGAAGGTGAAATGGAAGCCCTCGAGCAAGTCGCCATGCACCGCCAAGTGAACAATGAAGAAGAACAAGTCTTTTGTGATGAAGACTCAAGTACCGCACTTTTTGTCTCCAAAGTCTTGACTCTCCAACATCACCAAGAAGAAGACCAACGATGCCACATATTCCACACCAAGGCCGGCATCAATGGCCAATCCGTCAAGGTCATCATCGATGGAGGGAGTTGTCATAATCTCGCAAGTGAAGAACTTTGCTCCAAGCTCCAAGTGCCCAAGACGAAGCATCCACATCCATACAAAGTGCAATGGCTTAGTGACTCCGGCACTATCCAAGTCGAGCACCGCGTACAAGTCTCCTTCAAGATCGGCGCCTACGAAGACACCTTGGAGTGCGACGTCGTTCCAATGACCATTTGTCATCTTCTCCCTGGACGGCCATGGAAATTCAATAGAGGAGTCATACACAACGGACAAACAAACCACTACATCTTCAAGATGAAGGGCAAGGAGTACGTCCTCTGTCCAATGTCGCCAAGTCAAGTGATCGCCAACAAGCAAGCCACCCATCGTGGAGATCATAGTGAGAGAGCGAGACACCAAAAAGAAAGTGAGCGCCGCAAGCCAAAATCGAGTGCCTCCACGATGAGCGAAAACAAGAACCTAGTTCTATTTGCCACCAAACATGAGATGAGAGAAGTGTGTGAGTGTTGGAAATATGCCCTAGAGGCAATAATAAATTGGTTATTATTATATTAGCTTGTTCATGATAATCGTTTATTATCCATGCTAGAATTGTATTGATAGGAAACTCAGATACATGTGTGGATACATAGACAACACCATGTCCCTAGTAAGCCTCTAGTTGACTAGCTCATTGATCAATAGATGGTTACGGTTTCCTGACCATGGACATTGGATGTCGTTGATAACGGGATCACATCATTAGGAGAATGATGTGATGGACAAGACCCAATCCTAAGCCTAGCACAAGATCATGTAGTTCGTATGCTAAAGCTTTTCTAATGTCAAGTATCATTTCCTTAGACCATGAGATTGTGCAACTCCCGGATACCGTAGGAGTGCTTTGGGTGTGCCAAACGTCACAAGTAACTGGGTGGCTATAAAGGTACACTACAGGTATCTCCGAAAGTGTGTGTTGGGTTGGCACGAATCGAGACTGGGATTTGTCACTCCGTGTAAACGGAGAGGTATCTCTGGGCCCACTCGGTAGGACATCATCATAATGTGCACATTGTGATCAAGGAGTTGATCACAGGATGATGTGTTACGGAACGAGTAAAGAGACTTGCCGGTAACGAGATTGAACAAGGTATCGGGATACCGACGATCGAATCTCGGGCAAGTATCGTACCGATAGACAAAGGGAATTGTATACATGATTGATTAAGTCCTTGACATCGTGGTTCATCCAATGAGATCATCGTGGATCATGTGGGAGCCAGCATGGGTATCCAGATCCCGCTGTTGGTTATTGACCGGAGAGTTGTCTCGGCCATGTCTGCATGACTCCCGAACCCGTAGGGTCTACACACTTAAGGTTCGATGATGCTAGGGTTATAGGGAAAGTATGTACGCGGTTACCGAATGTTGTTCGGAGTCTCGGATGAGATCCCGGATGTCACGAGGAGTTCCGGAATGGTCCGGAGGTAAAGATTGATATATAGGAAGTATGGTTTTGGCCACCGGAAGTGTTCCGGGCATCACCGGTAGTGTACCGGGACCACCGGAGGGGTCCGGGGGTCCACCAGGTGGGGCCACCAGCCCCGGAGGCCTACATGGGCCAATAGTGGGAAGGGACCAGCCCCTAGGTGGGCTAGGGCGCCTCCCACCAAGGCCCAAGGCGCCTCCAATAGGGGAAGGGGGCAAACCCTAGGGCAGATGGACCCTAAGGCCCACCCTAGGTGCGCCTCCCCCTCTCCCCCTTGTGGCCGCCACCCAGATGGGATCTGGGGGCTAACGCCACCCCTAGGGAGGGAACCCTAGGTGGGGGTGCAGCCCCTCCCCTCCCCCTATATATACTTGAGGTTTGGGGCTGCCCAAGACACACGATTCAATCTCCTTCTTGGCGCAGCCCTACCCCTCTCCCTCCTCGTCTCTTGCGGTGCTTGGCGAAGCCCTGCTAGCGTACCGCGCTCCTCCACCACCACCACGCCGTCGTGCTGCTGCTGGATGGAGTCTTCCCCAACCTCTCCTTCTCCCCTTGCTGGATCAAGGCGTAGGAGACGTCACCGGGCTGTACGTGTGTTGAACACGGAGGTGCCGTCCGTTCGGCACTAGGATCATCGGTGATTTGAATCACAACGAGTACGACTCCATCAACCCCGTTCACTTGAACGCTTCCGCTTAGCGATCTACAAGGGTATGTAGATGCACTCTCCTTCCCCTCGTTGCTAGATTACTACATAGATTGATCTTGGTGATGCATAGAAAATTTTGAATTTCTGCTACGTTCCCCAACAGTGGCATCATGAGCTAGGTCTATGCGTAGTTACTATGCATGAGTAGAACACAAAGTAGTTGTGGGCGTCGATATTGTCAATTATCTTGCCGTTACTAGTCTTATCTTGATTCGGCGGCATCGTGGGATGAAGCGGCCCGGACCAACCTTACACGTACGCTTACGTGAGACCGGTTCCACCGACTGACATGCACTACTTGCATAAGGTGGCTGGCGGGTGTCTGCCTCTCCCACTTTAGTCGGATCGGATTCGATGAACAGGGTCCTTATGAAGGGTAAATAGAAATTGGCAATTCACGTTGTGGTTTTGGCGTAGGTAAGAAACGTTCTTGCTAGCAACCTATAGCAGCCACGTAAAAACTTGCAACAACAATTAGAGGACGTCTAACTTGTTTTTGCAGCATATGCCTTGTGATGTGATATGGCCAAAAGGATGTGATGAATGATATATGTGATGTATGAGATTGATCATGTTCTTGTAATAGGAATCACGACTTGCATGTCGATGAGTATGACAACCGGCAGGAGCCATAGGAGTTGTCTTAATTTATTTATGACCTGCGTGTCAACATAAACGTCATGTAATTACTTTACTGTATTGCTAAAGCGTTAGCCATAGTAGTAGAAGTAATAGATGACGAGACAACTTCAAGAAGACACGATGATGGAGATCATGATGATGGAGATCATGGTGTCATGCTGGTGACAACGATGATCATGGAGCCCCGAAGATGGAGATCAAGAGGAGCAAAATGATATTGGCCATATCATGTCACTATTTGATTGCATGTGATGTTTATCATGTTTTACATCTTATTTTCTTAGAATGACGGTAGCTTAAATAAGATGATCCCTCACTAAAATTTCAAGAAAGGTGTTCCCCCTAACTGTGCACCGTTGTGAAGGTTCGTTGTTTCGAAGCACCACGTGATGATCGGGTGTGATAGATTCTAACGTTCGAATACAACGGGTGTTGACGAGCCTAGCATGTACAGACATGGCCTCGGGACACATGCGAAACACTTAGGTTGACTTGACGAGCCTAGCATGTACAGACATGGCCTCGGAACACGGAAGACCGAAAGGTCGAACGTGAGTCGTATAGAAGATACGATCAACATGAAGATGTTCACCGATGATGACTAGTCCGTCTCACGTGATGATCGGACACGGCCTAGTTGACTCGGATCATGTAATCACTTAGATGACTAGAGGGATGTCTATCTGAGTGGGAGTTCATAAGATGAACTTAATTATCTTGAACATAGTCAAAAGGTCTTCGCAAATTATGTCGTAGCTCGCGCTTCAGTTCTACTGTTTAGATATGTTCCTAGAGAAAATTTAGTTGAAAGATGATAGTAGCAATTATGCGGACTAGGTCCGTAAACTGAGGATTGTCCTCATTGCTTCATAGAAGGCTTATGTCCTTAATGCACCGCTCAGTGTGCTGAGCCTCGAATGTCGTCTGTGGATGTTGCGAACATCTGACATACACATTTTGATAACTACGTGATAGTTCAATTAAACGGTTTAGAGTTGAGGCACCGAAGACGTTTTGAAACGTCGCGAAACATATGAGATGTTTCGAGGGCTGAAATTGGGATTTTAGGCTCGTGCCCACGTCAAGAGGTATAAGACCTCCAACGATTTTCTTAGCCTGCAAACTAAGGGAGAAAAGATCAATTGTTGAGCTTGTGCTCAGATTGTCTGAGTACAACAATCATTTGAATCGAGTGGGAGTTGATCTTCCAGATGAGATAGTGATGTTTCTCCGAAGTCATTACCACCAAGCTGCTAGAGCTTCGTGATGAACTATGATATATCAGGGACATATATGATGATCCTTGAGATATTCGCGATGTTTGACACCACAAAAGTAGAAATCAAGAAGGAGCATCAATTGTTGATGGTTGGTGAAACCACTAGTTTCAAGAAGGGCAAGGACAAAAAGGGATACTTCATGAAACGGCAAATCAGCTGCTTCTCTAGTGAAGAAACCCAAGGTTGAACCGAAACCCGAGACTAAGTGCTTCTGTAATAAGGGGAACAACCACTAGAGCAGAATTACCCTAGATACTTGGTAGATGAGAAGGCTGGCAAGGTCGATAGAAGTATATTGGATATACATTGTGTTAATGTGTACTTTACTAGTACTCCTAGTAGCACCACGGTATTAGATACCGGTTCAGTTGCTAAATGTTAGTAAACTCGAAATAAAAGGCTGCGGAGTAAACAGAGACAAGCTAAAGGTGAGCTGGCAATATGTGTTGGAAGTTTTTCCAAGCTTGATGTGATCAAGCATCGCACGCTCCCTCTACCATCGAGATTGGTGTTTGCGTTGAGCATAGACATGATTGGATTATGTCTATCGCAATACGGTTATTCATTTAAGGAGAATAATGGTTACTCTGTTTATTTGAATAATACCTTCAATGGTCTTGCACCTAAAATGAATGGTTTATTGAATCTCGATCGTAGTGATACACATGTTCATGCCAAAAGATATAAGATAGTAATGATAGTACCACCTACTTGTGGCACTGCCACGTAAGTCATATCAGTATAAAACGCATGAAGAAGCTCCATGTTGATGGATCTTTGGTCTCACTCGTTTTTGAAAAGTTTGAGACATGCGAACCATGTCTATTGGTGTATATGCGTGAAGAAACTCCATGCAAATGGACCGTTTGTACTCACTTGATTTTGAATCACTTGAGACATGCAAATCATACAACATGGGCAAGATGACTGAAAGCCTTGTTTTCAGTAAATGGAACTAGAAAGCAACTTGTTGGAAGTAATACATTTTGATGTGTGCAGTCCAATGAGTGCTGAGGTGTGTAGTGGATATCGTTATGTTCTTACTTCACAGATGATTTGAGTAGATGTTGAGTATATTTACTTGATGAATCACGAGTCTGAATTATTGAAAGGTTCAAGTAATTTCAGGGTGAAGTTGAAAGATCGTCGTGACAAGAGGATAAAATATGTATGATAGGATCATAGAGATGAATATCTGAATTACGAGTTTGGCACAGAATTAAGACATTGCGGAAATTGTTTCACAACTAATACAGCCTGAAACACCATAGTATGATGGTGTGTCCGAACATCATAACTACACCCTATTGGATATGATGCATACCATGATGTCTCTTATCGAATTACCACGATAGTTTATGGGTTAGGCATTACAGACAACCACATTCACTTTAAATAGGGCACCACATAATTCCGTTGAGATGACACCGTATGAACTATGGTTTAGAGAAACCTAAGCTGTCATTTCTTAAAAGTTTGGGGCTGCGACGCTTATGTGGAAAAGTTTCAAGCTGATAAGCTCGAACCCAAAGCGGAAAAATGCATCTTCATAGGACACCCAAAACAGTTGGGTATACCTCCTGTCTTAGATCCGAAAGCAATAAGGGATTGTTTCTAGAATCGGGTCCTTTCTCGAGGAAAAGTTTCTCTTGAAAGAATTGAGTGGGAGGATGGTGGAGACTTGATGAGGTTATTGAACCGTGTCTTCAACTAGTGTGTGGCAGGGCACAGGGAGTTGTTCCTGTGGCACCTACACCAATTGAAGTGGAAGCTTATGATAGTGATCATGAAACTTCAGATCAAGTCACTACCAAACCTCGCGGGATGACAAGGATGCGTACTACTTCAGAGTGGTACGTAATCCTGTCTTGGAAGTCATGTTGCTAGACAACAATGAACCTACGAGCTATGGAGAAGCGATGGTGGGTCTGGATTCCAAAATGGCTCGAGGCCATATAATTCGAGAGAGGATCCATATATGAAAACAAAGTGTAGACTTTGGAAGAACTACTTGATGGTCATAAGGCTGTTAGGTACATATGGATTTTAAAAGGAAGACGGACAATGATGGTAAGTATCACCATTAAGAAAGCTCGACTTGTCGTTAAGATGTTTTTCCGACAAGTTCAAGGAGTTGACTACGATGAGAATTTCTCACCCGTAGCGATGCTTAAGTCCGTCAGAATCATGTTAGCATTCGCTGTATTTTTCGATTATGAAATCTTACAGATGGATGTCAAAACAAGTTTTCTTACCAAGTTTTCGTAAGAAAAGTTGTATGTGATACAATAGAAGGTTTTGTCAATCCTGAAAGATGCTAACAAGTATGCAAAGATCCAGCAATCCTTCTAAGGACTGGAGTAAGCATCTCGGAGTTGGAATGTATGCTTTGATGAGATGATCAAAGATTTTGGGTGTATGCAAAGTTTATGAGAAACTTGTATTTCCAAAGAAGTGAGTGGGAGCACTATAAAATTTCTGATGAATATATGTTGTTGACATATTGTTGATCAGAAATGACGTAGAATTTCTGGAAAGCATATAGGGTTATTTGGAAAGTGTTTTTCATTGGAAAGCCTGGATTAAGCTACTTGAACATTGAGCATCAAGATCTATAAGGACAGATCAAAACGCTTAATGGTACTTTCAAATGAGCACATACCTTGACATGATCTTGAAGGTGTTCAAGATGGATCAGTCAAAGAAGGAGTTCTTGCCTGAGTTGTAAGGTATGAAGTTAAGAATTAAAGCACGACCATGGCAGAAGAAAGAGGAAGGACGAAGGTCGTCCCCTATGCTTTTGTCATAGGCTCTATACGGTATGCCATGCTGAGTACCGCACCTGATGTGTGCCTTGCCACATATCTGGCAAGAGGGTACAAAGGTAATCTAGGAGTAGATCACCAGATAGCGGTCTAAATTATCCTTAGAGGAATAAGGATATGTTTCTCGGTTATGGAGGTGATAAAGAGTTCGACGTAAAGAGTTACGTCGATGCAAGCTTAACACCTATCCGGATAGCTCTGAGTAGAGATACCGGATATGTATAATGGAGCAACAATTTAGAATAGCTCCAAGTAGAACAGTTATTTGAAATGGCTCCAAATGTAGCGTAGTAGTTGCATCTACAAGATGACATATAAATTTGCGAAGTACATACGGATATGAATGTTGCAGACCCGTTGACTGAAACCTCTCTCACAAGCATAACATGATCAAACCCAAAACTCTTTGGGTGTTAGTCACATGGGGATGTGACCTTGAGTGTTAATCACATATCGATGTGAACTGGATTATTGACTCTAGTGCAAGTGGGAGACTATTGGAAATATGCCCTAGAGGCAATAATAAATTGGTTATTATTATATTTCCTTGTTCATGATAATCGTTTATTATCCATGCTAGAATTGTATTGATAGGAAACTCAGATACATGTGTGGATACATAGACAACACCATGTCCCTAGTAAGCCTCTAGTTGACTAGCTCGTTGATTAATAGATGGTTACGGTTTCCTGACCATGGACATTGGATGTCGTTGATAACGGGATCACATCATTAGGAGAATGATGTGATGGACAAGACCCAATCCTAAGCCTAGCACAAGATCATGTAGTTCGTATGCTAAAGCTTTTCTAATGTCAAGTATCATTTCCTTAGACCATGAGATTGTGCAACTCCCGGATACCGTAGGAGTGCTTTGGGTGTGCCAAACGTTACAACGTAACTGGGTGGCTATAAAGGTACACTACAGGTATCTCCGAAAGTGTGTGTTGGGTTGGCACGAATCGAGACTGGGATTTGTCACTCCGTGTAAACGGAGAGGTATCTCTGGGCCCACTCGGTAGGACATCATCATAATGTGCACAATGTGATCAAGGAGTTGATCACGGGATGATGTGTTACGGAACGAGTAAAGAGACTTGCCGGTAACGAGATTGAACAAGGTATCGGGATACCGACGATCGAATCTCGGGCAAGTATCGTACCGATAGACAAAGGGAATTGTATACGGGATTGATTAAGTCCTTGACATCGTGGTTCATCCAGTGAGATCATCGTGGATCATGTGGGAGCCAGCATGGGTATCCAGATCCCGCTGTTGGTTATTGACTGGAGAGTTGTCTCGACCATGTCTGCATGACTCCCGAACCCGTAGGGTCTACACACTTAAGGTTCGATGACGCTAGGGTTATAGGGAAAGTATGTACGCGGTTACAGAATGTTTTTCGGAGTCCCGGATGAGATCCCGGACGTCACGAGGAGTTCCGGAATGGTCTGGAGGTAAAGATTGATATATAGGAAGTATGGTTTTGGCCACCGGAAGTGTTCCGGGCATCACCGGTAGTGTACCGGGACCACCGGAGGGGTCCGGGGGTCCACCAGGTGGGGCCACCAGCCCCGGAGGCCTACATGGGCCAATAGTGGGAAGGGACCAGCCCCTAGGTGGGCTAGGGCGCCTCCCACCAAGGCCCAAGGCGCCTCCAATAGGGGAAGGGGGCAAACCCTAGGGCAGATGGGCCCTAAGGCCCACCCTAGGTGCGCCTCCCCCTCTCCCCCTTGTGGCCGTCACCCAGATGGGATCTGGGGGCTGCCGCCACCCCTAGGGAGGGAACCCTAGGTGGGGGCGCAGCCCCTCCCCTCCCCCTATATATACTTGAGGTTTGGGGCTGCCCAAGACACACGATTCAATCTCCTTCTTGGCGCAGCCCTACCCCTCTCCCTCCTCATCTCTTGCGGTGCTTGGCGAACCCTGCTGGAGTACCGTGCTCCACCACCACCACCACGCCGTCGTGTTGCTGCTGGATGGAGTCTTCCCCAACCTCTCCTTCTCCCCTTGCTGGATCAAGGCGTAGGAGACGTCATCGGGCTGTATGTGTGTTGAACACGGAGGTGCCGTCTGTTCGGCACTAGGATCATCGGTGATTTGAATCACGAGAGTGCGACTCCATCAACCCCGGTCACTTGAACGCTTCCGCTTAGCGATCTACAAGGGTATGTAGATGCACTCTCCTTCCCCTCGTTGCTAGATTAGTCCATAGATTGATCTTGGTGATGCATAGAAAATTTTGAATTTCTGCTACGTTCCCCAACAGTGAGAACCCATCTAGTGTCCTACACTACGTCCTCGTGTGCAAGGACAATGCATCACAAACTAACACTTCTCACACTCTTCCTCTAGTGTTGTCTACTCTTTTGCAGGAATTTCAAGATGTTTTCCCCGATGAGCTACCTCCGGGAATACCTCCACTACGAGGCATTGAGCACCGCATCGACCTCATCCCCGGAGCACCGCTTCCAAACAAAGCGCCCTACCGCGTCAACCCCAAGGAGTGGGAGACGTGTCTCCCAATCGCCAAGTTCGCCTACAACTGTGCAAGACATTCGACTACCGACAAGTCCCCCTTTGAGGTCGTCTATGGATTCAACCCATTGTCCCCTTTGGACATTCTTCCTCTACCACTACCAGAGCGCATCAACATGGACGCGAGCGATCGAGTGAATCACCTCAAGAAGATGCATGAAGATACAAGGCACACCATAGAGCGCCAAGTACAACGACTCGCGACCAAGCGCAACTCCAACAAGTCCCCAATGGTGTTCCAACCGGGTGACCTAGTTTGGGTACATCTCCGCAAGGATCGTTTTCCGAAGGAGCTCAAGTCCAAGCTCCTTCCAAGAGCCGATGGCCCATTCAAGGTACTCGCTCGCTACAACGACAACGCCTACAAGGTCGACATCCCACGAGACAAGTACAATGTGAGCAACACATTCAACGTCAAAGACTTGGCCAAGTACCATGGTGATGAAGATCACGATCCGTGGACGGATCTCTCCCAAGGGGGGGGGGGAGATGATGCGGAGCATCCTTCCATCATCCCCATGGACTCTACACCGACACATCAAGCCCCATATGGACCTATGACAAGAGCTAGAGCACGTGCTTTGGAAACCGAGGTGAAATCCTTCCTACTTAGCTTGCATATGGATACGAATGGAACATTGTTGCTACCTCACCAAGATACGCTATGTCTCATTAGGTACGAAGAGGAACACCACCAAGAGGCTCAGGAGCACCCCCAAGGAGAATAGGAACCACCCCAAGGCCACGCAGACCAAGACGGAGTGCAACAGCAGGAAAACTGGAAGTCCCTGGTGACCCCGTGTGCATGGGCTCCCGAGACCTCGTGCCCACAGACTATCCAGGGAGTTGACGCTGGAGCACCCCGTGCGCACGGGCATGTACCGTGCCCACGGGACCCCCGTGCACACGGGCCCAACTTACCCCGTGCACACGGGCCTCCCAGGGATGGACGGTTGTGATCCCCAATCCGAACCCCTCTTCATCTACTTCGACCCCAAGACTATATAAACCGTACCTAGGGCTATGTGTAGGGTTAGCAAAGTATGAGATGCGATATTTGTGAGCTTTGCTCCTTCTACCTTCCCACTTGTGGGATCAAGGCCCCTTTGGGAAGAATCCTAGTGGATTTCAAGACCTCCTTTAGGAGAAGACTATCTTCAAGACCTCATCTCCTAGGAGTGGGAAGAACTTTGCCATTGTATCTTTCCTTTGATTGTGTTTGTGACTTGTGGATCTTGTATTGCTATTCTAGTGGATGTGTAATTGGGGAATTGTTTGAGTGATCTCCTCTTTGTGTTCTTGAGAGTTTGCCCTTTCCCCCCTCCAAGTGTGAAAAGATCCCCCTCTAGGATTTCATCCTATATCACCTATACAATTTACCATTGTATTGGGTGTGTTGGGGACACAGGAGACTCTTTGTTATTTGGATGTAGGGTTGCTTCAGAGAGACCATCTTCATCCTACGCCTCCTACGGATTGATAAACCTTAGGTCATCCACTTGAGGGAAATTTGCTACTGTCCTACAAACCTCTGCACTTGGAGGCCCAACAACGTCTACAAGAAGAAGGTTGTGTAGTAGACATCAGAATCCATCTAGCTACTAGCTATGGACCCATAGGTCTGAAGTAAACTACACACGCTTCATCGGAGAGGCAATGGTGTTGATGTAGAAGCCTTCCATGATCGATTCCTCCTCCGGCAGGATGCCAGAAAAGGCCCAAGATGGGATCTCATGGGTACAGATCATTGCGACGATGGAAAAATGGTTTCGTGGATCCCCTGGATGTTTTGGGGGTATAAGAGTATATATAGGCAGAAGAATTAGGTCAGGGGAGCTACGAGGGGCCCACAAGGTCGGGGGGCCCACCCCCTGGGCGCGCTCTCCATCCTTGTGGCCGCCTCGAGGCTCCTCTGACTTGTACTTCAAGTCTCTTGGGTGTCTTCTAGTCCAAGAAAAATCATGGCGAAAGTTTTATTCCATTTGAACTCCGTTTGGTATTCCTTTTCTGCGAAAGTCTAAAACAAGGAAAAAAAACAAAAACTGACACTGGGCTCTAGGTTAATAGGTTAGTCCCAAAAATCGTATAAAATAACATATTAATGCATATAAAACATCCAAATCAGATAATATAATAGCATGGAACAATAAAAACTTATAGATACGTTGGATACGTATCAAGCATCCCCAAGCTTAATTCCTGCTCGTCCTCGAGTAGGAAAATGATAAAAACATATTTTTTTGATGTGGAATGCTACCTAACATATTTATCCATGTAATTATATTTATTGTGGCATGAATGTTGATACGACTCTGTCGTATCTACTTTTCCAAACACTTTTGCCCTTGTTTTGGACTCTAACTTGCATGATTTGAATGGAACTAACCCAGACTGATGCTGTTTTCAGCAGAATTACCATGGTGTTATTTATGTGTAGAAACAAACGTTCTCGGAATGACCTGAAACTTCACAGAGCAACTTTTTGGAAAATATAAAAAATACCTGCAAAAGATGAAGGCCAGGGGGCCCACCACCTGTCCACGAGGGTGGGGGGGGGGGCGCCTGCCCCCCCAGGGCATGCCCCCCTGCCTCGTGGGCCCCCTGAAGCTCCTCCGACTCCAACTCTATATATTGTGTTTCGGGGAGAAAAAAAATCAGAGAGAAGAATTCATCGCGTTTTATGATATGGAGCCGCCGCCAAGCCCTAAAACCTCTCGGGAGGGCTGATCTGGAGTCCGTTCGGGGCTCCGGAGAGGGGAATCCTTCGCCATCGTCATCATCAACCATCCTCCATCACCAATTTCATGATGCTCACCGCCATGCGTGAGTAATTCCATCGTAGGCTTGCTGGACGGTGAGGGGTTGGATGGGATCTATCATGTAATCGAGTTAGTTTTGTTAGGTTTTGATCCCTAGTATCCACTATGTTCTGAGATTGATGTTGCTATGACTTTGCTATGCTTAATGCTTGTCACTAGGGCCCGAGTGCCATGATTTCAGATCTTAACCTATTATGTTTTCATCAATATATGAGAGTTCTTGATCCTATCTTGCAAGTCTATAGTCACCTATTATGTGTTATGATCCGTTAACCCCGAAGTGACAATAATCGGGATACTTACCGGTGATGACCGTAGTTTGAGGAGTTCATGTATTCACTATGTGTTAATGCTTTGTTCCGATACTCTATTAAAAGGAGGCCTTAATATCCCTTAGTTTCCGTAAGGACCCTGCTGCCACGGAAGGGTAGGACAAAAGATGTCATGCAAGTTCTTTTCCATAAGCACATATGACTATATTCGGAATACATGCCTACATTACATTGATGAACTGGAGCTAGTTCTGTGTCACCCTAGGTTATGACTGTTACATGATGAACCACATCCGGCATAATTCTCCATCACCGATCCATTGCCTACGAGCTTTCCATATATTGTTCTTCGCTTATTTACTTTTCCGTTGCTATTGCTATCATCACTACAAAATACCAAAAACACTACTTTTACTACTGTTACCTTTTGCTACCGTTACCACTACTATCATATTACTTTGCTACTAAATACTTTGCTACAGATATTAAGTTTCCAGGTGTGGTTGAATTGACAACTCAGCTGCTAATACTTGAGAATATTCTTTGGCTCCCCTTGTGTCAAATCAATAAATTTGGGTCGAATGCTCTACCCTCGAAAACTGTTGCGATCCCCTATACTTGTGGGTTATCAAGACTATTTTCTGGCGCTGTTGCCGGGGAGCATAGCTCTATTCTTTGAGTCACTTGGGATTTATATCTGCTTATCATTATGAAGAACTTGAAAGATCCAAGAACTAAGATTTATCCCTCAACTATGAGGGGAGGTAAGGAACTGCCATCTAGCTCTCCACTTGATTCACCTTCTGTTTTAAGTAAGCTTGCGACACCTAAACCTGCTTCTGCTATTTGTTCTGATATGGTGCATGTTATTGATGATGCTACTTCTGCCATACATGATACTTATGATGAAACTACTTCTATGCTTGATACTACTGTGCCACTTGGTGAATTTCTTGATGAACAACTTGCTAGGGCTAGAGAGATTGAAAATATTGAATCTGATAATACTAATGAAATTGATGATGAAGACTTGCCTGTTATTCCCGAGGGTTATGTTTTTGATAAAGAAGCTTCTTTAGCTATTTTAGCTTGCAAAGATAGACACAAACTTAAGAGGTTATTAGCTAAATGGAATAAGAAATCTCTAAATGCTAGGATGAAACCTGACCCTGCTTTTGCTACTTCACCTATCTGTGTTACTGATAAGGATTATGAATTCTCTGTTGATCCTGATATAATTACTTTGGTTGAATCTGATCCTTTTCATGGTTATGAATCTGAAACTGTTGTGGCACATCTTACTAAATTAAATGATATAGCTACCCTGTTCACTAATGATGAGAGAACTCGCTACTTTTATATTCTTAAAATATTTCTGTTCTCATTAAAGGGTGATGCTAAGATATGGTTTAGTTCTCTTGATCCTGGTTGTGTGCGTAGTCCCAGGATATGATTTATTACTTCTCTGCTAAATATTTCCCTGCTCATAAGAAACAAGCTGCTTTAAGGGATATATATAATTTTGTGCAAATTGAAGAAGAGAGTCTCCCACAAGCTTGGGGGAGGCTTCTCCAATTACTTAATGCTTTGCCTAATCATCCTCTTAAGAAAAATGAAATACTCGATATCTTTTATAATGGACTAACCGATGCCTCCAGAGATTACCTGGATAGTTGTGCTGGTTCTGTTTTCAAGGAAAGAACACCGGATGAAGCTGAAATTCTATTGAATAATATGTTGACAAATGAAAATAATTGGACACCTCCGGAGCCAATTCCTGAGCCTATTCCTAAACCAACTTCGAAGAAGAGGGGTATTCTATTTCTCAGTCCTGAAGATATGCAAGAGGCAAAGAAATCTATGAAAGAAAAAGGTATTAAAGCTGAAGATGTTAAGAATTTACCTCCTATTGAAGAAATACATGGTCTTAATTTACCGCCTGATGAAGACATATGATCTTAATCCATTAACTATTGAAGAAACTCATGGTCTTGATAACCTGACACATGTAGTAAAGGTAAATTCTCTCTATAGATATGATAAAGCTGAAATCCCATTTACTAAGTTTGCTAGCCCATGCTTAGATGAGTTTGATAAATTTATGGTTAAGCAAGAAGACTTTAATGCTTATTTTGGTAGACAATTGAAATACAATTCAAATATGCTTGAACACTTGGGTGATTATATGGCTAATGTCAAAGGTGAACTTAAACTTATTAGTAAACATGCTTCTATGGTTACCACTCAAGTAGAACAAGTGCTTAAAGCTCAAAATGATTTTCTCAATGAATTGAATAGTAAAGATAATGATAATGCTGTTAGAGTTATGACTAGAGGTGGTAGAATGACTCTTTGTATCCTGAAGGCCATCCTAAGAGAATTGAGCAAGATTCTCAGAGAAATAATGTGGATGCACCTAATCCTTCTAAAAAGAAGAAAAAGAAAAATGATAGGACTTTGCATGCTTCTAGTGAACCTATTACTGAAACACCTGAGAATCCAAATGATATTTCTATTTCTGATGTTGAAACTCAATCTGGTAATGAACCTGAAACTAGTAATAACGTTAATTATAATGTTCATGATGATGCTCAACCTAGTAATGATAATGATATAGAAATTGAACCTGTTGTTGATCTTGATAACTCACAATCAAAGAATCAACGTTATGATAAGAAAGACTTTGTTGCTAGGAAACACGGTAAAGAAAAAGAACCATGGGTTCAGAAACCCATGCCTTTTCCTCCCAAACCATCCAAGAAAAAGGATGATGAGGATTTTGAGCGCTTTGCTGAAATGATTAGACCTATCTTTTTGCGTATGCGATTGACTGGTATGCTTAAAATGAATCCTTATGCTAAGTACATGAAAGAAATTGTTACTAATAAAAGAAAGATACTGGAAGCCGAAATTTCCACCATGCTTGCTAATTATACTTTTAAGGGTGGAATACAAAAGAAACTTGGAGATCCAGGAGTACCCCCTATACCATGCTCCATTCAAAGAAACTATGTTAAAACTGCTTTATGTGATCTTGGAGCCGGTGTTAGTGTTATGCCTCTCTCTTTATATCGTAGACTTGATTTGAATAAGTTGACACCTACTGAAATATCTTTGCAAATGGCTGATAAATCAACTGCTATACCTGTCGGTATTTGTGAGGATGTGCCTGTTGTAGTTGCAAACTTTACTATTTTAACGGACTTTGTTATTCTTGATATTCCCGAGGACGATAGTATGTCTATTATTCTTGGAAGACCCTTTTTGAATACCGCAGGGGCTGTTATTGATTGCACTAAAGGCAATGTCACTTTTCATGTTAATGGTAATGAGCATATGGTACACTTTCCAAGGAAACAACCTCAAGTTCATAGTATCAACTCTATTGGAAAAATTCCATCGATTATATTTGGAGGTTTTGAATTTCCTCTTCCTACTGTCAAGAAGAAATATGATATTCTTATTATTGGGGATGTTCATATCCCCGTTGAGGTAACATAGTGTTATTCGAAATTTCTCCGGTTCCATGTTATTCGGAATGAGTTCGTTAACAAGACTTGATCAACCTTGTTAGTGGATTCCTTTTGATGATCATGAGATGGATGAAACTAGAAGGCACAACCTTCTGTACCCTCCTTTTACTTTATGTTATTTATATTAAATAAAATAAAAATAGTATTTTTCTGTCTGTTATCTGATTATCCATGCAATATAAAAATACCCTGAAAATAAAAGCTCTCCAAATGCCCTGAAATTTAAATATGATTTTTTCTAGAATATTTAAGAATATTTGGCACTAAGAACACAGCAGGGGGTCAACCACCTTCCCACAAGGGTGGAGGGCGCGCCCTACCCCTTGGGCGCGCCCCCTGCCTCGTGGGCCCACAGTGGCCCTCCTCCACTTATCCTTTCACCCACACACTCCTTCTTCCTCCCCCAAACACGAATAACCAGCTCAAACCCGAGTCTAAGCTCGTTTTGCTGCCATTTTCGATCTCCTTGCTCAAAGCACCTCTCACAAAACTGCTTGGGGGAGATTGTTCCTTGGTATGTAACTCCTCCATTGGTCCAATTAGTTTTTGTTCTAGTGCTTTATTCATTGCAATTTTTTGCTGCTTAGGTAACCATGTTCTTGAGCTTGCATGTCAAATTTATATGGTCAAAAGTAATTTTGATGCATGATATAGGCCCTAGGCACTTGTAGGAGTAGTTGCTATCAATATTATTGAGTTCGGTTTACTTTTATTTTGAAGTTACTAAAAAAATTCAGAATTTTTCAGAGAAAGAAAAATGCTTAGGAAAATGTTCCAAGGTGGTTCCTCAAGGAAGCAAGGACCCAGGCTTGCAATGCGTGATGCTGATGAAGAGCCACCAAGAGACGCTCCAGTGCATCCTTGTGAGTGGCCTTCTGAAAACTTTATGGATCAAGCAGGAATTAAGGAAGAATTCAACGCATATTTGCGTAACGCTGATCTTGTGAGCTTCGAGGAAGAGAAGTGCAGCCAGTATCACAATCTCACTAGTTCCTTTGTGAGGAGGTTTGAATTTTCATCTTCATGTAATTCTCCAACTGTCCTGTTTGATCTTCATGAAAATTCTTTTACTATGGACTTAGAGGATTTTACCACCGCTTGCAAACTTCCACAATGGGGTAGTATAAGGGATCCTCACAAATCTGAATTTAGAGATTTTCTTGCTAGCATAACTGTGGGAGAATCTAGAGATATAACACAAGCTACCATAGGGAGCATTCACTTTCCTGCTATACATTATTTTGCTCTCTTCATAGGTAGATGCATTAATGGTAAAGATGAGGCATGTCACATGTGTGTCCCTGACCTCAGTATTCTTAGGAGTGCTGTGTTAGGAGATAAATCTTATAATTTGGGAGCCATTATTGCACGTAGGTTGCATCTTAATAGATTTAATGGAGATTTCTTTGGAGGAATTTATGCAACCCGCATAGCTAATTTGCTTGGTGTAGCCATACCCGAAGATGATATTGAATTACCCCCTACTTACCTAGACTTTAATGCTATGGTTCACCACCAGTTTGTCGAGAGGAATGAATCACCTCTCCAGTATCGACTAATCTTTGACAGACGCCGTGCTGTCCATATTACTCTCCCTGCTCCTGCCTTCTTTGATCATCAGGAAAAAAGTAGATATGTTATTACCAGAGAGGAGGCAGATGAGTATGAGAGGAGAGCGGAGGCCGCTCGTCGCCACGCTGCAGCTCAAGAGGCGATAGCCGCTGCATCTCAGTACAACCCCAACTTTGACTATGGATATCAGCCAGGCCAGCCGTGGCCATAGACCAACTTAGGCCAAAAGCCTAAGCTTGAGGGAGTACGTATTTCCCACCGACATTACATTTATGTTCACACACTCATTGCTAGATGTCGGTGCTCATACTTTTTCATTTGTATCATCCATGCTAGTTTATTTCCTTTTTATGCTTTCTTCTTGTGTGTTTAATAAACCTTAAGAAAAACCAAAAAAAATTAGTTGTAGCTTTTAATTAGTTTACTTTCCATGCTTGTAGTAGTAATTAAAAAGAAAACCCAAAAAGATTTCATGTTCTTCTTTTACTTGTTGGGACCTCTCCCATGTAAATAGTTTTATTTCTTTTCTTTTCTTTGGGGGTCGATAGGAGAAGACCATAATTAAATTGTTGAAGCGGCTCTTGTATGCATAATTGTTGATCTGACAAAAGAGCCCACATTGCCTTGTCTTCTCCTGTTTATTGAATGCTTGCAGATTCCAGCTTAGTACAATGCACGTGCACTATTATTATTTTTCACATCGTTCGGTCGTGCAAGTGAAAGGCAATTATGATGATATATGATGGACTTACTGAGACGAGAAAAGCTGGTATGAACTCAACCTCTTTTGTTTTTGTAAATATGATTAGTTCATTGTTCCTGATTCAGCCTATTATGAATAAACATGTTTGCAATGACAACTAGAGATCATAGTTTCTTGTGCCATGCTTGATTAGCTATGAGTTATAATGGTTTACCTTGCGTGCCAACATGCTATTAAAATGGTTGTGATGTGGTATGATAGCGTGGTATCCTCCTCTGAATGATTTAAGTGACTTGACTTGGCGCATGTTCACTCATGTAGTTGAAACGAAATCAACATAGCCTTCATGATATTTATGTTCATGGTGAATTATATCCTACTCATGCTTGCATTCGGTGTTGATTAATTTTAATGCATGTTCATGACTATTTTCGCTCTCTGGCTGGTCGCTTCCCAGTCTTTTGCTAGCCTTCGCCTGTACTAAGAAGGAATACTGCTTGTGCATCCAGTCCCTTAAACCCCAAAGTTATTCCACAGGAGTCCACTATACCTATCTATATACGGTATCTACCTGCCATTCCAAGTAAATTTGTATGTGCCAAACTCTAAACCTTCAAATAAATATCCTGTTTTGTATGCTCGAATAGCTCATGTATCAACTAGGGCTGTCTGTATATTCCATGTTAGGCGGGTTATTCTCAAGAGGAGAGGACTCCGCTCCTCACTCACGAGAAAGTGGCTGGTTACCGGGATGCCCAGTCCCATGCTTTTTGCAAACTAAATCAAAATAATTGCAAACAAAACTCCCCCTGGGACTCTTGTTAGTTGGAGGCACTCGTTGTTTCGAGCAAGCCATGGATTGATGCTTGTTGGTGGAGGGGGGGGGTATAAACTTTACCATTCTGTTCGGGAACCGCCTATAACGTGTGTAGCATGGAACATATCGCCATCTCTTGGTTGTTATGTTGACAATGAAAGTATACCGCTCAAAATATTATTCATCTCTATTTCACAACCGTGCTCTGGCACCTCTACAAATCCCTGCTTCCCTCTGCGAAGGGCCTATCTATTTACTTTCATGTTGAGTCATCATCCTCTTATTAAAAAGCACCAGTTGGAGAGCACCGCTGTCATTTGCATTCATTACTGTTAGTTTACATTGAGTATGACTTAACTAGATCTCTTTTACCATGAATTACAATGTCTAGTCAGTCCTTGATCTTTAAAGGTGCTCTGCATTTATGTTTTGCGGTCTCAGAAAGAGCTAGCGAGATACCATCTTGTTATATCATATTATGATTGTTTTGAGAAAGTATTGTCATCTGAGATTTATTATTATTGCTCTCTAGTTGATTATGCCATTGATATGAGTAAACATGAGACCTGAGAGTTATTGTGAATATGGTTAGTTCATAATCTTTGCTGAAAACTTGAATGCTGGCTTTACATATTTACAACAACAAGAGCAAACTAAGTTTGTAAAAGTTTTTCTTTATCACTTTCAGTTTATCAACTGAATTGCTTGAGGACAAGCAAAGGTTTAAGCTTGGGGGAGTTGATACGTCTCTGTCGTATCTACTTTTCCAAACACTTTTGCCCTTGTTTTGGACTCTAACTTGCATGATTTGGATGGAACTAACCCGGACTGACGCTGTTTTCAGCAGAATTGCCATGGTGTTATTTATGTGCAGAAACAAAAGTTCTCGGAACGACCTGAAACTCCACGGAGCGTCTTTTTGGAAATAATGAAAAATACTGGCAAAAGATCAAGGCCAGGGGGCCCACACCCTAGCCACGAGGGTGGGGGCGCGCCTGCCCCCCTGGGCACACCCCTACCTCGTGGGCCCCTGGAGCTCCTCCGACCTCAACTCCAACTCTATATATTCTCTTTCGGGGAGAAAAAAAAGGAGAAGGATTCATCTCGTTTTACGATACGGAGCCGCCGCCAAGCCCTAAAACCTCTCGGGGGCTGATCTGGAGTCCGTTCGGGGCTCCGGAGAGGGGAATTCGTCGCTATCATCATCATCAACCATCCTCAAGCACCAATTTCATGATGCTCACTGCCGTGCGTGAGTAATTCCATCGTAGGCTTGCTGGACGGTGATGGGTTGGATGAAATTTATCATGTAATCGAGTTAGTTTTGTTAGGGTTTGATCCCTAGTATCCACTATGTTTTGAGATTGATGTTGTTATGACTTTGCTATGCTTAATTCTTCTCACTAGGGCCCGACTGCCATGACTTCAGATCTGAACCTATTATGTTTTCATCAACATATGAGTGTTCTTGATCCTATCTTGCAAGTCTATAGTTACCTACTATGTGTTATGATCCGGCAACCCCGAAGTGACATTAATCAGGACCACTCCCGGTGATGACCGTAGTTTGAGGAGTTCATGTATTCACTATGTGTTAATGCTTTGGTCAAGTCTATAGTCACCTACTATGTGTTGATGCCTGTTGGTGGAAGGGGGAGTATAAACTTTACCATTCTGTTTGGGAACCGCCTATAATGTGTGTAGCATGGAAGATACCACCATCTCTTGGTTGTTATGTTGACAATGAAAGTATACCGCTCAAAATATTATTCATCTCTATTTCAAAACCGAGCTCTCGCACCTCTACAAATCCCTGCTTCCCTCTGCGAAGGGCCTATCTATTTACTTTTATGCTGAGTCATCATCCTCTTATTAAAAAGCACCAGTTGGAGAGCACCGCTGTCGTTTGCAGTCATTACTGTTAGTTTACATTGAGTATGACTTGACTGGATCTCTTTTACCATGAATTACAATGTCTAGTCAGTCCTTGGTCTTTAAAGGTGTTCTGCATTTATGTTTTGCGGTCTCAGAAAGGGCTAGTGAGATACCATCTTGTTATATCATATTATGATTGTTTTGAGAAAGTGCTGTCATATGAGATTTATTATTATTGCTCGCTAGTTGATTATGCTATTGATATGAGTAAACTTGATACCTAAGCGTTATTGCGAATGCGGTTAGTTATAATCTTTGCTGAAAACTTGAATGCTGGCTTTACATATTTACAACAACAAGAGCAAACAGAGTTTGTAAAAGTTTTTCTTTATCTCTTTCAGTTTATCAACTGAATTGCTTGAGGACAAGCAAAGGTTTAAGCTTGGGGGAGTTGATACATCTCCGTCGTATCTACTTTTCCAAACACTTTTGCCCGTATTTTGGACTCTAACTTGCATGATTTGAATGGAACTAACCCGGACTGACGCTGTTTTCAGCAGAATTACCATGGTGTTATTTATGTGCAGAAAGAAACGTTCTCGGAATGACCTAAAACTTCACGAAGCAAATTTTTGGAAAATATAAAAAATACCTGCAAAAGATGAAGGCCAGGGGGCCCACCACCTGTCCATGAGGGTGGGGGGCGCGCCTGCCCCCTAGGGTGCGCCCCGTGCCTCATAGGCCCCCTGAAGCTCCTCCAACTCCAACTCGAACTCTATATATTGTGTTTCAGGGAGAAAAAATCCGAGAGAAGAATTCATCGCGTTTTACGATACGGAGCCGCCGCCAAGCCCTAAAACCTCTCGGGAGGGCTGATCTGGAGTCCGTTCGGGGCTCCGGAGAGGGGAATCCTTCGCCATCGTCATCATCAACCATCCTTCATCACCAATTTCATGATGCTCACCGCCGTGCGTGAGTAATTCCATCATGGGCTTGCTGGACGGTGAGGGGTTGGATGGGATCTATCATGTAATCGAGTTAGTTTTGTTAGGGTTTGATCCATAATATCCACTATGTTCTGAGATTGATGTTGCTATGACTTTGCTATGCTTAATGCTTGTCACTAGGGCCCGAGTGCCATGATTTCAGATCTGAACCTATTATGTTTTCATCAATATATGAGAGTTCTTGATCCTATCTTGCAAGTCTATAGTCACCTATTATGTGTTATGATCCGTTAACCCTGAAGTGACAATAATCGGGATACTTACCGGTGATGACCGTAGTTTGAGGAGTTCATGTATTCACTATGTGTTAATGCTTTGTTCCGGTACTCTATTAAAAGGAGGCCTTAATATCCCTTAGTTTCCGTAAGGACCCCGCTGCCACGGGAGGGTAGGACAAAAGATGTCATGCAAGTTCTTTCCGATAAGCACGTATGATTATATTCGGAATACATGCCTACATTACATTGATGAACTGGAGCTAGTTCTGTGTCACCCTAGGTCATGACTGTTACATGATGAACCACATCCGGTATAATTCTCCATCACCGATCCGTTGCCTACGAGCTTTCCATATATTGTTCTTCGCTTATTTACTTTTCCGTTGCTATTGCTATCATCACTACAAAATACCAAAAACACTACTTTTACTACTATTACCTTTTGCTACCGTTACCACTACTATCATATTACTTTGCTACTAAATACTTTGCTACAGATATTAAGTTTCCAGGTGTGGTTGAATTGACAACTCAGCTGCTAATACTTGAGAATATTCTTTGGCTCCCCTTGTGTCGAATCAATAAATTTGGGTTGAATACTCTACCCTCGAAAACTGTTGCGATCCCCTATACTTGTGGGTTATCAAATGTTCAGATGTGTAAGATTCAAAACAAAAGTTTAATATTGACATAAAAACAATAATACTTCAGGCATACTAACAAAATAATCATGTCTTCTCAAAATAACATGGCCAAAGAAAGCTTATCCCTACAAAATCATATAGTCTCGCTATGCTCCATCTTCATCACACAAAATATTTAAATCATGCACAACCCCGATGACAAGCCAAGAAATTGTTTCATACTTTTGATGTTCTCAAACTTTTTCAACTTTCACGCAATACATGAGCGTGAGTCATGGATATAGCACTATAGTTGGAATAGATGGTGGTTGTGGAGAAGACAAAAAGGACATAGTCTCACATCAACTAGGCATATCAACGGGCTATCGAGATGCCCATTAATAGATATCAATGTGAGTGAGTAGGGATTGCCATGCAACAGATGCACAAGAGCTATAAGTTTATGAAAGCTCAAAAAGAAACTAAGTGGGTGTGCATCCAACTCGCTTGCTCACGAAGACCTAGGGCAATTTGGGAAGCCCATCATTGAAATATACAAGCCAAGTTCTATAATGAAAAAAATCCCACTAGTATATGAAAGTGATATCATAGGAGACTCTCTATCATGAAGATCATGGTGCTACTTTGAAGCACAAGGGTGGTAAAAGGATAGTAACATTGTCCCTTCTCTCCTTTTCTCTCATGTTTTTTTATTTGGGCCTTCTCTCATTTTTTTGGCCTCTTTTTTTTTGTCCGGAGCCTCATCCCGACTTGTGGGGGAATCATAGTCTCCATCATCCTTTCCTCACATGGGACAATGCTCTAATAATGAAGATCATCACACTTTTATTTACTTACAACTCAAGAATTACAACTTGATACTTAGATCAAAATATGACTATGTGAATGCCTCTGACGGTGTACCAGGATGTGCAATGAATCAAGAGAGACATGTATAAAACATGATGAACGGTGGCTTTGCGACAAATACGATGGCAACTACATGATCATGCAAAGCAATATGACAATGATGGAGTGTGTCATAGTAAACGGAATGGTGGAAAGTTGCATGACAATATATCTCGGAATGGCTATGGAAATGCCATAATAGGTAGGTATGGTGGCTGTTTTGAGGAAGGATATGTGGTGGGTTTATGGTACCGGCGAAAGTTGCGTGGTACTAGAGAGGCTAGCAATGGCGGAAAGGTGAGAGTGCATATAATCCATGGACTCAACATTAGTTATAAAGAACTCACATACTTATTGCAAAAATCTATTAGTCATCGAAACAAAGTACTACACGCCTGCTCCTAGGGGGATAGATTGGTAGGAAAAGACCATCGCTCGTCCCCGACCGCCACTCATAAGGAAGACAATCAATAAATAAATCATGCTCCGACTTCATCACATAATGGTTCACCATACGTGCATGCTACGGGACTCACAAAATTTAACACAAGTATTTCTCAAATTCACAACTACTTACTAGCATGAATCTAATATCACCATCTTCATATCTCAAAACAATCATAAGGAATCAAACTTCTCATAGTATTCAATGCACTTTATATGAAAGTTTTTATTATAACCCTCTTGAATACCTATCATATTAGGACTAATTTTATAACCAAAAAAATTACCATGCTGTTTAGAGACTCTCAAAATGATATAAGTGAAGTACGAGAGTTTATCAATTTCTATAAAATAAAACCACCGCCGTGCTCTAAAAAGATATAAGTGAAGTACTAGAGCAAATTTTGCCTAGCTCAGAAGATATAAGTGAAGCACATAGAGCATTCTAATAAATCATGATTCATGCCTATCTCTCTAAAAAGGTGTGTACATCAAGGATTATTGTGGCAAATTAAAAAGAAAAGAATCAAATCATACAAGACGCTCCAAGCAAAACACATATCATGTGGTGAATGAAAATATAGCCTCAAGTAAAGTTACCGATAGACGAAGATAAAAGAGGGGATGCCTTCCCGGGGCATCCCCAATCTTAGGCTTTTTGACATCCTTGAATATTACCTTGGGGTGCCTTGGGAATACCCAAGCTTAGGCTCTTGCCACTCCTTATTCCATAGTCCATCAGATCCTTACCCAAAACTCGAAAACTTCACAACACAAAACTCCAAAAGAAAATCTCGTAAGCTCCATTAGTATAAGAAAATAAATCACCACTTTTGGTACTGTTGTGAACTCATTCTTTATTTGTATTTCTGAAATATCTATTGTATTCCAACTTTTCCATGGTTCCTACCCCCGATACTTGCCATAGATGCATCAAAACAAGCAAACAACATGCGAAAAACAGAATCTGTCAAAAATAGAATAGCTGTAGCAATCTGGAGATTTCGAATACTTTTGTAACTACAAAACTTCTGAGAAATTAGGAAGTACTAGATAATTTGTTTATTAATCCTCTACAAAAATAATTAGTATTTTATCGCCCTTCTATTAAGAATCAAAACTAATCTCCTGGGCGCACAATTTTCTATTTTTCAGCAGGATCAAATTAGCTATCATCGTAAGCTATCCCAAAGGTCTTACTTGGCACAAGAAATAATTAAAACACAAAACCACATCTAACCAGAGGCTAGATGGTTTATTCAAAGCAAAACAGGACCTCAAAAGCAAGAACAAAAATAAAATTGGGTTGCCTCCCAACAAGCACCATTGTTTAACGCCCCTAGCTAGGCATAAAAACACGAATAGATCTAAGTATTATCATCTTTGACATGAAATCCATAAGTGGCTCTCATAATACATTCATAAGGCAATTTAATTTTCTTTCTTGCAAAGTGTTCCATGCCTTTCCTTAATGGAAATTGAAATCTAATGTTTCCTTCTTTCATATCAATAATTGCACCAATCATTCTAAGGAAAGGTCTAGCAAGAATAATAGGACATGTAAGATTGCAATCTATATCAAGAACAATGAAATCTACGGGCACATAATTCCTATTAGCAACAATAAGAACATCATTAATTCTTACCATGGGTTTATCAGTAGTGGAATCCGCAAGATTCAAATTTAAGGAACAATCATCAAATTCACAGAAACCTAACACATGACATAAAGTTTTCGGAATCGTGGAAACACTAGCACCCAAATCACACAAAGCATTCATCCTCTCCCAAGATTGTGCAACATGTTCATGATCAAGTTGCTTCAAATTCATAATATTGTTCCTAAGGGAGATTATCTTAGCGGGAGGAAAATACATGGAAATAAAAGCATCTTTACACTTATTCCATGAATCAATACTATTTTTAGGCAAAGATGAAAACAAAGTTTTAGCGCGATCCCTAAGCGAGAATGGAAATAACTTCAACTTAACAATATCATTATCCACATCTTTTTTCTTTTGCATATTGCACAAATCAATGAAATTATTAAGATGGGATGCGGCATCTTCATTGGGAAGGCCGGAAAATTGATCTTTCAAAATAAGATTCAGCAAAAGCAGTATTAATCTCACAAGATTTCGCATTAGCATCGGGAGAAATTGGAGTACTAATAAAATCATTGTTGTTGGTATTGGAAAAGTCACACAAGTTGGTATTATTTTGAGCCGTCATGACAAAGCAAGCAATCCAACACACGAGCACACAAAAAGCAAACGAGGAAAACGAACGGAAGAGGGGCGAAGAAAAGGAGAATCTTTTCTAAGATCATTTTAGAAGTGGGGGAGAGGAAAACGAGAGGCGAATGGTGAATAATGTAATGTGAGAGATGAGAGTTTATGATGGGTACTTGGTATGTCTTGACTTGCTGTAGATCTCCCCAACAATGGCGCCAGAAATCCTTCTTGCTGCCTCTTGAGCTTGCATTGGTTTTTCCCTTGAAGAGGAAAGGGTGATACAGCAAAGGAGCGTAAGTATTTCCCTCAGTTTTGAGAACCAAGGTATCAATCCAGTAGGAGACTATGCAACAAGCCACCGAATACCTGCACAAACAAACACCAACTTGCAACCAACGCGACAAAGGGGTTGTCAATCCCTTCATGGCTATTCGTAAGGTGAGATCTGATAGAGATGGATAAACGGTAAAGTAATATTTTTGGTATTTTTGGTTTATGGAACGGAAAGTAAAAGATTGCAAAGTAAGGGAACGGCGACAGAAATTGGCAAGTTGACGGGAAACTAATATGATGTAAAATAGAACCGGGGGCCATAGGTTTCCCTAGAGGCTTCTCTCAAGATAGAAAATATTACGGTGGGTGACAAATTACTATCAAGCAATTGATAGAAAAGTGCAAAGTTATGACGATATATAAGGCAATGATCATGAATATAAGCATCACGTCCATGTCAAGTAGACCGAAACGATTATGCATCTACTACTATTACTCCACACATCGACCGACTCATGCCTGTATCTAGAGTATTAAGTTCATAAGAACAGAGTAACGCATTAAATAAGATTACATGATGTAGCGGGATTAACTCTAGCAATATGGTGAAAACCCCATCTTGTTATCCTCGATGGCAACAATACAATAGCCCCTACTGTCACTAGGACCGAGCACCGCAAGATTGAACCCAAAGCTAAGCACTTCTCCCATTGCAAGAAAAACCAATCTAGTTGGCCAAACCAAATCGATAGTTCGAAGACTTGCAAATATATCAAATCATGCATATAAGAATTCAGAGGAGATTCAAATAATATTCACAGATAAGCTGATCATAAATCCACAATTCATCGGATCTCGGCAAAAACACCACAAAAGAGTATTACATCGAATAGATCTCCAAGAACATCGAGGAGAACTTTGTATTGAGAATCAAAGAGAGAGAAGAAGCCATCTAGCTACTAGCTATGGACCTGTAGGTCTGAAGTAAACTACTCACGCTTCGTCGGAGAGGCAATTTTGTTGATGTAGAAGCCCTCCATGATCGATTCCCCCTCCGACAGGATGCCGGAAAAGGCCCCAAGATGGGATCTCACGGGTACACAAGGTTGCGGAGGTGGAAAAGTGGTTTCCTGGCTCCCCTGGATGTTTTGGGGGTATAAGAGTATATATAGGCAGAAGAATTAGGTCAGGGGAGCTACGAGGGGCCCACAAGGCCGGGGGTGCGCCCCACCCCCTGGGCGCGCCCTCCACCCTTGTGCCGCCTCGAGGCTCCTTTCACTTGTACTCCAAGTCTCCTGGGTGTCTTCTGGTCCAAGAAAAATCATGGCAAAAGTTTTATTCCATTTGGTATTCCTTTTCTGCGAAACTCTAAAACAAGGAAAAAACAGAAACTGGCACTAGGCTCTAGGTTAATAGGTTAGTCCCAAAAATCATATAAAATAGCATATTAATGCATATAAAACATCCAAAACAGATAATATTATAGCATGTAACAATCAAAAATTATAGATATGTTGGAGACATATCACAATGCACTGTATTTCATGAGCCTATTCAACTACAGAACGGTTATTCACCATCTTGTAATCGTGAAAGCTCCCCATGATGTACAACTCACTGCCTGCATTGGTTGCACCGACCTTAGTATTGAGTGCATCCCAGATCTCCTTAGCGTCTTTGATGTGCATATACACATCGCACAGACACCCATCAAGGACGCTCAGAACACAGCCTCTGAAATTAGTATTGGTTTCCTTGTGCTTTTTATGATCTTCCTCAGATGCACCTTCAAGAAGACCATTACTAATCAGGTCCCAAACTTTCATGGACTGGAGCCAAAGTTGGCATCTCACTTGCCATCTCTTGAAGTTGGTACCCTTAAAACTTTCTGGCCTCATAGCATCGGCAAAACCAGCCATTGTCAGTCCAGGAAATTGCCCGCAATTAGGTTTTTGGATGTTGGGGAATGCAGTAATTTCAAAATTTTCCTACGCATTCGTAAGATCTATCATGGTGATGCATAGCAATGAGAAGGGAAGAGTGTTGTCCACGTACCCTCGTAGACCGTAAGCGGAAGCGTTACGACAATGCGGTTGATGTAGTCGTACGTCTTCATGATCCGACTGATCCTAGTACCGAAAGTACGGCACCTCCGCGATCTGCACACGTTCGGCTCGGTGACATCCCACGAACTCTCGATCCAGCTGAGTGTCGAGGGAGAGCTTTGTCAGCATGACGCCATGATGACGGTGATGATGAAGCTACCGGTGCAGGGCTTCGCCTAAGCACTACGACGATATGACCGAGGTGGATTATGGTGGAGGGGGGCACCGCACACGGCTAAGGGATCAATGATCAACTTGTGTGTCTATGGGGTGCCCCTGCCCCCATATATAAAGGAGCAAGGGGGAGGCCTGCTGGCCCTTGGTGGCGCGCCAAGGAAGGGTGGATTCCTCCTCCTAGTAGGAGTAGGACTCCACTTTCCTAGTCCTACTAGGAGGAGGAAGGGGGAAGGAAAGAGAGGGGGAGAAGAGAAGGAAAGGGGGGCGTCTCCCCCCTTCCCTAGTCCAATTCGAACTAGAGGGGGAGGGGTGAACGGCCCTGCCTTGGCCGGCCCTCTCTCTCTCCCACTAAGGCCCATGTGGCCCATTAGTTTCCCCGGGGGTTCCGACAACCCCCCGATACTCTGATAATTATCCGGTGACCCCCGGAACTCATCCAGTGTCCGAATATAGTCATCCAATATATAAATCTTTATGTCTCAACCATTTTGAGACTCCTTGTCACGCCCGCAATCATATCTGGGACTCCGAACTACCTTTGGTACATCATACCGATCGTCACCGAACGTTAAGCATGCGGACCCTATGAGTTCGAGAACTATGTAGACATGACTGGGACACGTCTCTGGTCAATAACCAATAGTGGAACCTGGATGTTCATATTAGCTCCCACATATTCTACGAAGATCTTTATAAGTCAAACCACATAACGATATACGTTGTTCCCTTTGTCATCGGTATGTTACTTGCCCGAGATTCTATCGTCGGTATCTCAATACCTAGTTCAATCTCGTTACCGGCAAGTCTCTTTACTCGTTCCGTAATGCATCATCCCATAACTAACTCATTAGTCACATTGCTTGCAAGGCTTACAATGATGTGCATTACCGAGAGGGCCCAGAGATACCTCTTCGATACTCGGAGTGACAAATCCTAATCTCGATCTATGCTAACTCAACAAACACCATCGGAGACACCTATAGAGCATCTTTATAGTCACCCAGTTACATTGTGACGTTTGATATCACACTAAGTGTTCCTCTGGTAGCGTGATCTCATAGTCATAGGAACATGTATAAGTTATGGAGAAAGCAATAGCAACAAACTGAACGATCATCATGCTAAGCTAATAGATGGGTCAAGTCAGTCACATCATTCTCCAATGATGTGATCCTGTTAATCAAATGACAACTCATGTCTATGGTCAGGAAACATAACCATCATTGATTCAACGAGCTAGTCAAGTAGAGGCATACTAGTGACACTCTGTTTGTCTATGTATTCACACATGTACTAAGTTTCCAGTTAATACAATTCTAGCATGAATAATAAACATTTATCATGATATAAGGAAATATAAATAACAACTTTATTATTGCCTCTAGGGCATATTTGGTTTAGTCTCCCACTTGCACTAGAGTCAATAATCTAGATTACATTGTATTGATTATAACACCCATGGAGTCTTGGTGCTAATCATGTTTTTCTCATGAGAGAGGCTTAGTCAATGGGCCTACAACATTCAGATCCATATGTATCTTGCAAATATCCATGTCTCCCTCCTTTACTTGATCGCGGATGGAATTGAAGCGTCTCTTGATGTGCTTGGTTCTCTTCTGAAATCTGGATTCCTTTGCCAAGGCAATTGCACCAGTATTGTCACAAAAGATTTTCATTGGACCCGATGCACTAGGTATTACACCTAGATCGGATATGAACTCCTTCATCCAGACTCCTTCATTTGCTACTGGTATTACACCTCGATCGGATATGAACTCCTTCATCCAGACTCCTTCATTGGACCCGATGCACTAGGTATTACACCTCGGAAAATTAACCTAGATCGGGAGTTCTACCGCTAGAAGCCTCCGTAGCCACCAAAAACCAATCTAGGCCCTCTCTGGCACCCTGCCGGAGGGGGCCATCATCACCGGAAGGCATGGAGGAGGATCCCGGAGGGGCCATCAGCATCATGAAGGCCAAGGACCAGAGGGAGAACCTCTCCCCATCCAGGGGGAGGCCATGGAGGAGGAAGCATAATGGGAAGAACCTCTCCTCCTCTCTCTTGGTGGCACCGGAGTGCCATCGAGAGGGGAATGATCGCCGCGGTGATCGTCTTCATCAACATCACCATCATCATCACCATCCTCATCTCTTTTTACGCGGTCCACACTCCTGCACCCCGCTGTAATCCCTACTTGAACATGGTGCTTTATGCCACATATTATGATCCAATGATGTGTTGCCATCCTATGATGTTTTGAGTAGATATCCTTTGTCTTTGGGTTGATTGATGATCTAGATTGGTATGAGTTGTATGTTTTACTTTGGTGTTGTCCTATGGTGCCCTCCGTGTCACGCAAGCCTGAGGGATTCCCGTTGTAGGGTGTTGCAATACGTTTATGATTTGCTTATAGTGGGTTGCATGAGTGACTGAAAAACAAACCCGAGTAAGGGGGTTGTTGCATATGGGATAAAGAGGACTTGATGCTTTAATGCTATGGTTGGGTTTTACCTTAATGATCTTTAGTAGTTGCGGATGCTTGCTAGAGTTCCAATCATGAGTGCATATGATCCAAGTAGAGAAAGTATGTTAGCTTATGCCTCTCCCTCATATGAAACTGCAATAGTGATTACCGGTCTTGTTAACAATTGCCTAGGACAATTCCGCACACCGATCCACCCTTATTCCATACTCGCTATTTATAATATTTGGTAATATATTATAAATTTATGATAAGAACACCTACTTTCATATTTTAGCTCTCCGATATCATGCAAAGTTATCCTCTTCATACCCACAACATAGTTCTATTTCTCATTTCTAGTTGGAAGCAAACGTTCGGTGTACATAGAGTCGTATTAGTGGCAGATAGGTCTTGAGAGAATATTGATCTTACCTTTAGCTCCTTGTGGGTTCGATACTCCATACTTATCACTTCCACCTTTGGAAATTGCTATGATGATTCCCTGCACTTGGGGATTATCAAGCTCTTTTCTGGCGCCGTTGCCGGGGAGCAATAGCGTGGGGTTGATATTCTTGTGTATGCTTGTTTGCTTTCTTCACTAAGTAGATTTTGTTTTTCCTTTTTGTTTATGTTTAGATGTGGGTGAAACATACAAAAAATTAAAAGAATGAAAATCCAAAAAAATTTACTTGCCTCTCATGCCTAAAAAGTTTTTCAAAAAGAGAAGTGATTGGAAAGTTATGCATTGAAGAAGTGAGGCTCGACCTTGAGCACTCGTGTTCATGCTCACGGAACAATGTAGAATTTTTCATGGAAGTTTCTGTGTAAATAATTATCCCCTTACATATATCCATAATTATTGTTAAAGTTTGGCTGTAGCGCGGAACAATGTAGCTCGACTTTGGTTTTAGGATGATTAGATTGCTTGTCTACTATGCGCAGAACAAAAACAGAAACTTTGGCTGTAGCGCGTGATTTTACATTTTTTACTGGGAAGTCAAATGGGTCTGAAACTTTTTGCACATTACTTCTGTACAAATGTTTCAAATTGTAAAATTTATTTCATAATTATTGGAGTTACAGAAGTTTACTAAACCTCCAGATTACTACAGACTGTCCTGTTTTAGACAGATTCTATTTTTCGTGTGTTGTTTGCTTATTTTGATGCATCTATGGCTAGTATCGGAGGGTATGAACCATAGAGAAGTTGGAATACAGTAGATATAGTTCTAATATTAAATTTTAATGGGTTTTAAACAGTACCTAAAGGTAGTGATTTGCTTTATTATACTAACGGATCTCACAAAGTTTTTGTTAAAGTTTTGTGTGGATGAAGTGTTCGAAGAACGAGGAGTCACCGATGTGAGAAGAATAAAGAGAGGCAAGTGCTCAAGCTTGGGGATGCCCAAGGCATCCCAAGTAAATATTTTAAGGATACTCAAGCATCTAAGCTTGGGTATGCCCCGGTTGGCATCCCATCTTTCTTCTTCAACAAATATCGGTATACCTCGGTTTTTGTTTTGTTCACATGATTTGTGTCCTTTGTGTTTTTATTTTCCTTTAAGAACCATGCTAGTATGAGATGTCCCTTAATCAATTTATAGAATACTTCATGTGCTTCACTTATATCTTCTAAGTATGATCGTACAGAATTGCTCTTTGAGCTTCACTTAAATCTTTTGAGTGTGGCTTTATAGAATGTTTCGTGTGCTTCACTTATACATTTTGAGCTTGGATATTGGTTAGTCTATATTAATTGTAGAACGCTCCGTGAACTTCACTTATATATTTTGTAGTATGAATAATAATATCATCTAAAGTGGGTTTGGAAGAGTGTCAACTTTAGGAACTAGTGATCCCGCTATTTCGAATGAGAAGAATTTTGCTTATGTGGAGAATAGAAAAATTTATATGCTTGTAGATCATGAAAAGAATGATTTATGTGATGGTTATATTGTTGAACTCATTCATGATGCTACTGAAAATTATTATGAGCGAGGAATACATGCTTGTAGGGTTGTAATAATATCAAGTTTTCTCTCTATATGCTTAAAGTTTTGTAGTTATACTTGTTTTTCCTTCCTATGCTAGTTGATTCTTGTTCCTATAAATCATGTGCTCACAAAATCCCTAGGCATAGGAAGTGGGTTAGGTTTAAATGTGCTAGTCATATTCTTCGGGATGCTCTCTTTATGTTTCAATTCTTATCTTTTATGTGAGCATCATTGAAACCATCATGCCTAGCTAAAAGGCATTAAAGAAAAACGCTTGTTGGGAGACAACCCAATATTTACCCTTACTGTTTTTGTGTGTTTACATGATTAAGATACTGTATTAATCATGTTTTATAGCTTTTGTTTCAATAAAGTGCCAAGTAAGACCTTTGGGAAGACTTAGGTGAAAGTTAATGTGATCTTGCTGTAAAAAACAGAAACTTTGCGCTCACGAGATTAGCTGCCATTTTTACATAAGAGTGCTTTGGTGCTGATTCTTTTTGCAGAAGATTAATATACAAATTCCACACGTCCACCAATTTATTTCATAATTGTTTTAGTAGCAGAAGTATGGTTAGTGTTTACATCATTACAGACTGTTCTGTTTCTGACAGATTCTGTTTTCATTGCATAGTTTGCTTGTTTTCTAGTTTCTATGACTTATATTTCTCAATATAAATTGTAGAAATGATATGGTACAGTAGGCATTGTGTGAGAACAATTATGAGTCTTGTCTTTGACAGTACCAAAGTGAATGGTTTACTCTTTATCATACTAACCTATCTCATGAAGTTCCATTAAGTTATGTGTGATTGAAGTTTTCAAGCTTTGGGCGAGATATCGATATGAGGAGAATAAGGAGTGGAAAGACCCTATGCTTGGGGATGCCCAAGGCACCCCAAGGTAATATTCAAGGAAGACTCAAAAGCCTAAGCTTGGGGATGCCCCGGCAGGCATCCCCTCTTTCGTCTTCAAAAACTATCGGTATACCTTATTCGGAGCTATATTTTTATTCGTAACATGATATGTGTTTTGCTTGGAGCGTATTTTCAATTTTACTTGCTGTTTGAATAAAATCATTGGATCTGAAATCTTGAATGAAAAACAATCCTCCCATGGCTAGTTAATTATTTGACTACTCAGTGTCCTTCACTTATATCTTTTTGGAGTAGTTTGTCATTTACTCACGTGCTTCACATATATCCTATGAGTAAATGGTTGAATGAATTGAATATCATAAATCTGAATTTATATATGTTTCATATGCTTATACCATGGGGAGTAATGACTTCACACAGAATAAGTATAGGTAGTAAACTTATTGAAAGTTAGCAAACGTAGAATTGGTCACTTGAACAATTCATGAAAGAATATTGAAGGAAGAGAGATTTCACATATAAACATACTATCTTGGACATCTTTTGTAATTGTGAGCACTCATTAAAATATGACATGCTAAAAGGTTGATGTCGGACAAGGAAAACAACGTAATGGGTTATGTTTTCTTATATCCGAAATAAAGTATATTGTCTTGGATCGTCCAACATGTTGAGCTTGCTTTTCCCCCTCATGCTAGCCAAATTCTTTTCACCAAGTAGAGATACTACTTGTGCTTCCAAACATCCCTTAAACTAGTTTTGCCATGAGAGTCCACCATACCTACCTATGGATTGAGTAAGATCCTTCAAGTAAGTTGTCATCAGTGCATGCAATAAAAATTGTCCTCTAAATATGTATGAACTATTAATGTGGAGAAAATAAGCTTTATACGATCTTGTGATGTGGAAGAAATAAAAGCAACGGACTGCATAATAAAGGTCCATATCACAAGTGGCAATATAAAGTGACGTTCTTTTGCATTAAGATTTTGTGCATCCAACCATAAAAGCGCATGACAACCTCTGCTTCCCTCTGCGAAGGGCTTATCTTTTACTTTTATCTTCTACCCTTATGCAAGAGTCATGGTGATCTTCACCTTTTATTTTTACATCTTATCCTTTGGTAGCACATTGTGTTGGAAAGATCCTGATATATATATATCCAATTGGATGTAAGTTATCATGAACTATTATTGTTGACATTACCCTTGAGGTAAAAGGTTGGGAGGCGAATCTATAAGCCCCTATCTTTCTCTGTGTCTGATTAAAACTTTGAACCCATAAATATCACGTGAGTGTTAGCAATTATGAAATATTAAATGATAGTTGAGTATGTGGAGTTTGCTAAATCAAAGCTCTGACATAGACCCTTCCTGAAAATAAGATGAACTGCAATTGTTTGATGACTGAGAATATAGTTTGTTAGTTTCAAGAAAGTTTATGATCTATACTTTAACATGTGAATAACTTGTTACTTGATCATGAAAAGCTTTATGAAAATGAGCTACTGTTATGATATATAATGATGCTAGAAAAAGTGACTGGAACTATCATTGATGAAACTTATGCACTTGCTAGCATTCACACTTCATAAATTATTTCTTTTATCATTTACCTACTCGAGGACGAGCAGGAATTAAGCTTGGGGATGCTGATACGTCTCCAATGTATCTATAATTTATGAAGTATTCATGCTATTACATTATCAACCTTGGATGTTTTATATGCATTTATATGCTATTTTATATGATTTGTGGGACTAACCTATTAACCTAGTGCCCAGTGCCAGTTTCTGTTTTTCATGAGTTTTACAGAAAAGGAATATCAAATGGAGTCCAATTGACGTGCCAATTTTTGACGTTTTTTATGGACCAAAAGAAGACCCATGAGTAAAAGAGTTGGGCCAGTAGAGTCCCAGGGCATCCACGAGGGTGGGGGCGCGCCCACACCCCCCAGGCGCGTGGGCCTGCCTCGTGGATGCCTCGGGCACCTCCTTGACAGGAGACCGATGCCAAAAAATCCTATAGACACAGAAACTCAGAAAATTAACCTAGATCGGGAGTTCCACTGCCAGAAGCCTCCGTAGCCACCGAAAACCAATCTAGGCCCTCTCTGGCACCCTGCCGGAGGGGGCTATCATCACCGGAGGGCATGGAGGAGGATCCCGGAGGGGCCATAAGCATCATGAAGGCCAAGGACCAGAGGGAGAACCTCTCCCCATCCAGGGGGAGGCTATGGAGGAGGAAGCATAAGGGGGAGAACCTCTCCTCCTCTCTCTTGGTGGCACCGGAGTGCCATCGAGAGGGGAATCATTGCCGCGGTGATCGTCTTCATCAACATCACCATCATCATCACCATCCTCATCTCTTTTACCCGGTCCACTCTCCTGCACCCCGCTGTAATCCCTACTTGAACATGGTGCTTTATGCCACATATTATGATCCAATGATGTGTTGCCATCCTATGATGTTTTGAGTAGATATCCTTTGTCTTTGGGTTGATTGATGATCTAGATTGGTATGAGTTGTATGTTTTACTTTGGTGTTGTCCTATGGTGCCCTCCGTGTCGTGCAAGCGTGAGGGATTCCCGTTGTAGGGTGTTGCAATACGTTTATGATTCGCTTATAGTGGGTTGCGTGAGTGACTGAAACACAAACCCGAGTAAGGGGGTTGTTGCGTATGGGATAAAGAGGATTTGATGCTTTAATGCTATGGTTGGGTTTTACCTTAATGATATTTAGTAGTTGCAGATGCTTGCTATAGTTCCAATCATAAGTGCATATGATCCAAGTAGAGAAAGTATGTTATCTTATGCATCTCCCTCATATGAAACTACAATAGTGATTACCGGTCTTGTTAACAATTGCCTAGGACAATTCCGCACATCGATCCACCATTATTCCATACTCGCTATTTATAATATTTGGTAATATATTCTAATTTTGTGATAATAGCACCTACTTTCATATTTTAGCTCTCCGATATCATGCAAAATTATCCTATTCATACCCACAACGTAGTTTTATTTCTCGTTTGTAGTTGTAAGCAAACGTTTGGTGTACGTAGAGTCGTATCAGTGGCAGATAGGGCTTGAGAGAATATTGATCTTACCTTTAGCTCCTTGTGGGTTCGACACTCCATACTTATCAATTCCACCTTTGGAAATTGCTACGATGATTCCCTGCACTTGGGGATTATCAAGAAGCTATGTACTCCGCTTCAGATGTAGATCCCGCCACGACGCTCTTCTTGGAACTGCACCAACTGACAGCTCCACCATTTAATAAAAACACGTATCTATTCCGTGACTTAGAGTCATCCGGATCAGTGTCAAATCTTGCATCGACGTAACCGTTTACGACGAGCTCTTTGTCACCTCCATATACGAGAAACATATCATTTGTCCTTTTCAGGTATTTCAGGATGTTCTTGACCGTTGTCCAGTGATCCACTCCTAGATTACTTTGGTATCTCCCTGCTAAACTAATAGCAAGGCACACATCAGGTCTGGTACACAGCATTCCATACATGATAGAACCAATGGCTGAAGCATAGGGAATGACTTTCATTTTCTCTCTATCTTCTGCAGTGGCCGGGCATTGAGTCTGACTCAACTTCACACCTTGTAACACAGGATAAAACCGTTTCTTTGCTTGATCCATTTTGAACTTCTTCAAAACTTTATCAAGGTATGTGCTTTGTGAAACTCCAATTAAGCGTTGATACCTCTCCAACGTATCTATAATTTTTGATTGTTCCATGCTATTATATTATCCATCTAGGATGTTTTATATGCATTTATATGTTCTTTTACATGATTTTTGGGACTAAAATAGTAACCTAGAGCCCAGTGCCAGTTCTATTTTTTCCTTGTTTTCGAGTATCGCAGAAAAGGAAAATCAAACGGAGTCCAATTGACCTGAAATTTCACGGAGATTATTTTTGGACCAAAAGAAGCCCACGGAGTATCGGAGATGGACCAGAGGAGTCCCGAGGCCACCACGAGGGTGGGGGCACACCCTACCCCCTGGGCGCCCCCCTATCTCGTGGCCGCCTCGGGGACCCCCTGACTTGTTCCCGACTCCAACACCTCTTATATATACCCAAACTTCCAAAAAGAAACCTAAATCAGGAGTTCCGCCGCCGCAAGCCTCTGTAGCCACCGAAAACCAATCTAGACCCGTTCCGGCACCCTGCCGGAGGGGGGATCCCTCTCCGGTGGCTATCTTCATCATCCCGTCCCTCTCCATGACGGGGAGGGAGTAGTTCACCCTTGGGGCTGAGGCTATCTACCAGTAGCTATGTTTCTCCCCATCTACTCTCTTGTAATGGATTGAGTTTTCCCTTTGAAGTTATCTCATCGGATTGAGTCTTTAAGGATTTGAGAACACTTGATGTATGTATTGCATGTGCTTATCTGTGGTGACAATGGGATATTCATGTGATCCACTTGATGTACGTTTTGGTGATCAAATTGCGAGTTCCGTGACCTTGTGAACTTATGCATAGGGGTTGGCACACGTTTTCATCTTGACTCTCCGGTAGAAACTTTGGGGAACTCTTTGAAGTTCTTTGTGTTGGTTGAATAGAGGAATCTGAGATTGTGTGATGCATATCGTATAATCATACCCACGAATACTTGAGGTGACATTGGAGTATCTAGGTGACATTAGGGTTTTTGTTGATTTGTGTCTTAAGGTGTTATTCTAATATGAACTCTATGATAGATTGAACGGAAAGAATAGCTTCGTGTTATTTTACTACGGACTCTTGAATAGATCGATCAGAAAGGATAACTTTGAGGTGGTTTCGTACCCTACAATAATCTCTTCGTTTGTTCTCCGCTATTAGTGACTTTGGAATGACTCTTTGTTGCATGTTGAGGGATATTTATATGATCCAATTATGTTATTATTGTTGAGAGAACTTGCACTAGTGAAAGTATGAACCCTAGGCCTTGTTTCCTAGCATTGCAATACCGTTTATGCTCACTTTTACCACTTGCTACCTTGCTGTTTTTATATTTTCAGATTACAAAAACCTATATCTACCATCCATATTGCACTTGTTTCACCATCTCTTCACCGAACTAGTGCACCAATGCAATTTACCATTGTATTGGGTGTGTTGGGGACACAAGAGACTCTTTGTTATTTGGTTGCAGGGTTGTTTGAGAGAGGCCACCTTCATCCTATGCCTCCCACGGATTGATAAACCTTAGGTCATCCACATGAGGGAAATTTGCTACTGTCCTACAAACCTCTGCACTTGGAGGCCCAACAATGTCTACAAGAAGAAGGTTGTGTAGTAGACATCAAGCTCCCAATAACTTTTAATCATCACACTCTTTCTATGTGAAGTCATTACTATCAATAAGATCAATATGAACTTTTGTTTCTTCTTATTCTTTTTCTCTTTTCTTTTATTCACCCAAGATCATAGCAAGAAAATCAAGCCCTTGACTCCACACTAATCTTTATTATATAGCTCACGGACACGATTACATAGAGAGATCATAAAGCAAAACTTAAAACTAGATCATGCCATAAACTTTATTCTACTAGATCAAAATACTACTAACAGGATCGAACTAAGGAAAACGGTAAAGATAGGAGTTGTGATTATGATACGATATCGGGGCACCTCCCCCAAGCTTGGCGGTTGCCAAGGGGAGTGCCCATACCCATGTGATTATATCTCCTTGGTTGGTGAAGAAGGTGGAGGTGTTGCTGACTTAGTTGATGACATAGACTTCTTTCTTAATTTATGCTTGAGGACGACATTTTGATCCCTCAGATCATCAATCTCCCACTCCAGGGTTAATATCTTTTTGCATAGGTCCTGCTTATTTTCCTGCAAGAGACGAAAAGGAATAAACCCGAATTTTGGTTTCTTTACCCTATCAGGGATACTTGACTTTTTGACCTCCATGTGCATATCCCCAGGTTGAGGTAATGGGGCTTCATCTTCATCTGAGCTCGTCTCCTCCTTCTCATTGGGTTCATAGTCTTCTTCTTCCTCCGTGGTCCAACTATCGTGCTCCACATCTCCATAGACCTTAGGATTAGCTAAGTAATCATCCACATAGCTTTCTCCTTCCGAATCCTGGGAAGACATGTTGATCTAATCTGAAGTGGGACAGCCTGAAACAAAAACAGAGGATAATTGCGTGATACGGGAGTCAAAACCTTCGGGAGAATATATAGTGAATTTTTACCAACCAAAATACGTACCGTGCAAGAAAACGGAGTCCGGAAGGCACACGAGGTGCTCACGAGGTAGGGGGCGCCCAGGGGGGTAGGGCGCGCCCTCCTCCCTCGTGGGGCCCTCGTGTCCTTCCCAGACTGCTACTTAATTTTCTATTTTTCTAAATATTCCAAAACGGATAAATATTGCCTTAAAAACTGTTTTGGAATCGGTTTACTTACCGTACCACACACCTATTCCTTTTCAGAGTTTGAAACGTTCTGGAAAGTGTCCCTTATGTATTCCTCCGGGGTTACAATTTCAATAATATTGGTTTCAACATTTATGGGATTACCTAAGATATAATGTTTAATTCTCTGACCGTTTACCACCTTCGGATTTGTGCCTTCGAAGTTGTTGATTTTTATGGCACCGGAACGATAAACCTCCTCGATAACATAGGGGCCTTCCCATTTAGAGAGAAGTTTTCCTGCAAAAAATCTTAAAAGAGAGTTGTATAGCAATACATAATCACCTACATTAAACTCACGCTTTTGTATCCTTTTGTCATGCCATCTTTTAACCTTTTCTTTAAACAACTTAGCATTTTCATAAGATTGGGTTCTCCATTCATCAAGAGAGCTAATATCAAATAACCTCTTTTCACCGGCAAGTTTAAAATCGTAGTTGAGCTCTTTAATAGCCCAATATGCCTTATGTTCTAGTTCGAGAGGTAAATGACATGCTTTTCCATAGACAATTTTATACGGAGACATACCCATAGGATTTTTATATGCAGTTCTATAGGCCCATAATGCATCGTCAAGTTTCTTGGACCAATTCTTTCTAGACCTATTGACAGTCTTTTGCAAAATTAATTTGATTTCTCTATTACTCAATTCTACTTGACCACTGGACTGTGGGTGATACGAAGATGCAATTCTATGATTGACGTCATATTTAGCAAGCATTTTACGGAAAGCACCATGAATAAAATGTGAACCACCATCAGTCATTAAATATCTAGGGACTCCAAACCTCGGAAAAATAACTTCTTTAAGCATTTTAATAGAAGTGTTATGATCAGCACTACTAGTTGGAATAGCTTCTACCCACTTAGTAACGTAATCAACAGCAACTAAAATATGTGTATATCCATTAGAGGCAGGAAAAGGTCCCATATAATCAAAGCCCCAAACATCAAACGGTTCAATAACAAGTGAATAATTCATAGGCATTTCTTGACGTCTACTAATATTACCAATTCTTTGACATTCATCAAAAGATAGGACAAACTTACGGGCATCCTTGAAGAGAGTAGGTAAATAAAAACCGGATTGCAATACCTTATGTGCAGTTCTATCTCCCGCGTGGTGTCCTCCATAAGTTTTCGAGTGGCACTTGCGTAGGATCTGTTCCTGTTCATGCTCAGGTACACAACGTCTAATAACACCATCTATTCCTTCTTTATAAAGATGTGGGTCATCCCAAAAGTAATGTCTCAAATCATAGAAGAACTTTTTCTTTTGTTGGTATGTGAAGCTAGGTGGTATAAATTTAGCAACTATGTAATTAGCATAATCAGCATACCAAGGGGTACTACGAGAAGTACTTATGACATTTAATTGTTCATCAGGTAAGCTAACATCAATAGGTAGTGGGTTATCAAGAACATTTTCTAACCTAGATAAGTTGTCTGCAACGGGGTTCTCAGCTCCTTTTCTATCAACAATATGCAAATCAAATTCTTGTAGCAAGAGAACCCATCTAATAAGTCTAGGTTTAGCATCTTTCTTCTCCATAAGATATTTAATAGCAGCATGATCACTGTGGATAGTTACTTTAGAATAAACAATATAAGGTCTGAACTTATCACAAGCAAATACAACTGCTAAAAGTTCTTTTTCAGTAGTAGCATAATTTCTTTGAGCATTGTCTAGAGTCTTACTAGCATAATGGATAACATTTAATTTCTTATCAACTCTTTGCCCTAGAACAGCACCTACAGCATAATCGCTAGCATCACACATAATTTCAAAGGGTAAATTCCAATCAGGTGGCTGAACAATAGGTGCAGAGACTAATGCTTTCTTAAGTATCTCAAATGCTTCTACACAATCATCATCAAAGACAAATGGTATATCTTTTTGTAATAAATTAGTCAGAGGCCGAGAAATTTTTGAGAAGTCCTTAATGAACCTCCTATAAAATCTGGCGTGACCAAGGAAACTTCTTATACCTTTGATGTCCTTGGGACATGGCATCTTTTCAATAGCATCAACCTTGGCTTTATCAACTTCAATACCTCTTTCAGAAACTTTATTCCCCAAGACAATACCTTCATTAACCATAAAGTGGCACTTTTCCCAATTCAAGACAAGATTAGTTTCTTCACATCTCTGCAAAACTTGATCAAGATTGCTCAGGCAATCATCAAAAGAAGATCCATAGACGGAAAAGTCGTCCATGAAAACCTCACAAATCTTTTCACAAAAGTCAAAGAATATAGCCATCATGCATCTATGAAAGGTAGCATGTGCATTGCATAAACCAAAAGGCATACGTCTATAAGCAAAAGTACCAAAAGGGCATGTAAAAGTAGTCTTTGATTGATCTTTAGCCGACACAGGTATTTGAGAGAAACCAGAATAACCATCTAGAAAGCAGTAATGTGTATGTTTGCATAATCTTTCTAGCATTTGATCGATAAAAGGTAAGGGGTAGTGATCTTTCTTAGTATCCTTATTTAATTTACGGAAACCAATTACCATCCTATAACCTGTAATAATTCTTTGTGGAATCAATTCATATTTATCATTAGGAACAACAGTAATACCTCCCTTCTTAGGGACACAATGAACAGGACTTACCCACTGACTATCAGCAACGGGATAAATTATACCTGCCTCCAGAAGATTTAGTATTTCTTTTCTTACCACTTCTTTCATTTTAGGATTCAGACGTCGTTGAGGATCATGAACTGGTTTGGCATCTGCTTCCAAATTTATTTTATGTTGACATAGAGTGGGACTAATGCCCTTAAGATCATCAAGACTATATCCAATAGCAGCACAGTGCTTCTTCAGAGTTTTCAATAATCTTTCTTCTTCATGCTCTGAAAGGTTAGCACTAATAATAACAGGATATATCTTCTTTTCATCAAGATAAGCATATTTAAGATTATCAGGCAACGGTTTAAGCTCAAACATGGGATCACCCTTAGGTGGAGGGGGATCCCCTAGGATTTCAACAGGCAAATTGTGTTTCAGCATAGGTTCCTGTTTAAAGAATACTTCATCTATTTCCCATCTTTCATTAATAAACATATCATTCTCATGGTCTAGCAAATATTGTTCTAAAGGATCACTAGGAGGTAAGGCAATAGAAGCAAGACCAATAATTTCATCCTTACTAGGCAATTCTTCTTCATGGTGTTGTTTACTAAATTTAGAGAAATTAAATTCATGAGTCATATCATCTAAGCTGACAGTAACAACATCCCTTGTGCAATCTATGGTAGCATTAACAGTATTTAAAAAGGGTCTACCAAATATAATGGGACAAAAGCTATCTTGTGGGGAACCAAGAACAAGAAAATCAGCAGGATATTTAGTTTTCCCACACAAGACTTCAACATCTCTAACAATTCCCATTGGTGAAATAGTATCTCTATTAGCAAGTTTAATAGTAACATCAATTTCTTCTAACTCAACAGGTGCAATGTCATGCATAATTTCGTTGTATAAGTCAATAGGTATTGCACTAGCACTAGCACCCATATCACATAAGCCATGATAACAATGATCTCCTATTTTAACAGAAATAACAGGCATGCCTACCACAGGTCTAGGTTTATCTGTATCACGGGGTTTAGCAATTCTAGCAGTTTCATTACAGAAGTAAATAACATGCCCATCTATATTATCAGACAAGAGATCTTTAACGATAGCAATATTAGGTTCTACTTTAACTTGCTCAGGAGGTGTATATGTTTTAATATTGCTTTTACGAACCACAGTTGAAGCTTTAGCATGATCCTTTATCCTAACAGGGAAAGGTGGTTTCTCAACATAACAAGTAGGAACAATAGGATCATTATAAGTGACAGTCTTTTCTTCAACTTTAATAGGTGCAGCTACTTTTACTTCTATGGGAGGATGATATTTAAAACACTTCTCCTTGGGGAGATCAACATAAGCAGCAAAAGATTCACGGAAAGAAGCTACTATCTCAGAGTCAAGTCTATATTAAGTGCTAAATTTACGAAAAATATTGGTATCCATAAAAGATTTAACACAATCAAACTTAGGTGTCATACCTGACTCCTTACCTTTGTCGAGATCCCAATCTTCAGAGCTGCGTTTAATTCTATCCAATAAATCCCATCTAAATCCAATAGTCTTCATCATAAAAGAGCCAACACTAGAAGTATCGAGCATGGTGCGATTGTTTTCAGAAAGCCGAGCATAATTTTTTGAATAATCATTTCTTTTGAGAGCTCATGATTGGGGCATGAATATAACATTGATTTAAGCCTCCCCCAAGCTTGAGCGATGCTTTCTCCTTCGCGAGGCCAAAAATTATATATATAATTGCGATCACGATGAACAAGATGCATAGGGTAATACTTTTGATGAAATTCCAATTTCAATCTTCTATAGTTCCATGATCCCGTATCATCACATAGCCTATACCATATCAATGCGTCTCCCTTCAAAGATAAAGGGAAGACCTTCTTCTTAGCAACATCATCGGGTATACCTACAATCTTAAATAATCCACAAACTTCATCCACATATATTAGGTGTTCATCAGGATGCTTTGTTCCATCTCCTGTAAAAGGATTAGCTAGCAGTTCTTCTATCATACCCAAAGGATACTCATAAGGAATTTCATCTTCAATATGTTTAGTAGGTTGAGGAGCAACTCTTTGCTCTACTGGTCGGGGTGAAGATACCCCGAGCAAGCCCCTCAGAGGATTACTTTCCATAGTAACAAGTGACAGTATATTTCAGCACACTATATAAATTTTTCCTTACAAAATTCCACCAACCAAAGGCGCTTCACTCTCCGGCAACGACACCAGAAAAGAGTCTTGATGACCCACAAGTATAGGGGATCTATCGTAGTCCTTTCGATAAGTAAGAGTGTCGAACCCAACGAGGAGCAGAAGGAAATGAAAAGCGTTTTTCAGCAATGTATTCTCTGCAAGTACTGAAATAATTGGTAACAGATAGTTTTGTGATAAGATAATTTGTAACGAGCAACAAGTAACAAAAGTAAATAAAGTGCAGAAAGGTGGCCCAATCCTTTTTGTAGCAAAGGACAAGCCTGGACAAACTCTTATATAAGGAAAAGCGCTCCCGAGGACACATGGTAATATCGTCAAGCTAGTTTTCATCACATTCGGTACTTTGATAATTTGACATGTGGGTGGACCGGTGCTTGGGTGTTGTTCTTACTTGAACAAGCATCCCACTTATGATTAACCTCTATTGCAAGCATCCACAACTACAACAAAAGTATTAAGGTAAACCTAACCATAGCATGAAACATATGGATCCAAATCAGCCCCTTACGAAGCAACGCATAAACTAGAGTTTAAGCTTCTGTCACTCTAGCAACCCATCATCTACTTATTACTTACCAATGGCTTCCTCTAGGCCCAAATAATGGTGAAGTGTTATGTAGTCGACGTTCACATAACACCACTAGAGGCTAGACAACATACATCTCATCAAAATATCGAACGAATACCAAATTCACATGACTACTAATAGCAAGACTTCTCCCTTGTCCTCAGGAACAAACGTAACTACTCACAAAGCATATTCATATTCATAATCAAAGAGGTAATAATATGCATAAAGGATCTGAACATATGATCTTCCACCAATTAAACCAACTAGCATCAACTACAAGGAGTAATTAACACTACTAGCAACCTACTAGCACCAATCCCGGACTTGGAGACAAGAATTGGATACAAGAGATGAACTAGGGTTTTGAGATGAGATGGTACTGATGAAGATGTTGATGGAGATTGCCCTCTCCCAATGAGAGGAGCGTTGGTGATGACGATGGCGATGATTTCCCCCTCCAGGAGGGAAGTTTCCCCCACAGAACAGCTCTGCCGGAGCTCTAGATTGGATCCGCCAAGGTTCCGCCTCGTGGCGGCGGAGTTTCATCCCGAAAGGTTGCTTCTTATTTTTTTTTCTCGACAAAAGACTTCATATAGGAGAAGATGGTCATCGGAGAGCCACTAGGGGGCCCACGAGGTAGGGGGCGCTCCCTAGGGGGGGGGGCGCTCCCCACCCTCGTGGAAAGGGTGTGGGCCCCCTGGTCTTCATCTTTGGCGAGGATTTTTCATTATTTATTATAAGGTATTCTGTGGAGTTTCAGGACTTTTGGAGTTGTGCAGAATAGGTCTCTAATATTTGCTCCTTTTCCAGCCCAGAATTCCAGCTGCCGGCATTCTCCCTCCTTATGTAAACCTTGTAAAATAAGAGAGAATAGCCATAAGTATTGTGACATAATGTGAAATAACAGCCCATAATGCAATAAATATCGAGATAAAAGCATGATGCAAAATGGACGTATCACTAGGCTATTAAAGCCGCCACACGTTCTTCCGTGCATAGAGAACGCTCAATATTTCCACCAACTGTGATGGTGCCACGTGGACCAGGCATCTTAAGCTTAAGAGAAGCGTAATGTGGTACCGCATTAAAACGAGCGAAAGCTGTTCTTCCGAGTAGTGCTTGATAGCCGCTTCGGAATGGAGCAATGTCGAAGTCTAACTTCTCACTTCGGTAGTTGTCGGGTGAACCGAATACAACCTCTAGTATTAGAGAGCCCGTGGAGCAGGCCTCTGTGCCTGGTATTACTCCCTTGAAGGTAGTATTACTGTGGCTGATTTTTGTCGGGTCTATCCCTATTTTGCGGACTGTGTCCAGATAAATCAGATTTAGACCATTGCCGTCGTCCATAAGGACTCGTGTGAGATGGTATCCATTTATTATTGGGTCTAACACCAAGGCAGCCAATCCTTCATGTCGGATGCTTGTCGGGTGATCCCTGCGATCAAAAGTGATCGGGCAGGCCAACGAGGGGTTGGACTTAGGGGTGACGGGCTCTACGGCGCGTATGTCTCGGAGTGTGTGTTTGCTTCTCCTCTTCGTCACGTGGATCATGTTTACTGTTTTAACCTCTGGTGGTAATTTTTTCTGTCCTCCAGTGTTTTGCTGGCGAGGTTCGTCCTCGTCTTCGCTTGGTGTCTCCCTCCCCTTGTGTTCGGCGTTTAGCTTATCGGCCTGCTTGAAGACCCAACATTCTCTGTGGGTGTGATTTGCAAGTTTATCTGGGGTGCCATGAATCTGACATAGTTTGTCTAGAATCTTGTTTAGGCTAGACGGTCCACCTCTGCTGCCTTTGAAAGGCTTTTTCTGCTGACCTGGTCGAGAGCCCCTGAATCCGGCGTTTACCGCCGTATTATCTGGGCTGTCTTCTTTATTTCGACGCTTGCTTTTACTGCGTCGTGGTTTTCCATTGCCATCCCTAACTTCGGATGTGCTTGGGTCACTGGTGCTACTGCGGGCTAACTAGCTATCTTCGCCCGCGCAAAAGCACGTCATGAGGCTTGTCAGGGCTGCCATTGTTCTCGGTTTTTCTTGTCCGAGGTGTCTGGTGAGCCATTCGTCTCGGACGCTGTGCTTGAAAGCTGCTAAGGCATCGGCGTCCGGGCAGTCGACGATTTGGTTCTTCTTAGTGAGAAACCTGTTCCAAAGCTTTCGGGCTGACTCTCCGGGCATCCGGAGGTCGGACATAGGTCTCTTGAAAATTAGCCCGAAAAGCATCCTCGAGCTCCTCCCAACTTCCAATTGAGTTTTCGGGGAGGCTTTTCAGCCAGTGCCGAGCTGGTCCTTTAAGCTTGAGGGGCAAGTACTTGATGGCGTGGAGATCGTCTCCGCGAGCCATATGGATATGGAGGATAAAGTCCTCAATCCAAACCCCAGGGTCTGTGGTCCCGTCGTACGCCTCTATGTTCACTGGTTTGAATCCTTCTGGAAATTCGTGGTCCAGCACATCATCGGTGAAACATAGGGGGTGTGCGGCACCCCTGTATTTGGATGCATCATGGCGTTCGGACGGTTGTAGTATTCGGTTTTGATTTTGTGCCAAAGCGCGCTTCCTAGATCCATAGATGGATCTGGTCATACTGGATTTTTGGCACAAGTCCTCACGTAGATCATGTGTTGACTTATGCGCGGTCTTGTTAGCCGCTCAATCGCGGCTACAAGGTGGTTGATCCGGTCGGTTGGCCGTTGTATTTTTCGGCTGTGTGGGCTCTAAGGCCTCATCGTCGAATTCAGGTAATAGCTCGTGCTTTGGATAGCTCTTTGTGTGGTAACTTTCACCATACTTTTCTTCGTTGTCGAGCACTTTGTTCCACCTGCTGTTGAGCATATTTGTGTGGCCTTAAGCCTTTGCTTCTGCTTCTTCAGACTCCTCGCTGTGGCAATAAGGCTTCTGCGGAGGTTCTCTTGATCCAAGTGCATTTCCGGGATGATGTGTGCATCTTCATCCGGATTGTTTTCCTCCCCAGAGGGGGTTTCATGAGGTTTATCTTCGGCGTCGCCGTGTTCAAACATCGGATCCGTACTATGTTCGCCATTTGCAGTTTCATCGTGCTTTGCCGCTGGGTCAATGTGGTCGTCGTTTCCTCTGGAGTCGACTGGAGTGTTATTTTCTCTTGCGTTGTTATCGCAGTTTTTGCCGAGGCGGGATTTTGAGCGGCGCCTACGCCGACACTTTGATTGCTTCTCGAGGGAGCTATTCTTCGCTGCATCATGTCGTTCTTCATCATTGTTTTCTTTGGGTGTATCCACCATGTATATGTCATGTGGTGAAGTGGTTGTCCAGCGCCCTGTGGGTGGTGGTTCCTGCTCGTCTCCTGCATCATCGTCCATACCGTCGATGTCTTCAGAGTCGAAGTCGAGCATGTCGGTTAAATCGTCGACAGTGGCTACTAAGTGGGTGGTGGGTGGGGAGCGAATTTCTTCGTCGTCTGCATCCCATTCTAGTCGGACATAGTTCGGCCAAGGTTCTCCTGCCAAGGAGAGAGACCTTAATGAATTTAGCATGTCGCCAAAAGGTGAGTGTTGAAAGATATCCGCGGAGGTGAACTCCATGGTCGGTGCCCAATCAGATTCGATAGTCACGGACGCAGGTGGCTCGGAGTCCATGGCCGAGGACGAATCTAGTTGTTCGCCAACACGGCTCTCGTAAGGGGTGAAGTCAGTATCCGGCTCCATCGCCACTGAGAGTGCGGCCTCCATGGCGGGGTCTATCCCTCCGTCCTCGGATGGCGCAATTTGCTCCGGATTGAGGGCCGGAGTAGTTGCAGGTGTGATCTCCCAAACACTGTCCGACGGCAGAGTTACGTCATGCTCGTCGTGATTGTGGGGCGCACCTGACATGGGTGTGAATCCGTCGAAGATCAAGTCTCCGCGGATGTCGGTAGCATAGTTTAAGTTTCCAAACCTGACTTGATGGCCAGGGGCGTAGCTTTCGATCTGCTCCAGATGGCCAAGCGAGTTGGCCCACAGTGCGAAGCCGCCGAATACGAAGATCTGTCCGGGGAGGAAAACCTCACCCTGGACCGCATCATTACCGATGATCGAAGGAGCCATCAAGCCCTACGGTGACGGCACAGTGGAAATCTCAATGAAAGCACCAATGTCGGTGTCAAAACCGGCGGATCTCGGGTAGGGGGTCCCGAACTGTGCGTCTAAGGTGGATGGTAACAGGAGGCGGGGAACACGATGTTTTTACCTAGGTTCGGGCCCTCTTGATGGAGATAATACCCTATGTCCTGCTTGATTGATCTTGATGATATGAGTATTACAAGAGTTGATCTACCACGAGATCGTAGAGGCTAAACCCTAAAAGGTAGCCTATGGTATGATTGTTGTTGTCCTACGTACTAAACCCTCCAGTTTATATAGACACGGAGGGGGCTAGGGTTACACAGAGTCGGGTACAAGGGAGGAGATCTACATATCCGTATTGCCAAGCTTGCCTTCCACGCCAAGGAAAGTCCCATCCGGACACGGGACGAAGTCTTCAATCTTGTATCTTCATAGTCCAACAGTCCGGCCAAAGGATATAGTCCGGCTGTCTAGAGACCCCCTAATCCAGGACTCCCTCAAGTGATCAACTTGCGAGTTCCATGACCTTGTGAACTTATGCATAGGGGTTGGCACACGTTTTCGTCTTGACTCTCCAGTAGAAACTTTGGGGCACTCTTTGAAGTTCTTTGTGTTGGTTGAATAGATGAATCTGAGATTCTGTGATGCATATTGTATAATCAAACCCACGGATACTTGAGGTGACATTGGAGTATCTAGGTGACATTAGTTTTTTGGTAGATTTGTGTCTTAAGGTGTTATTCTAGTATGAACTCTATGATAGATTGAATGGAAATAATAGCTTCGTGTTATTTTACTACGGACTCTGGAATAGATCGATCAAAAAGGATAACTTTGAGGTGGTTTCATACCGTACAATAATGTCTTCATTTGTTCTCCGCTATTAGTGACTTTGGAGTGACTCTTTGTTGCATGTTGAGGGATAGTTATATGATCCAATTATGTTATTGTTGAGAGAACTTGCACTAGTGAAAGTATGAACCCTAGGCCTTGTTTCCTAGCATTGCAATACCATTTACGCTCACTTTTACCACTTGCTACCTTGCTGTTTTTATATTTTTAGATTACAAAAACCTATATCTACCATCCATATTGCACTTTTTTCACCATCGCTTCGCCAAACTAGTGCACCTATACAATTTACCATTGTATTGGGTGTGTTGGGGACACAAGAGACTCTTTGTTATTTGGTTGCAGGGTTGTCTGAGAGAGACCATCTTCATCCTACGCCTCCCACGAATTGATAAACCTTAGGTCATCCACTTGAGGGAAATTTGCTACTGTCCTACAAACCTCTACACTTGGAGGCCCAACAACATCTACAAGAAGGTTGTGTAGTAGACATCAAGCGTCTTGATCTATCTCTATAGATCTTGATGCCCAATATATAAGCAGCTCCACCGAGGTCTTTCATTGAAAAATTCTTATTCAAGTATCCTTTTATGCTATTCAGAAATTCAGTATCATTTCCGATCAACAATATGTCATCTACATATAATATCAAAAATGCAACAGAGCTCCCACTCACTTTCTTGTAAATCAGGCTTCTCCAAAAGTCTGTATAAAACCATATGCTTTGATCACAGTATCAAAGCGTATATTCTAACTCCGAGAGGCTTGCACCAGTCCATAAATGGATCGCTGGAGCTTGCACACTTTGTTAGCACCTTTTGGATCGAAAAAACCTTCTGGTTGCATCATATAAAACTCTTCTTTAAGATATCCATTAAGGAATGCAGTTTTGACTTCCATTTGCCAAATTTCATAATCATAAAATGCGACAATTGCTAACATGATTCGGCGGACTTAAGCATCGCTACGGGTGAGAAGGTCTCATCCTAGTCAACTCCTTGAACTTGTCGAAAACCTTTTCCAACAAGTCAAGCTTTGTAGACAGTAACATTACCGTCAGCATCAGTCTTCTTCTTCAAGATCTATTTATTCTCTATGGCCTGCCGATCATCGGGCAAGTCAACCAAAGTCCAAACTTTGTTCTCATACATGGACCCCATCTCAGATTTCATGGCCTCAAGCCATTTTGCGGAATCTGGGCTCATCATCGCTTCCTCATAGTTCGTAGGTTCGTCATGGTCAAGTAACATGACCTCCAGAATAGGATTACCGTACCACTCTGGTGCGGATCTCACTCTGGTTGACCTACAAGGTTCGGTAGTAACTTGATCAGAAGTTTCATGATCATCATCACTAGCTTCCTCACTTACTGGTGTAGGAATCATCGGAACTGATGTCAGTGATGAACTACTTTCCAATAAGGGAGCAGGTACAATTACCTCATCAAGTTCTACTTTCCTCCCACTCACTTCTTTCGAGAGAAACTCCTTCTTTAGAAAGGATCCATTCTTAGCAACAAATATCTTGCCTTCGGATCTGTGATAGAAGGTGTACCCAACAGTCTCCTTTGGGTATCCTATGAAGACACATTTCTCTGATTTGGGTTCGAGCTTATCAGGTTGAAGTTTTTTCACATAAGCATCGCAGCCCCAAACTTTAAGAAACGACAACTTGGGTTTCTTGCCAAACCGTAGTTCATAAGGTGTCGTCTCAACAGATTTAGATGGTGCCCTTTTTAACGTGAATGCATCTGTCTCTAAAGCATAACCCCGAAATGATAGCGGTAAATCAGTAAGAGACATCATAGATCACACCATATCTAGTAAAGTACGATTACAACATTCGGACACACCATTACACTGTGGTGTTCCGGGTGGCATGAGTTGAGAAACTATTCCGCATTGTTTCAAATGAAGACCAAACTCGTAACTCAAATATTCTCCTCCACGATCAGATCGTAGAAACTTAATTTTCTTGTTACAATGATTTTCCACTTCACTCTAAAATTCTTTGAACTTTTCAAATGTTTCAGACTTATGTTTCATTAAGTAGATATACCCATATATGCTCAAATCATCTGTGAAGGTGAGAAAATAATGATATCCGCCACGAGCCTCAATGTTCATTGGACCACATACATCAGTATGTATAATTTCCAATAACTCTGTTGCTCGCTCCATTGTTCCGGAGAATGAAGTTTTAGTCATCTTGCCCATGAGGCACGGTTCGCAAGTACCAAGTGATTCATAATCAAGTGATTCCAGAAGTCCCTCAGAATGGAGTTTCTTCATGCACTTTATACCAATATGACCAAAACGGAAGTGCCACAAATAAGTTGCACTATCATTATCACCGCTGCATCTTTTGGCTTCAATACTATGAATATGTGGATCACTACTATCAAGATTTAGTAAAAATAGACCACTCATCAAGGGTGCATGACCATAAAAGATATTACTCTTATAAATAGAACAACCATTATTCTCTGATTTAAATTAATAACCGTCTCGCATTAAACAAGATCCAGATATAATGTTCATGCTCAACACTGGCACCAAATAATAATTATTAGGTCTAAAACTAACCCCGAAGGTAGATGTAGAGGCAGCGTGCCGATGGCGATCACATCGACTTTGGAACCATTTCCCACGCGCGTCGTCACCTCGTCCTTAGCCAATCTTCGCTTAATCCGTAGCCCCTATTTCGAGTTGCAAATGTTAGCAACTGAACCCATATCAAATACCCAGGCACTACTGCGAGCATTAGTAAGGTACACATCAATAACATGTATATCAAATATACCTTTCACTTTGCCATCCTTCTTCTTTGCCAAATACTTGGGGCAGTTCCGCTTCCAGTGACCAGTCCCTTTGCAGTAGAAGCACTCAGTCTCAGGCTTATGTCCAGACTTGGGTTTCTTCACTTGAGAAACAACTGGCTTGCTGTTCTTCTTGAAGTTCCCCTTCTCCCCTTTACCCTTTTTCTTGAAACTGGTGGTCTTGTTGACCATCAACACTTGATGCTCCTTCTTGATTTCTAGCTCCGCAGCCTTTAGCATTGCGAAGAGCTCAGGAATCGTCTTATCCATCCCTTGCATATTATAGTTCATCACGAAGCTCTTGTAGCTTGGTGGCAGTGATTGAAGAACTCTGTCAATGATACTATCATCAGGAAGATTAACTCCCAGCTGAGTCAAGTGGTTGTGGTACCCAGACATTCTGAGTATATGTTCTTTGACAGAACTGTTCTCCTCCATCTTGCAGGTGTAGAACTTATTGGAGAGTTCATATCTCTCAATCCTGGCATTTGCTTGAAATATTAACTTCAACTCCTGGAACATCTCATATGCTTCATGACGTTCAAAACGTCGTTGAAGTCCCGGTTCTAAGCCGTAAAGCATGGCACATTGAACTATCGAGGAGTCTTCAGCTTTGCTCTGCCAAGTGTTCATAACATTTGGCGTTGCTCCTGTAGCGGGTTTGTCACCTAGCGGTGCTTCCAGGACGTAATTGTGTTGTGCAGCAATGAGGATAATCCTCAAGTTACGGACCCAGTCCTTGTAGTTGCTACCATCATCTTTCAACTTAGCTTTCTCTAGGACACTACAAGAAATATGTCAACTTGCGACCAGCACTATTGGTCACTGAAAGGTCATTGTTTTTCATTTGCGACCGTTTTGTGACCAAAAACAAAAGGTCAAAAGATGGCGGTCGTAAACTGAAATTAGCGACCTTCTTTGTGATATGTAAAAGGTCGTTGGTTCCATGACCAAATTTTTGGTCACTAGCAACCTCCCCAGGCCACGTAGGATCTAGCGTGGCAAGCTGACGTGGATAAGAATCAGCCCGGTCCAATTCGATGTTTTACATGGGCCGAGCCCAACAATTCAGCCTTTCTAATATTTATTTTTCCTGTTAATTTTCACTAGCTACATGGGCCTGGGCCATTGATTCAGCCCATATATTATTTTTTAGGCAAGCCCTTTTAATATATTTATTTTATGTTAATTTCGGTTAGCTACTTGGGCCTGGCCCTACAATTTGGCCTTTTTATTTTCTAGCGCACAACATTTTGCGGTCCATTTCTTTTTTATTTCCATCTTTTTTTGTCAGCTCCAGTTTTCAGATGGGTCCCAATTATCAAACAGACAAAGAGAGAAACTGAGAAAGCATATGAAAATATTCAAATAACAGCTAAAATAAGTTTATTACAATATGCTATACAGAACAGAACACGTGAAATTCCATACACTCATTCACATCACAACAACCAGTTTCCATACACTCATTCACATCACAACAATTAGTTTAACCATCGAATCTTGCATACCCAGGAACTTCAAACTTCACCCAGATCCACACAATCATAAATATTGGGATCTACAAATAAACCGCTCTGGCAATATAAAAGCTAGCTACTCTTGGATACCATAGAACATGCTCTTCAACATGGGTAGAAGTCGTCAACGAAGTTCGACCAACAACACAAGTTCCATTCACCTACAAGAACAGAATGGAATATCAAGTACTTGCATTCTTCAAGAAGATTACAACCAACATATATATGTAGAAGGACATCAAAAAAGTCGATGGAGCAAATCAAACAACAGATAAATCAAGTAAACAACCCATTTGGAAAAAACATACTACCAGGCTTGCACATAAATAGTGTCAGATCAAGGAGAAGATAATAAGCAGAAGATAAATATACTACCAGCATAACACTCTCACTATAACAAGATCCACACAGACCACCATCTGCAGCAACCGCACACACAAAACAACTAGGGTTGAAGAGAGTGAGATTACCTTGTCGCCGCAGATCTTAGAATACACCTCGTGCATGAGGAAGTCCTTGTCGTCCACCGCGAAGCAGCAGGATGCTGGTGGATCATCCCCCACCGAGCCGACAGGAAGTTTTGCATAAAGTTAGAAAACCTAGAAACGTATAGGATGGACTACCATAACATAGCATTGACGGAAAAAAACTAAAGAGCATGTAACTGAACCTCCTGCGGCTCTAGCTTCTAGCATGCACCCTAGATTCAGTCCCACAAATCCAGAAGAGCAATCAAATACATGGTAAAGAAGCTTTATAAGAAAAAGACTACTACTGTAGATTGCGGTGAAATCAAAGTACCAGTACTACTGTAGATTGCAAATAATATGAGCAAATCAAACAAAAACATTATTGCAAAATATATGGATTTATAGCTAGGATCAATAAGCTAAGATCAAATGTCATACTAATATGTTCTAATCATGTTCTTGCTTGCTGCAATCTAAAGAACATCACCACATAGACTACACATGCTAGGACTAGCATTGGTTAAAAATAACTAATAATCACATGAAGTCCTACAATGAAGTAGGACCAGGACAGGTACTCCTCCTGATTAGTCACCACTTACAGCCATAGGGTTAAAATCATAGCTTCACTACTAAGGGATCTCACATCAGCTAGTGTCGACTGCTATTGTAATAAGACAGACACTACCAATACTGGTAGTTTCATGTGGTCCAAGCTAAAAGTACTACAGAGTAGCAATCATAGGTGCACCACATTACCTTAATTTTTCATGAACAGACAAAACTGTGACTAACATAATAGGACGAATGCCAGGCACCAGGCACCACATGTATGCAATTACAAGCACATGTGAGCTGGCGACCGGGTGATAACGCGATGCACCATCATACTAAGCTCTCGTTGTGGCAAATGACTCAAAGTAGCATCGGGGATGAACCCTTGACAGAGGCCAGGCAGGGGCAGTTTGTACTTATACTGTATGGCAGAGAACTGGATTTACAACAAATATATAGATGCACAGTCAGTATGTTATGAAGTGGATGTCCGTGATCCAATTCAGAGATTCCATCCTAACGCTACCCCTTTTTCATAGCCACAATCTAATTATTCTCTACTTGCTAACACAGAAGATAAAAACATGCATCACTGCATAGTATAGTTTCAGTGTGCGGCAACTAGAAGGAAATAACGATGTCGTACAGGGGCAATATTCCAGGTACCACTAGCAACTTAGTTTCATAGAGATTTAGGTGGCCTCGTGGGAGTCCTAGACGTACGTAGAGGCGCAACAAAAAAAGACAAATCCGTGACATTTTGGGCCGAACGAATTTTTTTTCTGTCATACATATGACACTCCTATGACGATAATTGTGACAAAACCCGGTATCATCATAGATGTGATGGGCTCCTACTTCTATGACAAAAAATCATGACAGAAAATGGGCTTTTCGTCCTGGGCGGGCCGGAGACGCAACTGCATGCAATTCTTTGGGCCGTCCATGACGGAAAAAACTGTGGTAGAAGCGATGGGGAGGAAAATTTCGGGGAGTTCCCGGTTACGGTGGGAGGTTGGGGGCCGAGCGATGCGCGTTTCTCTCGTACACGTACGCGCGTGTGTGCGAGGCGTTGGCTCTAACTGAACCCGAGCGAGGCGTTGGGCTCTAACTGAACCCGAGCGATTGCACTGCAGGCTACGCGTTACTGAACCCGAGCGATCAATCGATGGCTGTTAACTGAACCCGATCGAGTGATTCCTTCACTACAGCAGCTAACTGAAGACGATTGATTGGATGAACAGTGAGCGTTGCGGGGGGGGGGGGTGGATGAACAGTGAGCGGTGGCATTGCTTCTGGATGAACAGGACCCCGTGGTGTGGTGGAGGGCTAGATGAACAGTAGACGGTGGAGGGGTGCCCGTAGAGGGGTGGTTGAACAGGACCCCGTGGTGTGGAGGGCTGGATGAACAGTAGACGGTGGAGGGGTTCCCGTGGAGGGGTGGTTGAACAGTAGCTGGTGGAGTAGCGCGCGGTGGAGGCTGGTTGAACACGAGCCCATGGAGGCTGGAGGAGGTCGACGGTAGCCCGTGGAGGCTGGAGGAGGTTGACGGGGGAGATGAACAGTATCCCGTGGAGTCCCGTTTTGGGGTACGCCACACCCCCTCCTGATGAATAGGACCCCCGTTTTGACCGTAGCGCTCCAACACAAGTCCGTTTCGTCTGTTTTGCGGTACGCCACACCCCTCCCGATCAACAGGACCCCCGTTTCGACCGTAGGAGGTCCGTTTCGTCCGTTTTATGGTACGCCACACCCCTCCCAATCAACGAGACCCCCGTTTCGACCATAGGAGGTCCGTTTCCTCCGTTTTGCGGTACACCAGATCCCTCCCGATCAACAGGACCCCGTTCCGAACGTAGGAGGTCCGTTTCCTCCGTTGTGCGGTACGACATGCCTCGTTTCCATCACCTATTCCGTCCAAGACCTCCCGATGAACATGACCACACATTCCGTTCCGACCCAGCCGGTTGGCTCCCACGCGTTCCATTGCCTCCCGATGAACACGACGCATTCTGTTGCCTCCCATGAACACGACGCATTCCGTTGCCTTCCCATGAACACGACGACGACGTTGTTTCTCCGTTCCAACCCACCCATGTACACGAGCCCTGGCCGTACATATGCGCGAGTAGGCGTTCGAGACCCCGTCCGTATGTACACATACATGGCCATATTTTCTTTCTTGCACCCTGGCCGCTGTACGTACGTGTACATGCTACGTGCGCGCCTCTACTACGGCACATACACGCCTCTACTATGACATGTGCGTGCCTCTACATCCACCAGTATATATGTACGTACACGTTCGCGACCAGAATGACAACGCTATGTATGCTTCGACCAGGTGGGTCCCAACTGTCAGGCACTTCCTTGCCTGCGAAGATGTAGCTGGTGGGTCCCAGCAGTCAGGGGGGCGAATCGTTTTGTTTTGCCCGGACGCACTTCCTCGCATGCGAAGATGTAGCTGGTGGGTCCCAGCAGTCAGGGGGAAACATTTTTTTCACGAAATACAGTGGCCCGCCCGGTGGGTCCCAGCTGTCAGGTGGAGGAATAATTATTTTCCGCATAATAAGGAGGCACTTCCTTGCTGTGGCCGTGGACCCAGCTGTCAGCCTCTCCACGTACAGTCCACGTCCGATGGAAGTCGTTCCTTGACCACATTGACCACGCCGCGCCGAGAGCACCAGGGCGGTGGACGACGGTGAGGCCTGGGAAGGGGACGACGGGGATCCGGGGAAGACGCGGCAGTGGAAGCCCGCGCGGAGAGGAGTACGAGGGTTCACAGGTTCGGCTGCGGTGTGAGGCTGCCATCGCCGCAGGGCCTGGCCAGCGGTGGGAATAGTAGGGGGCGGTGAGGCCTCCACGGCAGCACAGCCGGCAACGGGAGGCAGGATCATGCGGCACGACCAGCGCTGCTTTGGGCGGCTGGAGCAAGAATACCAGAGGTTGAAGAAGCACTACGGCCATTGGATGGACATCGTACGGTCACTGGAGCTGGACTCGTTCCTATTGACTAAAGTTGACAAAGGCCCCCGTCCCAGTCAACTTAGTAGGCCCACAAGTCATCCTCCCACCATGGTGGGTCCCAGCTAGCAGGGGGAGTATTCATTTTTTTGTTCGTAATAAGGAGGCACTTCCGGTGGGTCCGAGCTGACAGCGGGGGGAACGTTTTTTCACGAAATACGCTGGCCCGTCCGGTGGGTCCCAGCAGTCAGGGGGAAAAGTTTTTTTCGCGAAATAAGGTGGCCCGTCCGGTGGGTCCCTGCTGTCAGGTAGAGGAATAATTATTTTGCACGCAATAAGGAGGCACTTCCTTGCGGCCGCCTGGACCCAGCTATCAGCCTCTCCATGTACAGTACTATTCCGATGGAAGTCGGTCGTTGACCACGATGACCACGCCGCGCCGAGAGCACCAGGGCGGTGGTCTGGACGACGGCGAGGCCTAGGAAGGGGACGACGCGGAGCTGGGGAAGACGCAGCAGTGGAAGCCCACGCGGAAAGGAGTATGAGGGTTCACTGGTTCGGCTGCGGTGTGAGGCTGCCGTCGCCGGTGAGTAGAGGGATGGCCTGGCCAGCGGTGAGAGTAGTACGGGTGGTGAGGCCTCCGCAGCATCACAGCCGGCCACAGGAGGCAGGAGCACGCGACACAACCGGCGCTGCTTTGGGCGGCTGGAGCAAGAAGACCAGAGGTTGAAGAAGCACTATGGCCATTGTATGGATATCGTACTATGGCCAGAGGTTGACAATGCCCTTGTTACGCGTCAACTTAGTAGGCCCACAGCTCGGATTTGGCAGAGAACATATAGCCCATTTGCGATTTGTAAGAATATACAGCCCATTTACAGTTTGTTAAAAGTACAACCCAACTTCTAGCTAGGACAACGATTAATAATTTCAAACAACCGCTCAAAATAGAATTAAAAAAATCCCACATTTTGATGGGATCCAAAATATTTTTATCCGAAATTTCTAGTCAGGTTAAATATAATTTCAAAATAAAGTTGTATTATGTTAAAATCCAACAAAATATTGCGCACGCAACAAGTAATGAAATTAAAATCTTCAAATTCCAAAAATAATATAATTTTCAAATTAATTACGTGTTTGGTTCACAGTAACTGTCCAGTTATTATAATTACATCCCATTTATTATTTCTTAAAGTCCATTTTCTTGTTAAGCCTAATGCATACCTCCTAGGAAAGTTTGCAGCCCAGCGGGGCGGAGAATAACAAGTTGACCCGGATATTGTGTACAACTGTCGGCCCAGTTGCATTGTTGATGTTGAAAAAAGGCCTGTGTAGTACAGTACAACCAAACATGGTTACTCAACCCACATTCAGCGACGCCGGAAAGGCCCAAACAAGGCTTCTGTACAACTTTTTGAAGTCACTGAGCTCAATTAATAACTTAAGAAAAAAATTAGATTACAGTGGAACCTAATTAAAAGCTATCACGAGCAAATAAATAATTCAACAGGTTCCACTTGTGCGTGTGCGCGTGTGTGCGTGTGTGTGTGTGTGTGAGAGAGAGAGAGAGAGACCCATCGGTTGATGCTCGTAAATACATCTTTCTGCCATATGCATTGCTGATGCTCAGTAAAAACTTATATAGTTGACACAATCATATAGAACATCATAGCACACTAAACTTGCATACAAAAATTTCACGCAGGCGACACAATCAGGATGGAAGCAGTGGATCGGTACGGGAAGGGCTATGTTGAAACCAACGAAGTCGTACATAACGGTTCATCGTCTTTATCAATGACGGGGAAATATCTTGAACGTTGTGCAAAGAAAACAGACAGACAACACAATTAGTTCTGCTAGCAAATTAAGTTGACGTACAGCTCTTTCTAAAAAAAGTTCAGGTACAAAATTAGAACATGTCACAATCAAATGTACTGGCATATTAGTGCTTCACACCCATTGCTCGGATTTAACTAGTATCTAACAAGATTCAGCTGTTACCTCAAATTAGAGCACATCCAGGCAGCCAGCCCTGCCTCTTCTCCCAAAGAAGCAGTGGCCTCCGCCACGCGATGGAGTAGGCCCTATGCCATCCATCGTTCCGAGCAACACGGGGAAAGTCTAACGTTGACTCTTGTAATGGACGTCGTCGACGGACCCTGGCACCAGCGACGGTGGCAGGACTTCGATTGATGGATTGACCACTTCTTTGACATGCACGAACACTCGATACAGGTACATCCCTAACATGGTCCGCGGCGGCCTTAGTGGCGACGAATAGTACAACCCCGGTTCCTGGACCGGTATCTCAACACCAATCACCTTGGGTATGGTGGACGGCTTCTTCATCCATGCCATAACCGTCAGAGCCCAGCTGTCTGGAGGAACAAACATACTTACGAGCTCGCCTCCAAGGTCGTTGATAAGCTCGTTCATGGATCGCTATTCCAAGCACATCGAGGCATGTCGTGGAAGATAAGCTTTGTTAAAAACTCAAGCTCAGAGGGCACCGAGCCCCATCCTGGGTGCCACCGATCAAAGCTCGCCAGCGTGCCATCGCAGAACAAACACCGGGAAGATTTGAACACACGACTGCAGTCGAAAGCTGTCCGGGACCAGACGAAGAAATCAGACGGTGGCGAACAGACTTCAACGAGCAAGTCACTTATATGGATGCCGTGCGCAATGCCAAGAGCTTTGACAAGGTCGTCCGGCGAGACGGGAGGCCGGTCGCCGTTGATGATTACCATCAACACTTTGCCGGCAAACTGGTCGTCAAGCACCGCCATGCCACTGTTGAGCGACAGCACGCAGTGACCGAAGGCAGGACGGACCTCAGGATCTCCAGCTCGGAGATCCGCATTGACCGGCGACATGATAGTGCGCTTGAGTACAGGGAGTACAGGAGGGGGATTTGGGGGAACTGGAGTAGGAATCGAGATTCCAGAGGTGGGGGAGGGGCGGGAGACTGGGGATGAAAAGGTAGCATGAATTTCAAGCACGCGCCAATATGCTCTCGGCACGCAAGCACACGAAACCACCGGTGGCGCCCACATGTCGGCCTAAGAGTCCTTATTCTTTCTTTTTTGGAGAGCCCGGCCTTTTTTTCAGGATCTTTTGAGAGCCCGGCCTGAGAGTCATAATTGACCTGTTTGGCATTGCGTTACTACTCGGCCCATATCAACAACACCTCACTGGCCCAACACAAGTGTACATCATCGAAAAGACACTAAGCTCAAATTATATAACTTGAAAAAAGGAGATATACTCTGAACACTGGAGAATGGTGATGCCCTCATTTAGCCCACCAGTAGTTCGAGACAATAAACAGTTTGAAACAACGATATATACAACATTCAAACACTGACTAGTGGCTACTACTGACATAAACAGCAAGACATGATAGTTCATAAGAAGTCTTGCTACACCACCAAAACGCACCCATCTGCAGCGCTCAGACTCTCGTGATCCAGACGAGAATGACATTCTAAATAGAAGCAACTATTACATAGTAAGAGTGACATAGACGAGGATGAACAAATGACAAGGAATATGCATAACAAAAGAAAGAACTACCCATCCAGAACCAGCAGCAAAGACAACAAAGTCATTCGAAGAGATGATCCAACACCATCATAATTTGCAGCCCCGCTTCAGCGACCCGTGATCCGGAGACACTAGTACTCCACCCTTTTGATGCAACAGCCCAATTACCTATCAACCTGAAGGCTTGAACCACATCACTACCTGTCGTAATTGAGACATCCAAGGATCAAAGCTAATCCGGATGCCTTTGTCATTCTCACCTTCTTTTGGCTGCAGGCTGTATCGTTGACAATCAGGGGAGTTTGCTCCCAAACTCCTAGGGCTCGCCGTGTAGACACAGTTTTCCATAGCAAACAGAGCCTCTCTGCCATCAAGGTCCTTGCCAACGGTGATCTCCTGGTTAATCGAATAATTGAGTCCGAGAAACAGAGAGTGTGAACCAAGGCTGTTTACCCGCCTCCAACTAAAAAATCCTAAAGGCCCCAACAAGCTAGTATCCTGCTCATAGACGTAACAACCACTGTCCGGATACTCACGTATTACACGGTGCTTGTATACAGTGGGTGTCGGTGTCAAAACCGGCGGATCTCGGGTAGGGGGTCTCGAACTGTGCGTCTAGGCGGATGGTAACAGGAGGCAGGGGACACGATGTTTACCTAGGTTCGGGCCCTCTTGATGGAGGTAATACCCTACATCCTGCTTGATTGTTCTTGACAATATGAGTAGTACAAGAGTTGATCTACCACGAGATCAGAGAGGCTAAACCCTAGAAGCTAGCCTATGGTATGATTGTCTGTTGTCCTATGGACTAAACCCTCCGGTATATATAGACACCGGAGGGGGCTAGGGTTACACAGAGTCGGTTACAAGGAAGGAGATCTACATATCCGTATTGCCAAGCTTGCCTTCCACGCCAAGGAGAGTCCCATCCGGATACGGGACGAAGTCTTCAATCTTGTATCTTCATAGTCCAACAGTCCGGCTGTCCGGATACGCCCTAATCCAGGACTCCCTCAGTAGCCCCTGAACCACGCTTCAATGACGATGAGTCCGGTGCGTAGATTGTCTTCGGCATTGCAAGGCGGGTTCCTCCTCCAGATACTTCATAGAAGATTTTTGAACACGAGGATCGTGTCCAGCTCTGCAAAACGAGTTCCACATACCACTGTAGAGAGAATAATATTTCCACAAATCTAATCTGTTGACGTACCCCGTAGTGCGACATCACACCACAGCCAGATCTTTATTCGAATCATTTTTCATAACCCATCTCAGCGTGTTTCGCGAGGCGGTTTCCTTGGCACGTCTTGTCGAAGCAGAGATCATGTCCCCTTTATCACAGGATTCTCATCAATACGGACGTGGGTAACCCAACCGTGCCTATGGGTAGGACTCCTAGATCTTAGGCAAGTCCCAAACGACCACGAGGAGGACGCTTGATATTCGCCTCTTTATAAAGGGGACAAGGCTTTTTCCTCTCGATCTTAATCGAATCCGCCTCCCGCCTCGAGTTCCAACACCCGAATCTCAGGTTTAGGCACTTCGGACCTTCAACTATGTCCGGATCCAACCTTCAAGGTCGGTGGATGCCTTCCTCCGTCACGGAGGAGGACATCAAGAAGTTGAGAGAGGCCAGAATCTGACCGCCGAAATTTCGCATCGGCTGCCTGCCCGAGGGCAAGTCGTCCCTACTCCCGAACCCAACGAGAGCGTCGTGTTAGTCTCCCACTTCCTCCGAGGACTAGGCCTCGCTCTGGATCCCTTTGTTAGGGGTCTTATGGTCTATTATGGGCTAGATTTTCATGATCTGGCCCCGGATTCCCTTCTTCACATTTCGTCATTTATTGTCGTATGTGAGGCCTTCCTCCGCATTACACCTCACTTCGGCCTGTGGCTCAAGACCTTCGATGTGAAGCTGAAGATGATCGAGGGGCGGCACGCAGCGTGCTGAGGCGCTTCAATAAGCAAAATCACTGACGCTCCATGGCCTGAGGGTAGCTTCCCAGAGGTGTCCGGATTGTGGCAGCGGTTGTGGTTCTACATCACAGCTCCCCAAAGTGCCAAGTGGGTAGCTGCCCCCACCTTTCGCTCAGGCCCCCCACCACAACTGATGTCATGGATCAGCAGGGGGATGAGCTCGGGTCCAGCCAAGGACGTGCCAATACCGCAAAGCCGTATCCGAGATCTCTTTGAGAGAGATTTCAGTCTGGTTATGGTAGTGCAAGTTATGCTAGTTCGTCGAGTCCAGTCTTGCAAACGCCGTCCCCTCCGCATGTGGGAGTTCAACCCGGAGGGACCGCGAGCTATCCAACACTTCCTCGGCATGACACCCGAGGAGATGTACAAAGTGTTCTTCGGACCACAAATAATGTGTCCGGACATCACTAAGGATGTAGGTCTGAGCTGCAAACGTTCGGATACCCAAGTAAGTAGCCCCGCATCCGAACACACTGTCCGCTTATTTATCGCAACGTCGCCCTAAAAAGCCGCTCTTTGACCAGGATTGGATAGCGAAGGCAAAGTTGATAAGGTGTCCGGCCTGCCTCCCTGAGACCTCACCCAATCTCGTGCTAACCAGGATGCTGGAGATCGCGCCTTATCAAGCGCCCTTATGAGAAGATAAAGGGGGGAACAAGGAGGCTAGCGCCTCCGAGAAGGAGGTTAGCCGGGGAGGAGGGACTGAAACTTCCTCTCCCCAGGGAAGGAAGAGGACCGCCTCCGAGGACCTGGAGACAATGGTCTCCAAACGGGGGAAGAAATCTTCGCCGGAGGGTCCTGCCCCAGAGGCTACCCCGGCCGCACTATGCCCTCAAGGGGATCAGCCCTCCAACGAGCTGTAAGTAAAAGTGTACTTAATAATGAAAATACCTCACTTTACTTCTGAGGAAAATAACTGAAGCATTTATCTTGCAGTTCGGATCTTAGCCCTTCTCAGCAGAGCTCGTCTTCAGGGGATCTTCTTCCAGAGATGATGGAGAGCGAAACGCCTCCCCCTGCAATACCGCCTCGTGAGGCGAGCAACTTTAAAGTGTCATCGCGGAGGGTTTCTCCTTATCCGGCAAGGCCAGAAGGCAATCCTATGGCCACCCTAAGTCCTCAGTATCTGGCTCTTGAAGAGAGCAATCGAAAGAGTCTGGCACAGTCTGGTGTGCGGTCGGATGTACTGAGGGATCTGCTAGAGCGAGCGGCTATCTCAGAAGAGCACCGCACGTTGATGGGTACGGTGATTGAACGGATTTCGTCCGCCGAAAGCAGGTTGCATGAAGCCTTTATGAGTCCACTGACGGGTTTTGAGGTACGTGCAATGATGTACATTTTTGACAGTACCGCACATTTTTAGATGTGCCCTGTGTAGATAGTAGCCCCTGAGACTCTGGGTGCTGTCGAAGACGACGACGCACAGATGATCATAGTCCCAGGAATAATCGTGCGGCCTTAATATGCAGGTGGCGGAGGGTCCGGTGGCCAGCCAGACTGATGAGTTTGCCAAGCTAAAGCGGCAGCTTGATGTGGCATATGCCGACATCGTACTTGTCAACAAGGGGCTTGACGAGACACACGGTATGTGATTCCTCCGGTGACACATGGAAGAGGAGCATGATGCCAGTATCTATAACATGTGTGTGAATGCAGATGGAGCTGCGGCCGTGGAGAACCTTTGGGCGGAACTTGCCCGAGCCAAAGAACAAGCCAGGAAAAGCGATGCAGCTTCCCTAAAGGCAATTAAGGAGCTGAAAGCCGAACAGGGTGCTCACTGCCAAAGCAAGGAGGAGATAGGCAGGATGGCTGTGGAATTGAAGAATGACGCTGACCATTACGAGCTTCGTGAAAAGGAAGATCGAGCGAAGAGGACAGGACTGGAGAAGGCCACGATGGCGACCAAAGACACCCGCTCTGCAATGAGAGCGATGAAGGAGGAGCTGCATCAAGCCGGGGATATCATGGCTGGGAAGCTCTTTATGCTGCGGATGAAGTTCGGAGATCCTAGGTACGCCCCTTTGGACCGGCTATGGAGTTCTGCCGACGCATATCTGGACTTGGCGGCGAGTGCTGCCGATGCGGCCGAATACTTCCGAGATCAAAAAGACCGCAAAGTGGAAAAGCTGTTCTGGTCACAATTTAACGTTCCAGAGCGTCCGCTTTCATTGACTGATCGGTTGGCCGAATGGGACGAGCTGAATAGGTTGTCCGGACTCGCCATGAGGTCTGTTGTGGATCATCTGTGGCCGGAAAGGCCAAAGCCGAACAGTTATTTTAGTTTGGTGCAGCAGTTTCTTGGTGCAGTGCCGCACATCAACGCAATGAAGAGGTCGGCGTGCGTAGAGGGTGCGCGGATGGCCCTTGCCCGTGTGAATACTGTTCGGGATTGTAGTAATTTCAAATATTTCCTACGCACACGCAAGATCATGGTGATGCATAGCAACGAGAGGGGAGGGTGTTGTCCACGTACCCTCGTAGACCGAAAGTGGAAGCATTAGCACAACATGGTTGATGTAGTCGTACGTCTTCACGATCCGACCGATCAAGTACCAAACGCACGGCACCTCCGAGTTCTGCACACGTTCAACTCGATGACGTCCCTCGAACTCCGATCCAGCCGAGTGTTGAGGGAGAGTTTCATCAGCACGACGGCGTGGTGACGATGATGATGTTCTACCGACGCAAGGCTTCATCTAAGCACCGCTACGATATGATCGAGGTGGATTATGGTGGAGGGGGGCACCGCACATGGCTAAGAGATCAAGAGATCAATTGTTGTGTCTTTGGGGTGCCCCCTGCCCCCGTATATAAAGGAGTGGAGGAGGGGGAGGGCCGGCCCTCTCTATGGCGTGCCCTAGGGGAGTCCTACTCCCACGGGGAGTAGGATTCCCCCTTTCCTAGTAGAACTAGGAGCCCTTCCATGTAGTAGGAGTTGGAGGGAAGGAAAGGGAAGGGAAAAGGAGAAGGAAGGAAGGGGGCGCCCCCCCTCCCTAGTCCAATTCGGACCAGCCCATGGGGAGGGGTGCGGCCACCCTTTGAGGCCTTTCTCTCTTTTCCCGTATGGCCCATTAAGACCCAATACAAATTCCCGTAACTCCCCGGTACTCCCGAAAATACCCGAATCACTCGGAACCTTCCCGATGTCCGAATATAGTCGTCCAATATATCGATCTTTACGTCTCGACCATTTCGAGGCTCCTCGTCATGTCCTCGATCTCATCCGGGACTCCGAACTCCTTTGGTACATTAAAACACATAAACTCACAATATAACCGTCATCGAACTTTAAGCATGCGGATCCTACGGGTTCGAGAACTACGTAGACATGACCGAGACACTCTCCTATCAATAACCAATAGCGGAACCTGGATGCTCATATTGGCTCCTACATATTCTACGAAGATCTTTATCGGTCAAACCGCATAATAACATACGTTTTTCCCTTTGTCATCGGTATGTTACTTGCCCGAGATTCGATCATCGGTATCTCAATACCTAGTTCAATCTCGTTACCGGCATGTCTCTTTACTCGTTCCGTAACACATCATCCCGCAACTAACTCATTACTTGCAATGCTTGCAAGGCTTATAGTGATGTGCATTACCGAGTGGGCCCAGAGATACCTCTCCGACAATCAGAGTGACAAATCCTAATCTCGAAATACGCCAACCCAACAAGTACCTTCGGAGACACCTGTAGAGCACCTTTATAATCACCCAGTTACGTTGTGACGTTTGGTAGCACACAAAGTGTTCCTCCGGTAAACGGGAGTTGCATAATCTCATAGTCATAGGAGCATGTATAAGTCATGAAGAAAGCAATAGCAATAAACTAAACGATCAAGTGCTATGCTAACGGAATGGGTCAAGTCAATCACATCATTCTCCTAATGATGTGATCCCGTTAATCAAAAGACAACTCTTTGTCTATGGCTAGGAAACATAACCATCTTTGATCAACGAGCTAGTCAAGTAGAGGCATACTAGTGAAACTCTGTTTGCCTATGTATTCACACATGTATCATGTTTCCGGTTAATACAATTCTAGCATGAATAATAAACATTTATCATGATATAAGGAAATAAATAATAACTTTATTATTGCCTCTAGGGCATATTTCCTTCAGTCTCCCACTTGCACTAGAGTGAATAATCTAGTTCACCTCGCCATGTGATTTAACACCAATAGTTCACATCATCATGTGATTAACACCCATAGTTCACATCGTCATGTGACCAACACCCAAATGGTTTTACTAGAGTCAATAATCTAGTTCACATCGCTATGTGATTAACACCCAAAGAGTACTAAGGTGTGATCATGTTTTTCTTGTGAGAGAAGTTTAGTCAACGGGTCTGCCACATTCAGATCCGTAAGTATTTTGCAAATTTCTACATCAACAATGCTCTGCACAGAGCTATTCTAGCTAATTGCTCCCACTTTCAATATGTATCCAGATTGAGATTTAGAGTCATCTGGACCAGTGTCAAAATTTGCAATCACGTAACCCTTTACGACGAACCTTTTTGTCACCTCCATAATCGAGAAACATATCCTTATTCCACTAAGGATAATTTGATCGCTGTCCAGTGATCTACTCCTAGATCACTATTGTACTCCCTTGCCATAAAACAGTGTAGGGTATACAATAGATCTGGTACACAGCATGGCATATTTTATAGAACCTATGGCCAAGGCATAGGGAATGACTTTCATTCTCTCTCTATCTTCTGCCACGGTCGGGTTTTGAGTCTTACTCAACTTCACACCTTGTAACACAGGCAAGAACTCTTTCTTTGACTGTTCCATTTTGAACTACTTCAAAATCTTGTCAAGGTATGTACTCATTGAAAAACTTATCAAGCGTCTTGATCTATCTCTATAGATCTTGATGCTCAATATGTATGCAGCTTCACCGAGGTCTTTCTTTGAAAAACTCCTTTCAAACATTCCTTTATGCTTTGCAGAATAATTCTACATTATCTCCGATCAACAATATGTCATTCACATATACTTATCAGAAATGTTGTAGTGCTCCCACTCACTTTCTTGTAAATACAGGCTTCGCCGCATGTCTGTATAAAACTATATGCTTTGATCAACTTATCAAATCGTATATTCCAACTCCGAGATGCTTGCACCAGTCCATAGATGGATCGCTGGAGCTTGCATGTTTTGTTAGTACTTTTAGGATTGACAAAACCTTCTGGTTGCATCATATACAACTCTTCTTTAATAAATCCATTAGGGAATGCAGTTTTGTTTATCCATTTGCCAGATTTCATAAAATGCGGCAATTGCTAACATGATTCGGACAAACTTAAGCATAGATACGAGTGAGAAACTCTCATCGTAGTCAACACCTTGAACTTGTCGAAAACCTTTTTGCGACAATTCTAGCTTTGTAGATAGTAACACTACTATCAGCGTCCGTCTTCCTCTTGAAGATCCATTTAATCTCAATGGCTCGCCGATCAATGGGCAAGTCAATCAAAGTCCATACTTTGTTCTCATACATGGATCTCATCTCAGATTTCATGGCCTCAAGCCATTTTGCGAAATCTGGGCTCATCATCGCTTCCTCATAGTTCGTAGGCTCGTCATGGTCAAGTAACATGACCTCCAGAACAAGATTACCGTACCACTCTGGTGAGGATCTCACTCTGGTTTACCTACGAGGTTCGGTAGCAACTTGATATGAAGTTACATGATCATCATCATTAGCTTTCTCACTAATTGGTGTAGTAGTCACAGGAACATATTTCTGTGATGAACTACTTTCCAATAAGGGAGCAGGTACAATTACCTCATCAAGTTCTACTTTCCTCCCACTCACTTCTTTCGAGAGAAACTCCTTCTCTAGAAAGGATCCATTCTCAGCAACGAATATCTTGCCTTCGGATCTGTGATAGAAGGTGTACCCAACATTTTCTTTTGGGTATCCTATGAAGATGTACTTCTCCGACTTGGGTTTGAGCTTATCAAGATGAAACTTTTTCACATAAGCATTGCAACCCCAAATTTTAAGAAACGACAGCTTAGGTTTCTTGCTAAACCACAGTTCATACGGTGTTGTCTCAACGGATTTATATGGTGCCCTTTTTAATGTGAATGCAGCTGTCTCTAATGCATAACCCCAAAACGATAGTGGTAAATCGGTAAGAGACATCATAGATTGCACTATATCAAATAAAGTACGGTTATGACGTTCGGACACACCATTACGCTGTGGTGTTCCAGGTGGCATGAGTTTGTGAAACTATTCCATATTGTTTTAATTAAAGGCCAAACTCGTAACTCAAATATTCGCCTCTGCGATCAGATCGTAGAAACTTTTATTTTCTTGTTACGATGATTCTCCACTTCACTCTGAAATTCTTTGAACTTTTCAAATGTTTCAGACTTGTGTTTCATTAAGTAGATATACCCATATCTGCTCAAATCATCTGTGAAGGTCAAAAAATAACGATACTTGCCATGAGCCTTAACACTCATCGGACCGCATACATCAGTATGTATTATTTCCAATAAGTCAGTTGCTCGCTCCATTGTTCTGGAGAACAGAGTCTTAGTCATCTTGCCCATGAGGCATGGTTCGCAAGCATCAACTGATTCATAATCAAGTGATTCCAAAAGTCCATCAGCATGGAGTTTCTTCATGCGCTTTACACCAATATGACCTAAACGGCAGTGCCACAAATAAGTTGCACTATCATTATTAATTTTGCATCTTTTGGTTTCAATATTATGAATATGTGTATCACTACGATCGAGATCCAATGAACCATTTTCGTTGGGTGTGTAACCATATAAGGTTTTATTCATGTAAACAGAACAACAATTTATTCTCTTACTTAAATGAATAACCGTATTGCAATAAACATGATCAAATCATATTCATGCTCAACGCAAACACCAAATAACACTTATTTAGGTTAAACACTATTCCCGAAAGTATAGGGAGTGTGCGATGATGATAATATCAATCTTGGAACCACTTCCAACACACATCGTCACTTCACCCTTAACTAGTCTCTGTTCATTATGCAACTCCCGTTTCGAGTTACTACTCTTAGCAACTGAACCAGTATCAAATACCGAGGGGTTGCTACGAACACTAGTAAAATACACATCAATAATCTGTATATCAAATATACCTTTGTTCACTTTGCCATCCTTCTTATCTGCCAAATACTTGGGGCAGTTCCGCTTCCAGTGACCAGTCGCTTTGCAGTAGAAGCACTTAGTCTCAGGCTTAGGACCAGACTTGGGCTTGTTCACTTGAGCAACAACTTGCTTGCTGTTCTTCTTGAAGTTCTCCTTCTTCCGTTTGCCCTTTTCTTGAAACTAGTGGTCTTGTCTACCATCAATACTTGATATTTTTCTTGATTTCTTCCTTCGTTGATTTCAGCATTACGAAGAGCTTGGGATTCGTTTCTGTTATCCCTTGCATATCATAGTTCATCACGAAGTTCTACTAACTTGGTGATGGTGACTAGAGAATTCTGTCAATCACTATCTTATCTGGAAGATTAATTCCCACTTGATTCAAGCGATTGTAGTACCCAGACAATCGGAGTACATGCTCACTGCTTGAGCTATTCTCCTCCATATTTTTTAGCTATAGAACTTGTTGGAGACTTCATATCTCTCAACTCGGGTATTTGCTTGAAATATTAACTTCAACTCATGGAACATCTCATATGGTCCATGACATTCAAAACGTCTTTGAAGTCCTGATTCTAAGCCGTCAAGCATGGTGCACTAAACTATCAAGTAGTCATCATATTGAGCTAGCCAAACGTTCATAACGTCTGCATCTACTCCTGCAGTAGGTCCGTCACCTAGCGGTGCATCAAAGACATAATTCTTCTATGCAGCAATCAGGATAATCCTGAGATCACGGATCCAATCCGCATCATTTCTACTAACATTTTTCAACATAATTTTTCTCTAGGAACACAATAAAATGGGAGCAACATCGCGAGCTATTGATCTACAACATAGATATGCTAATACTAGCAGGACTAAGTTCATGATAAATTAAAGTTGAATTAATCATATTGCTTAAGAACTCCCACTTAGAAAGACATCCCTCTAATCTTCTAAGTGATCACGTGATCCAAATCAACTAAACCATAACCGATCAGCACGTGAAATGGAGTAGCTTTCAATGGTGAACATCATTATGTTGGTCATATCTACTATATGATTCACACTCGACCTTTCGGTCTCAGTGTTCCGAGGCCATATCTGCATATGCTAGGCTCTTCAAGTTTAACCTGAGTATTCTGCGTGTGCAAAACTGTCTTGCACCCGTTGTAGATGGACGTAGAGCTTATCACACCCGATCATCACGTGGTGTCTGGGCACGACGAACTTTGGCAATGGTGCATACTCAGGGAGAACACTTTTATCTTGAAATTTAGTGAGAGATCATCTTATAATGCTACCGTCAATCAAAGCAAGATAAGATGCATAAAAGATAAACATCACATGCAATCAATATAAGTGATATGATATGGCCATCATCATCTTGTGCTTGTGATATCCGTCTCTGAAGCACCGTCATTATCACCATCGTCACCGGCGCGACACCTTGATCACCATCGTAGCATCGTTCTTGTCTCGCCAATCTTATGCTTCCACGACTATCGCTACCGCTTATTGATAAACTAAAGCATTACAGCGCAATTGCATTGCATACAATAAAGCGACAACCATATGGCTCCTGCCAGTTGCCGATAACTCGGTTACAAAACATGATCATCTCATACAATAAAATTTAGCATGATGTCTTGACCATATCACATCACAACATGCCCTGCAAAAACAAGTTAGATGTCCTCTACTTTGTTTTTGCAAGTTTTACGTGGCTGCTACGGGCTTTAGCAAGAACCGTTCTTACCTACGCATCAAAACCACAACGATAGTTTGTCAAGTTGGTGCTGTTTTAACCTTCACAAGGGCCGGGCGTAGCCACACTCGGTTCAACTAAAGTTGGAGAAACTGACACCCGCCAGCCACCTGTGTGCAAAGCACGTCGCTAGAACCAGTCTCGCGTAAGTGTATTCGTAATGTCGGTCCGGGCCGCTTCATCCAACAATACTGCCGAACCAAAGTGTGACATGCTGGTAAGCAGTATGACTTATATCGCCCACAACTCACTTATGTTCTACTCGTGCATATTACATCAACGCATAAAACCTGGCTCGGATGCCACTGTTGGGGAACGTATTAATTTCAAAAAAATTCCTACGCACATGCAAGATCATGGTGATGCATAGCAACGAGAGGGGAGAGTGTTGTCCACGTACCCTCGTTGACCGAAACTGGAAGCGTTAGCACAACGCGGTTGATGTAGTCGTACGTCTTCACGATCCGACCGATCAAGTACCGAACGCACGACACCTCCGAGTTCTGCACACGTTCAACTCGATGAAATCCCTCGAACTCCGATCCAGTCGAGTGTTGAGGGAGAGTTTCGTCAGCACGACGGCGTGGTGACGATGATGATGTTCTACTGACGCAGGGCTTCGCCTAAGCACCGCTACGATATGATCGAGGTGGATTATGGTGGAGGGGGGCACCGCACATGGCTAAGAGATCAAGAGATCAATTGTTGTGTCTTTGGGGTGCCCCCTGCCCCCGTATATAAAGGAGTGGAGGAGGGGGAGGGCCGGCCCTCTCTATGGCGTGCCCTAGGGGAGTCCTACTCCCACGGGGAGTAGGATTCCCCCTTTCCTAGTAGAACTAGGAGCCCTTCCATGTAGTAGGAGTTGGAGGGAAGGAAAGGGAAGGGAAAAGGAGAAGGAAGGAAGCGGGCTCCCCCCTCCCTAGTCCAATTCGGACCAGCCCATGGGGAGGGGTGCGGCCACCCTTTGAGGCCTTTCTCTCCTTTCCTGTATGGCCCATTAAGGCCCAATACGAATTCCTGTAACTCCCCGGTACTCCCGAAAATACCCAAATCACTCGGAACCTTTCTGATGTCTGAATATAGTCGTCCAATATATCGATCTTTACATCTCGACCATTTCGAGACTCCTCGTCATGTCGACTCCGAACTCCTTCGGTACACCAAAACACATAAACTCATAATATAACTGTCATCGAACTTTAAGCGTGCAGACCCTACGGGTTCGAGAACTATGTAGACATGACCGAGACACTCTCCTGTCAATAACCAATAGCAGAACCTGGATGCTCATATTGGCTCCTACATATTCTACGAAGATCTTTATCGGTCAAACCGCATAACAACATACGTTGTTCCCTTTGTCATCAGTATGTTACTTGCCCGAGATTCGATCGTCGGTATCTCAATACCTAGTTCAATCTCGTTACCGGCAAGTCTCTTTACTCGTTCCGTAACACATCATCCCGCAACTAACTCATTAGTTGCAATGCTTGCAAGGCTTATAGTGATGTGCATTACCGAGTGAGCCTAGAGATACCTCTCCGACAATCGGAGTGACAAATCCTAATCTTGAAATACGCCAACCCAACAAGTACCTTCGGAGACACCTATAGAGCACCTTTATAATCACCCAGTTACGTTGTGACGTTTGGTAGCACACAAAGTGTTCCTCCGGTAAACGGGAGTTGCATAATCTCATAGTCATAGGAACATGTATAAGTCATGAAGAAAGCAATAGCAATAAACTAAACGATCAAGTGATATGCTAACGGAATGGGTCAAGTCAATCACATCATTCTCCTAATGATGTGATCCTATTAATCAAATGACAACTCTTTGTCTATGGATAGGAAACATAACCATCTTTGATCAACGAGCTAGTCAAGTTAAGGCATACTAGTGACACTCTGTTTGTCTATGTATTCACACATGTATCATGTTTCCGGTTAATACAATTCTAGCATGAATAATAAACATTTATCATGATATAAGGAAATAAATAATAACTTTATTATTGCCTCTAGGGCATATTTCCTTCAAAGACATACTGGGCGGAGATGGAGGCTACCGCCATTGCAGCCGAAGATTCGGAGGAGAGCCGAGTACCAGCCAAGCACTACTTTCGAGAAGTTCTTGAGGGTGCTCGTTCAATAGAAGCGCAGTGCTCAAAGAATATTATATTCTAATGACATGTATTCCCATTGAAAAACAATGTTTTACTTAATTGTAAAGGCTATTTTATACTTGTGCCTGAAAGAATTATAATACCCCCTGTGCGGCCGTTTAGGTATATATGTATATATCCTGAAAGATGGCAATCGTCGGCTTCAGCCCCCATGCATATAATGCGAGGGTGCTCGCAGAAGACGCATGTTCACACTTGATCCAACGTCTTGGTCCATTAAGGAGGTGATAGCACAGCGAACTAGGCAATCGGACTATAATGCTTTAACACTTTCACTTAGCTAGAGGAGTTTGACAGTGGGGCTACTATATAGCCCCTGGTGGCTCCGCGCTCATCCGAATTCGGGGCGCGTACATGCCTGGCCGGGAAACGGCCCTTCGTTAAGGCGGAGGAATCCCGAAGATTCCGCTAGGTCATCAAGTGGTTGACCGGTCTCACGCTATATCATGGCAGTCAGTTTTCGGCTTTCTCTACTGAGGTGGTCATCCGGATGATCCAGGGCACAATCGCAGTAGTTCTCTGGGTGCCTCCTTAGCCGATAGAGCGGAACATAAGGCAGCAAAACACAGGAGCCAGGCACACCCAGCATTTGACCAAGACATGATTCAGAGCTGATCCATATAAGGCCAAACTCGCGACGCCAAACACTCCCTAAGGTATTTGGTCTTTATGATGTAAACCGGGCTAAACAGTGCCCTTTGTAATAAGCCCCTCGTGTCCAGGTACGTGCAATATTCTGACGTGGCCACATGCCAATACGTCAGCATCCTTCTCAATTGTACTGAGAGTCTGAGGGATGTGTATCAACAAGAGACAGTAAAAAAGTTTATGCAGGGTCTTAATCTAAAAAGAATCCTTGGAATGGGTCCCTGCTGCACGTCTGCGCCTGTGTCTCCGTTGTGCCATATCCTGGACGGGTGTAGCACGATGGTCATATGTAAAAGAGAGGAACTTAGCTGAAAAGTTGTCGTGCAAAAGGTAGGTTATACTAAATAAACCATGTACAGTTCAAGATGAGTAAAGTTGAGCCTAATTGCCACTTGTTTACACGCGTTGAGCACCTTGTATTGTTATAGGGGTATAGCCATGAAACCTGTATCAATTATATATAGCTACACCGGACTCGTCTAACCGCGTCCGTGGTCTTAACGACCTGTCAGATGCTCTAGTTGGTGAGGCCGTTTAGTGTGCGGTTGCCAAGGCAGCCGCACGGTCTTTCGTGCGCAAGGAGCGCTCAATATTTCCATTTACTGTAATGATAACACGTGGATCGGGCATCTTAAGCATGAGGGAAGCGTAATGCGATATTGCGTTAAAGCGAGCGAAAGCTTCGGGTCCGAATAGTGCTTGATAGCCACTTTGGAATGGAGCGATGTGGAAGGTTAACTTTTTGCTGCGGAAGTTATCGGGAAAGCCGAATATAACCTCTAGTAGCAGGGATCCCGTGCAATGGGCTTCTGGGCCTGGCGTTACTCCTTTAAAGGTAGTATTGCTATGGCTGATTTTTGTTGGGTATATCCCCGTTTTGCGGACTATGTCCTGATATATCAGGTTTAAACTACTGCCGCCGTCCATCAGGACTCGTGTGAAGTGGTATCCGTCAATTATCGGGTCTAACACCAAGGCAGCCCATCCTGCATGTCGGATACTTGCCGAGTAGTCCCGATGGTCAAAGGTGATCGGTTGGGACGACCAGTGGCAGAAGTCCGTGGTGATAGGCCCTGGGGCATGTGTCTCTAGGAGTGCCGCTTTGTTTCTCCCCTTCATCACGTGTAACACGTTTATTGTTTTGACTTCTGGTGGGAATTTCCTCCGTTCCATAGTGCTTTCCTTGCGAGGCTCGTCCTCGTCTTCTCTTGGTGTATCCTGCCCCTTGTGTTTGGCGTTGAGCTTGTCGGACTGCTTGAAGACCCAACATTCTCTATGGGTATGATTTGCAGGTTTATTGTAACGCCCTCGATGCGGCTATAGCTCCCACGTGTCGAGGCACAACTTAGAGACATAACCGCATTGAAAGCAATGTCGCAAGTTAGGCAATCTTCACAACATCCCATGTAATATAGATAATAAAAGGGGAGATACATAGTTGGCTTACAGTCGCCACGTCAATCAAAGTACATAAATAGCATTACAACAATTCAAACACTCATGGCCCGACTACGGCGCCAAAATAAAAGATAACCCAACATGCGACACGGTCCCGATCACCCCAACTGGGCACCACTATTGATCATCAGGGAAAGACACGTAGTATCGGCGTGAGTCCTCGTCGAACTCCCACTTGAGCTCAAGCGCATCATCTGGAACGGAATCATCAGGCCCTGCATCTGGTTTGGAAGTAATCTGTGAGCCACAGGGACTCAGCAATCTCGCACCCTCGCGATCAAGACTATTTAAGCTTTTAGGTAAGGCAAGGTAAAATATGTGGAGCTGCAGCAAGTGACTAGCATATATGGTGGCTATCCTGTTCGCAAAAGAGAGCGAGAAGAGGAGGCAAAGCGCGAACGAGTAACTAGAGGACAACCTACGGCAAGCATTACTCCAACACCGTGTTCACTTCCCGGACTCCGCCGAGAAGAGACCATCACGGTAACTCACACTGTTGATTCATTTTAATTAAGTTAAGGTTCAGGTTATATACAATCGGACATTAAAAAATTCCCATCTGCCCATAACCGCGGGCACGGCTTTCGAAAGTTCAAATCCCTGCAGGGGAGTCCCAACTTAGCCCATGACAAGCTCTCACGGTCAACGAAGGAATAGACCTTCTCCCAAGACATTCCGATCAGACTCGGTATCCCGGTTCTATAAGACACTTCGACAAGTTAAAACAAATCCAGCAACACCGCCCGAATGTGCCGACAAATCCCGATAGGAGCTGCACATATCTCGTTCTCAGGGCACACTCAGATGAGCTCTCCATACAACTAAAACCAAACCTCGAGTTTCCCCGAGGGGGTGCTGCACAGGACTCTAGTTTGGACCAACACTCAGAGGAGCACTGGCCCAGGGGGGGCTTAAAATAACATGACCCTCGGGCTCCGGAAACCCAAGGGAACAAGAGACTAGGTGGCAAATGGTAAAAGCAAGGTTGGGCATCACTGGAAAAGCTTTAATCAAGGCGAACTATCAAGGGGTTCCCATTATCACCCAACCGCGTAAGGAACGCAAAATCTGGGAACATAACACCGATATGACGGAAACTAGGGCGGCAAGAGTGGAACAAAACACTAGGCGAGAGGCCGAGCCTTCCACCCTTTACCAAGTATATAGATGCATTAAGATAACAAGATAATATAATGATATCCCAACAAGTAAATAATGTTCCAACAAGGAACGGTATCCAATCTTCACCTGCAACTAGCAACGCTATAAGAGGGGCTGAGCAAAGCGGTAACATAGCCAATCAACGGTTTGCTAGGACATGGTGGGTTAGAGGTTTGTCATGGCAATTTGGGAGGCATGATAAGCAAGTGGTAGGCATCGTAGCATAGGCACAGCAAAAGAGCGAGCATCTAGCAAAGCAAAGATAGTAGTGATTTCGAGGGTATGATCATCTTGCCTGCAAAGTTGTCAGAGTTGACTGGATCCTCGAAAACAAACTCGACGGGCTCCTCGTTAGCGAACTCGTCTCCCGGCTCTACCAAAACAAGACAAACAAGCAACAAGGACACAATCAACCACGTGCAAGGCTCAAACAATATGATGCAAAGATGGTATGCTATGCGGGATGCAATATGTGATGCATATGCAAGATTTGACAAGGAATGAATGAACCTGGCCTCAACTTGGAAATCCAAGTGTTCCACTGGAAAGATGAGATGAAATCTCTTGAAAATGATATAAAGAACGCCGGAATCGGAGTTACGGTTTGGGAATGGCAAGCAATTCAAATATGACCACGTTCTGCGATTTACAGCAAGTAGCCATCTAAAAGCAACAAGATGGACATGCTACAGCACTCAAACATGGCAACAAAATACATGGCAGGGATCCATTCATGATGATTAACAAAAGACTAGCACTGAGCTACGGCCAATTCATCCATTAACAGGTTCAAACAAGCATGGCAAAAATGCATTTGACAAACAGATTTCAAACTTAGTGAAATTAACACTTGTCTGGAATTTCAGATCAGGTAGCACATTTTGGAGCATGAAAACTATATGCTACAGGACCTGAACATGGCAAATTAAAGCAATGCATGGAGATACTCAAAGAGCTTAACAAAAGTCCCTTAGTGACCTTGAGCCAAAAGGGATCAGAAAATACATTTGCAAGCATGTGAACATGGCAAAAACATAATCAGTTCTCAGACTTAGTGAAAACTGGAGCATGCTGAAACAGATATCAAGTAGGCATGTTTACGAGCTCGATGCACTCACTACAGAGCAAGTCATGACAATCCAAGCATACACCCATGAAGAATACACATTATACAAGTTAGACATGGCAAGAACAATAACATAGCATGCACGGATCAACTACAACACCCTTAGAAAAATTGCTAACAAGTAGACAATCTGCCCAGATTCACGAAATGACAAAAGTAGAGCTCGATTCACTCAAGCTAGGGTGCTCCATAATTGCAAACAAAGACATGGATGGATAGAGCACTACAAGATTAAAAAAACATCCTTACTGATCATCCTCAAAAGAGGCACGGATCACTAGAAAACAATATGAACATATGGCATATTGAGATAAACAGATCAAGGACTTAGTGGAAATGCTAAGTCCCTGAAATCAGCATTAACGAATGCACCACTTTGCAAGCTTGTGCTAGTCACCACACATCACAAAAATACATGGATTGCACCTCTGCATAGATGGCAAAACATATAACAAAACTCATGTAGAGCTCAGGGGCATATCATGCACACAACAAACATGGCAAAAATGACAAATATCTAATTGGAGCAGCAGATCTGACAATTATCTCAAATAGCCTTCTTCTAACAGAATTTCGGGCATCAAGACAAACTCAAATGAAAATGATGCAATGAGATGAAATGATGTGCTCTCTGAGACAAACATTTTGATATGCTATATGCCCAAAACGGAGTTACGGGTGCAAAGTTACGACATGATCAACATGGGAAAAATATTAGGGTTTCGGGGATAAAAGTCAACCGAGACGGAATCTGGATCCAGATCTGGCCGCAAGGACTTCGAGGTTCGCCGAATTGCTCGCCGGAGTTGACGAGGGCGGTCGGAGCAAGGGAGGCTGGCCGGAACAGGCGGGGAGGCGAGGAGACGGCGGTCGCCGGCGTCGAGGCGGACGAGGCGGCGCCGGTGCTTGGACGGCGCGGTGACGAGGTCGGCGGCGTGGCGGCGCCGGCCGGCGAGGTGAAGGCGGTGTGGCAGCAGCGTCGGCCGGCGGGGCGAAGAAGGCGCGGGGAGGCGGCTCGGTGGCACGATGGAGAGGGCCGCTTCCGCGGGCCGCGGCGGGCGCCGGGTTGCCACGTGGTGCGCCCCGGTTGGCCGGAGGCGGCAGCGGACGCTGTCCGGCCGGGGACGGACTTGTCCGGCGGCGGCGGAGATCCGATTTTTAGGGTTTGGACGAAGGGGAAACGTGGATCTCGAAGGGGGGCTATATATAGACATAGAGGGAGCTAGGAGAGTCCAAACGAGGTGCGGTTTTCGGCCACGCGATCGTGATCGAACGCTCTAGATGATAGAGAGGGTTTTGGTGGGTTTTGGGCCAACTTGGGGGGGTGTTGGGCTGCAACACACACGAGGCCTTTTCGGTCCCTCAGTTAACCGTTGGAGCATCAAACGAATTCCAAATGGTACGGAACTTGACAGGCAGTCTACCGGTAGTAAACCAAGGCCGCTTGGCATGTCTCGGTCCAATCCGAAAATGTTTAATCCCCACACACAAAATAAAGGTAGAAAAGACCACCGGAGGAGAACGGAGCGCCGGAATGCAAACGGACAACGGGGAAAATGCTCGAGTGCATGAGATGAACACGTATGCAAATGCAATGCACATGATGACATGATATGAGATGCATGACAACGATAACAACACACAGAGACAAAAACCCGAACCCGATAAAATAAAATAACTTAACGCCGGAAATGGCAAGAGTTGGATTACATATTGGGAAAATTATATCTGGGGTGTTACATTTATCTGGGGTGCTGTGGATCTGACATATTTTGTGCAGAATCTCGTTTAGGCTGGACAGTTCATCTCTATTGCCTTTGGAGGGCAACTTTTGCTGACGTGGCCGAGAGCTTCTGAATCCGGCGTTTACCGCCGTGCTCTTCGGGCTGTCTTCTTTATTCCGGCGATTGTTTTTGCTGCGTCGTGGCTTCCCGTTTCCGTCCCTGACTTCAGATGTAATTGGTTCGCCGGTGATACATCGGGCTAGCCAGCTGTCCTCGCCCGCGCAAAAGAAGGTCATCAGGCTTGCTAATGCTGCCATTGTTCTCGGCTTTTCTTAGCCGAGGTGTCTGGCAAGCCATTCGTCTCGAACACTGTGCTTGAAATATGCTAAGGCTTCGGTGTCCGGACAGTCGACTATTTGGTTCTTTTTAGTGAGAAACCTATTCCAAAGCTTTCGGGCTGACTCTCCGGGCTGTTGAGTTATATGGCTTAAATCGTCTGCATCCGGTGGTCGGACATAGGTCCCTTGAAAATTTGCCCGAAAAGCGTCCTCGAGCTCTTCCCAGCTTCCAATGGAGTATTCGGGGAGGCTTTTAAGCCAGTGCCGAGCTGGTCCTTTGAGTTTGAGGGGTAAGTACTTGATGGCATGGAAATCGTTTCCTCGAGCCATGTGGATATGGAGGATGTAGTCCTCAATCCAGACCCCAGGGTCTGTTGTTCCGTCGTACGCCTCTATGTTTACGGGTTTGAATCCCTCTGGAAATCCATGGTCCAGCACCTCATCGGTGAAACATAGGGGGTGTGCGGCACCCTTGTATTTGGGTGTACCGTGGTGTTCGGATTTTTGTTGTGTTGCATTGCTTGCTGGAGCACGCTTGCTTGGCCCGTAGATGGATCTGGTTGCGCCGTCCTTTTGATGCGCGTCCTCACGTGGATCTCTTACTGGCTTGTGTGTGGCGTCGTTTCGGTAGCTCTTTGTGTGGCGACTTCCGCCGTACTTTGTTGCGGTGTTGAGTACTTTACTCCATCTAATTCTGAGTATGTCTTGTGCAGCCCTGAGCCTTTGCTTCTGCTTTTTCAGACTCCTCGCAGTGGCAACAAGCCTTTGATGGGGATTCTGTTACTCTGGGTGCCTGTCCGGTGTGATGTCATCCAGACTGCTATCTTCGCCGGAGACGGGTTGTTCGGTTTGATTCTCCGTGTTGCCGTGGTCGGACGGTATTTCAATGCCATGTTCGTCGTCTGCTGGCTCACCCTACTCTATCGCTGGGTCTATATGATCGTTGTTTCTGCCGAGGTGGGATTTGGTGCGGCGCTTACGCCGCCGCTTTGACTGCTTCTCGAGGGATCGATCCTTTGCTGCGTCCTTCTGTTCCTCGTCGTCGTTTTCTTTGGGTGTGTCCACCATGTATACATCATATGATGAAGTGGGTGTCCAGTGCCCTGTGGGCAGTGGCTCCTGTTCGTCTCCTGCATCGTCGTCCATACCGTCGATATCTTCGGAGTCGAAGTTGATCGTGTCGGTCAAATCATCGACGGTGGCTACTAAGTGGGTGGTGGGTGGGCGGAGAATTTCTTTGTCGTCCGCATACCGATCTGGCCGGCCGTAGTTCGGCCAGGACTCTCCTGACAAGGAGAGAGACCTTAATGAGTTCAGTATGTCACCAAAGGGCGAGTGCTGAAAGATAGCCGCGGAGGTGAACTCCATGATCGGCGCCCAGTTGGATTCGATAGGCACGGGCGCAGGCGGTTCGGAGTCCGTGTCTAGGGAAGAATCCGGCAGTTTGGCGTCACGGCTCTCGTGAAGGGTAAGGTCGATACTCGGCTCGATCGGCGCTGAGAATGCGGCCTCCGTGGCGGGGTCTATCCACCCATCCATGGATGGCGCAATTGGCTCCAAATTGAGGGTCAGAGCGGTTGCCGGTGCGGTCTCCTGAACACTGTCTGATGGTAGAGCTAAATCATGCTCATCGTGACCGTGCGGCGCACTCGGCAGGGGCTCGAATCCGTCGAAGATCAAGTCTCCGCGGATGTCGGCCGTGTAGTTTAAGCTCCCAAACCTGACCTGGTGGCCAGGGGCGTAACTCTCAATCTGCTCCATATGGCCAAGCGAGTTGGCCCGCAGTGCGAAGCCGCCGAATACAAAGATCTATCCCGTTAGAAAAGTCTCACCCTGGACTGCATCGCTATCGATGATCGAAGGAGCCATCAAGCCTAACAATGACGACACAGAGGAACTTTTCCGGCTCATGTGTCCGAATGATCATCAGTCTTTTGCCGTCGTCTGATCGAGCGAGGAACCAGTTCTGCTTCCCTGTTTTTGGCAAAGGTGGTGTGATTACAAAGGGCAGTAACTGTAGGGACACTGCATCATATCAAAAAGGACAGGCATTGTTAATGTAAGATCGACATTGTTCAGAGTATGAGTAGGATAATGCAAGAAACAACATTGATATGTCCCTGTTGGAACTGGGAGGAAAATACAGGGAAATGTATACTGGGTTCGTAAATATAGAAGTGCCATGCATGGTTATACTCATGTTATCTCGCAATCGATTCTTCACAGGAAACTACCATATCATGCATGTTATGTAATCATGTTCTGTCCTCACAAAAAAATTCTTCAAGGTAGCTAACAGACCATGCATTGTTATATACTCGTGTTCTATGGGAAATTTTTTTGTGAGGATATTATTGTAGCCATTGATTGCTGAAGGGCGAATATAGGTATATACACATGGTAAGCATTGCAAGATTTCACTACTTCCAAATATAGAGTTCTCCATATGCACATTTACTTTCCTAATGTATGGTTAGATGAAACCAACAGTGTGGTGCATGTTTCTACAATCTTCTGCAAAACAAGGTCCGTCCAACTGACGTAGTAATCTAGATGACATGGACTACGATGGTAATACTCTATATAATCCAACGGAGGAAGGATAATCTCATGGGAGGTCTGGAAGTTCACGAGCACCAACTTTTTACCGTCTTCTCTGAAGGCAGCCATCCAGTGGGAGTTCATGCCGACCCAGTACATACCTACCAAGAAGTTTCGGGAGATGGTGATCGGATCGATGTCGAGGGAAATGATGTACATCGACCCACTACATACCTGCAAAGAAGTTTTGGCTAATGGAGATCAGATTAAAGTCGAGGGGCATCATGCACGCCTCCATATCATGGTGAGCCAATCTCGCAAGACCAGATAGCAGCAAGCAGGGTGTCTTGAAAAGCTTAGGCCTCGGTTCGACGATGGCCGTGTGCATGTCCCTCGAGCATGCAGCCAGCTGCAGGGTGCTCAACATATCCATACACGAACAACAGAGGTCGAGGATGTCGCTGGGGAGATTTCTCCAATCGCGGCTCATATGGATGTTGCGTGGTTCGCGTTCGGCCATGGTGGAGTTTGGAAGGGGGCTTGATTTACGGGGGAGAAGGATGTCGGTGCTGGAGCGGCTAGCGAGGGAATAGTAGGGATGGCAATTTTATCCATGGATCTGGATACCCATGGATACCCAACCCGGTTGGGCAAGGGTATGGAGCGCATTTCTGTCCATGGGTCTGTGGATATGGATACCCACGAACAGCCGGGTTGGGCAAGGTTATAGTTTGTGCTCCATGGATATCCGATGGATATCCATATGACATGTGGGGCCATATGCCAGTGGAAGTAGAAAGAGCGAATCAATGGGAAATGGCAGGCAATATCCAACTGGTGCCATAAGCTATATGCTGCAAAATCAACCTCTGGTATGTCACACTTAAGGACTCATCGTATTACTTGTTGCCTACTTATGCATGTAGTTTATGTTGTCATTTGTGAGTGGATGATGATGAGTTAATTTGATCTTTGTGAAGGCTTCATGCTGACTTTTCTATGCCCATGGAGCTCCATGGGTATGTGGGTATCCAGCAGGTTTGGGCATGGGCACAAGTTGTGCCCATGGATAATTTGGTGGATAGGTAGAGGATAGGAAGATGGGTCATGGGTTGGATTTGGACCAGCTCCACCCGCCCCAAACCCGACCCATTGCCATCCCTAGGGAATAGTGGTACTGGGGGAGGCGAGTGAGGCGACGGTACACAGGGGCACAGTGAGATGGAGACGGAGACGTAGAAGGAGATGGAGATGGAGTGGTGCTATGGGAGCGGAGAGGGAGACGAGGCGAGGCGTCAATGTGTTGTACAGCGGCCGTGACAGACTGCAGAGTGCACAGGGTGAGGCTGACTTTGGTAACCCGAACACGCCACCTGGACTAGTGTCAGGCGCAGGGTGTTGTCACTTCATTGTGAGGGAGTATTCCTTAACCAGAGAATGTTGTGTCTCCCACTCACGCACTCAAAAAAAACTACGACACATTTTTTTATCTGTTTGCATAGGTCCCACCTATCAGGAAGGATGGGCACGTACACGAACAGGTACGACTCATCAGTCTACCCGCATAGCCTTTTTGTTTAGTCTACCTAGCAGTCTAATCAACTGCCTGCACGCCACTTCTCCCATTTACTTCTCCATCGGGAACCGATTCTCCTCGGCTTCTTCACCTCCCCTTCGTCTTCATTTGCATCCAAACCCCACTACGTTTACATCGTTTTAACCTCTTTAAATAATCATCTACTACTTCAGTTAGACTAGCCATCTAATCCTAATTCTCCAAACATCTTTAAATAATCATCTACTACTTCAGTTAGACTAGCCATCTAATCCTATCACTGCCTTGCCCTGCCTTTCCTTCACTGACAGGTGGGACCCACGCTTATGGGTCCCACATGTCAGTGATAGAATGGTACGATTGTTCGCGTCAGGGGATCCTCATCCCCCCGACGTGCCCCTCATCCCTCTCGGCCCCACCGCTCCTCTGCCTTTGTGTGCATGACATGCGGGCCAGCTGAACTGCGGCGACCATCAACTTTCTACCACAGACACACCCGATTGGACGCGGTTTGCCTGCTCCGCTGCTGTGCTCTGATCCATACTCCCGCACCATCGAATTTTCATCTAGCGGCTGTGACACATTTCGTCCCGGGCATCAATCCTCAGCTGGAGTACTTATGTACTACAGGTAGTACCCGCCGGTGTGGCCATCTACACCTCATAACGCCCCGACGCCCAGCTGTGGCACCCTCGCCACGGCCACGCCACCACCGGCCGGTTCATCTCGAACGAGTGAGTCGCGAACCACGCCACCACCATGGGAATGACATGTGGGCCAGCCGCATTTAAGGTCCGCATGTCATTGACTCATAGGTCGGGCACTAAGCCACTGAAGTTCGGTCTGGTGGGCCCCGAGAGGGAAATGTAACTCCTGCGGCAGGCCTTGTGCTGCTCCCGCAGTACGAGCTCGTGCCAAAACAGGAATTTGTTTATTACTACTACCAACTAGTACTAGTAAGGTACACGTGCATTGCATGCATGAGATTCTGGTGGTTTGTGCATTATGCTTCTACATGTGGAGCTTTCTAGATTCTAACATGTGGCAAAATCTGGTGGAATGTAAGGTTAGGCAAGTTTGATTAACTTAGGTGAGTGTTTGGTTCAAGCCACACCTTAGGCAAGCCACACTAAGGCCCCACATGACATACACACAAAAAATGTGGCAAGATTCCCTTAGGCTTGCCAACTTGTGGCTCTCATTTTGAAGAACTAATAACTTTGCCTAAGCTTAGTTGTGGCAAAGTTAGTCATGAATTAAGTTCAACCATGGAGTCTTCTAGATTATACATGTGGCAGAATCTGGTGGATGATATCCAACGGCCAGTAGTGCTCGGACTTGCCATCTTTGTACCGTCGGATTGGCTTCATCCAACGACCAACTTTCAAAGTTTTTCACACACTATATAGGGGGTATAGATATAGATGCGCCGGTCCATTGCAATGGATCCAAAGTATATCTATTTAGTGGAGTGCACTTTAAACACATTATCTATTTATTTTTCTCTAACCTTCCGTAGCCATGCAACCAAGCCACATAAGCTTCATGGGTGCCCCCCACATCATATTATTCATACTACGTTGATTGAAAAAAAGATAAATCACCCAAAACAAGATCTTCCCATTTTTTGTTCCTACGATGATGTGTCGTGCACGTACCTACTAGTTGTATAGTGGTAGTACTAGTAATATAGTATTAGGAGTACAAACTTGGTACTAGTAGGAGTAGTACTAGTACGGAATGCTCCTACTCTATCAACGAGCCCCGTCTGACACCAAATTTCTTGGCTTCCGTGCTACAGCTAGATCTTTCCCTCGTTTCTGTTTTCCAACCCGGCGGCGGGCGGGGTGTTGGTTTGCTCAATGGCGGTCCCACATGAAAGTGAAAATGCTAGGCAACACGCCTTCCCTAAGCTATGTGTCATGCCGGACGGGCCATGTTGTACTCCTGATTCCCGGGCGTGTGGGGGTGCGACGCGAACGCGGCAGGCCTTTTCCTTTTACTAGCAATGTGCTTGTGCGTTGTGACGGATCCAAAGTAGTAGAATAGTAGTATTTGTTCACAAACTTGAAAGAAATCACTATTGTTTTGATATACTCCTAATATATTACTCCCTCCGTACCTAAATATTTGTCTTTTTTGAGATTTCAAATGGACAATCACATACAAATTATAAAGACATATTCTAGTGTTTCTAGCAAGATGCCCGCGCGTTGCACGAAGTTGATGGAAAAGGTAAGAAGAACTTATAATTTGATGGATGGAGTACTAGTTACAGTGATGCATATAATTAAGCAAAGGGATCGCACATGTCGGTATTGACTGGAACGAGAATGGAACAACCCAATAAGAATTAAGGCCACGATGATGCAATCGCAGTGGTGGTTATAGAAGGCAAAAAGAAAGATGGATCCACGAACGTACGACCTCCTCCTCCTCAACTTAGTGTGCCGGGCCACCGACCGGCGGCTAAGGAGCGACGGCTTTTGTGGCGAGGTCGAGGTGCTTCTCAACAAAGGCATCCAAGGCTTCCAGCCGGTTGAGGAAAGCCAACGTCGTAGCGTCCTCACTGGCCTTGTAGATACCTATGTACACGATTTCCTCGTACATGTGGATGTGTAGGTCGACGAATTCTTGCAGGGTGAGGCACCTCGCGGCGAGCACGACCTCCAGGTGGACATTCTTCATGACGTCGGCGGGCAGTCGCAGGGCCACCAGTGCTTGAAAGAGGTTCCGGCCATGGAGGCCGATTAGGGTGGCAGGCAGTGAGGAGCCCGGGCGCGCGGGCTGGAGGAGTACAGCGATGTCGTCCGCGAGCTTCTTGAGGACGGTGAACTTGTTGCTGGTGGCAACGATCATCTGGTCCAACTGAGAGTCGTAGTTGGCGTCAACGGCGGCCATCCACCAGCCGGTCTCCAACACTGTCTGGAGACGATCCTCGGCGCCATGCCGTAGGCCGGCATCGTGGACCATCTGGCGCAGCCGCTGGCCACTCACGCACATCGCCACCATGGGTCTGGAGTGAGCTCTTTTGCGCTTAGTGTAGGTGCTTAGGCAAATGCTTAGGTGCGTACGATGTGGTAGATGCATTGGAATGGAGGGGCGCCTTTATATGAGGGCAATGAGGGCAAACTGTGTTGCATTCACATCATGCAGCCTCTTTTCCTGGACCTCCTCCCATTACTTCCCTCATGCATTAATTGAAGGAGGATGCATTGGCCGTTCAACATATCGGGAACTACGCTGCCCGTTATCAAATCGAATACTCCCTCCGTCTAGGTGAGTATTAAGTCATCTTACGAAAACCAAATAGTAAACACATAGGCGTGGTGCATTAAATCTCACGTTGTTTCTTATTTTTTGACATAAATAGAGGAATCAACCAAGAAGAGATGTGGGGCTTGTATGCTTTTAATGACTTGAGACTATCAAACATGACATGCAGTGGTCAGTTCGTTGCACAAGAACAAATACAACCCACGTCAGCACACACGCATCTTATATAGCATCACATCCAATGGCTATAAAAGATGAATGAGACCAAATTATATCTCATCTAGATGAGTTCTAGCAAAACTATATTAATAATACTTAGTACTCCCGCGCCATGTATCATATATTAGTACCATGTAGTACTTTATTTATTTATGTGGTATCCAGATGGCACTGCACCGCCAAGAAAAGAGGGTAACATCAAAATTATGGAGTACTTTTTTGAGTATGTTGGTAAGGTCCGGTCATAGTCACTTGTTGAAATCTCTAAAAAGACAAATACTCCCTCCGTCCGGAAATACTTGTCATCAAAATGGATAAAAGGAAATGTATCTAGACGTATTTTAGTTTTAGATACATCTCTTTTTATCCATTTTGATGACAAGTATTTTCGGATGGAGGGAGTAGAAAACAGAGTTGGTGATGATGGTGTGCGTGCCATCCTGCAATATAGGCCGTCAGATTTATATCTAACGGATAGGAAAGAAACTATGGCAATTTTGCAAAAATATACCCACATGTCTCTTCACATTCACAAATAAAGCCTTCCCTCATTCAACCTTTTCTCTCACAAGATAAACTACTCATACAAATGCATCTTGAGGTGTCCATACAATCGAAGAAAGGGATTATGATGTGTGTGTGTGTGCGCGCGCGCGATCGATAAAGAGTGCCATCGAATTTGTGTGTGCCCATGTCAAAGATATAGAGTGGCTGGCCTATTAGAACGTGAGATGGGACATGTGCGGTTTGTCTCTATGGCATGGATACCTACCTACAGCGCAGGGCACGCCCACAATATCAATAAGAGAGGAGATGTCTGCTTGTTGTCTGTGCACGTGCGTGTGAGAGACGGGCCAGGAGGCATGCACGAATGATGAGGGGGGACGATGTGGCTGTGGTAAGCAGACATAACTACATAGGAAGATCAATCGCCCTTTGTTAGAGAAAGGAGAGACATAACTTGTGAGGTACGTTAATCGATGGGGGGGTAGTTAAAGTCAATCTAGGTATATGTTGGGAGATCGATCGGTATACATGCATGTGTGTGTTAGAAGCAAATGAGGCACGAGGAGAAGGATGGAGAGAGAGAGGGATGCATGTACGAGGTGGTACAAGAGGTATACTATATTGAGGGGGAGGAGTGTGCGAGTACGAGAACGATGAAAAGAGTGGTGGGAGTGAGGCATGGACGGTGACAAGAGAAGAGGGGAAGCTTGTGTTTGTGCTAGGCACACCTGGCTAGAGAGGCATATCGATCGATGTGTGCTGTAAAGGAGGAGCTGGGGGGCCTACGCACACCGTGGGTGAACGACCTAAAGTGAAAAGACGAATTTGCGCGATGGAGCTAGAGAATGCCAAGGGAGGGTGAGAGGGATGCGGGCGTGTGCATGCACAAGAGAAAGTTAGCGCTAGCTACAAAGATAAGAGGGTTGTGTGGGTGTAAAAGACGAATAGAGATCATATATACTTCCTTATAAAAAGCGAATTCGGATATTTGAAGAATTTATCATAGTGTTTCAAACCGACGCATGTGTGAATATATATAACAGTGATACACATGGTGTGGTTATGAACATGTTATACTACATTTAATATATTTTATCTCTACTCTTATAAAAAAACAGAGTTGTTGATGATGGTGTGCCTGCCATCCTGCATTATAGGCCGTCCGATTTATATCTGGCAGATAGCAAGGAAACTATGATGGTTGAAGTTGGCAACAATCATGATTGTTGATTCTTATTGAAATAGAGAAACGAATTCAAATTTAGTTCGAATTGCAGCGGTAGTATAGACATTTGGAATGCACTCAAATGTTGGTATGAGTAGGTTACATGCATTATACAGCAAGCGAAAAAATTTAATCGGACATAACATGGATTCATACTCCCTCCTTCCATCTATATAGGGCGTAATGACATTTTTAAGACCGCCTTTGACTATTGACAAGATTAATAGTACATGACATGCACAATGTGAAAATTATATCATTGAAAGAACCTTTCATAGACGAATTTAACGGTGTGCTTTGTGTAAGTTGCATGTCATATATCATTGCTCTAATATTTGGTCAAAGTTAGCATCGAAAAACGCATTAGGCCCTATATAGATGGAAGGAGGGAGTAGCTTTGAATAGCATTTGTATAGTAAAATGGGGCAAGACTCTCTCTCTGTGTGGTGTGAATAGTTTTATTTTTTTGTTTTCTTTTTGGTTGAGGGGAGTGCGAATTGATTTGGTACGTACAAGTATAATATTACTACACATTAGGCTTGCCCCTAAAATTCAACCCGCGTCTTGTTATATCCCGAAAATTCAGATATTGTGCTCCCAAAACTGGCGCCTTCACAACCCGCGCCTTGCTATCCCGAAATTACAACGCGTGCGAAAAATACCTCCAGCTGCCAAATACCGACACGCGAAATCCCCCTTCTAACCCAGAGCCGAAAGGGCCGCTAGTTCAAATCGGTAGGGGGTACTTTTGTAACACACCCTACATTTTGGACAAGCGCGTCCCTAAGTCATGCTTCACCCCCTCCCATCGCCCCCTTTTCGCCATTCGAAACCCCACCCTCATCCGTCCGCCATGTCACCACTGCCCAGCCGGAGCCTCTTCCCCGACGACGTCGTCCACCTCAACAGCTCGACGTCCCTCGTCCACCTCCCCGGATGAGGATCCGTCATCCATCTCTCCGTCCCGCCGGTTCAGCCGCCCCGTCCTCCACCTCCAAGGAACTGCTCAGACGATCGCCGCGTCTACCGCGGCTACTCCATCCTCACAGCACCGCCTTAACCTGCTCCACCGGAACCGCAGCATCCTCACCGACTCCTCGGACGAAGCCGAGGCCTACTTGATACGTCTCCAACGTATCTATAATTTTTGATTGCTCCATGCTATATTATCTACTGTTTTTGGCAATATTAGGCTTTATTATCCACTTTTATATTATTTTTGGGACTAACCTATTAACCGGAGGCCTAGCCCAGATTTGCTGTTTTATGCCTATTTTAGTGTTTCGAAGAAAAGGAATATCAGACGGAGTCGAAACGGAACGAAATCAACTGGAGAAGTTATTTTTGGAAGGAAACACACATGATGAACTTGGACACCACGTCAGGGGAGACACGAGGTGCTCACGAGGGTGGGGGGCGCCCCCCCCTAGGGCGCGCCCCCTGTCTCATGGGACCCCCGTGGCTCCTGCGACGTCCTCCCTGCACCCATATATATCCACGTGACCTAAAACTTCCAGAACGCACAATAGATCGGGAGTTCTGCCGCCAGAAGCCTCCTTAGCCACCGAAAACCAATCTAGACCCGTTCCGGCACCCTGCCGGAGGGGGCAATCCTTCTCCGGTGGCCATCTTCATCATCCCGGTGCTCTCCATGACGAGGAGGGAGTAGTTCTCCCTCGGGGCTGAGGGTATGTACCAGTAGCTAGGTGTTTGATCTCTCTCTCGTGTTTTTGAGATGATATGATCTTGATGTATCGCGAGCTTTGCTATTATATTTGGATCCTACGATGTTTCTCCCCCCCTCTTCTCTCTTGTAATGAATTGAGTTTCCCCTTTGGAGTTATCTTATCGGATTGAGTCTTTAAAGATTTGAGAACACTTGATGTATGTCTTGCCGTGGATATCTGTGGTGACAATGGGATACCACGTGCCACTTGATTTATGTTTTGGTGACCAACTTGTGGGTTCCGCCCATGAACCTATGCATAGGGGTTGGCACACGTTTTCGTCATGATTCTCCGGTAGAAACTTTGGGGCACTTTTTGAGGTCCTTTGTGTTGGTTGAATAGATGAATCTGAGATTGTGTGATGCATATCGTATAATGATACCCACGGATACTTGAGGTGACATTGGAGTATCTAGGTGACATTAGGGTTTTGGTTGATTTATATCTTAAGGTGTTATTCTAGTACGAACTCTAGGGCTGTTTGTGACACTTATAGGAATAGCCCAACAGATTGATTGGAAAGAATAACTTTGAGGTGGTTTCGTACCCTACCATAATTTCTTCGTTCGTTCTCCGATATAAGTGACTTTGGAGTGACTCTTTGTTGCATGTTGAGGGATAGTTATGTGATCCAATTATGTTAGTATTGTTGAGGGAACTTACACTAGCGAAAGTATGAACCCTAGGCCTTGTTTCAACACATTGCAATACCGTTTACGCTCACTTTTATCACTTGCTACCTTGCTGTTTTTATTATTTCAGATTACAAATACCTTTATCTACTATCCATATACCACTTGTGTCACCATCTCTTCGCCGAACTAGTGCACCTATACAATTTACCGTTGTATTGGGTGTGTTGGGGACACAAGAGACTCTTTATTATTTGGTTGCAGGGTTGCTTGAGATAGACCATCTTCATCCTATGCCTCCTACGGATTGATAAACCTTAGGTCATCCACTTGAGGGAAATTTGCTACTGTCCTACAAACCTCTGCACTTGGAGGCCCAACAACGTCTACAAGAAGAAGGTTGTGTAGTAGACATCAAGCTCTTTTCTGGCGCCGTTGCCGAGGAGGTGAGTGCTTGAAGGTATATCTTTAGATCTTGCAATCGAGTCTTTTAGTTTCTTGTTTTATCACTAGTTTAGTTTATAAAAGAAAACTATAAAATAATGGAATTGAGTTTGTCTCATACGCTTCACCTTTTTAATATCTTTCGTAAGTATGATGGAAAGGATAATTGTGCTCAAGTGCTAGAAGAAGAAATCTATAAAATGTTTTGCACTAAATATTTGAATGATGAGCATGATTGCAATGTTGTTAGTATGAATTCCTTGAATATCTATGATGCTAATGATATACAAAGGCACAAGCTTGGGGAAGCTATGCTTGATGAAGATGATATTTTTTGTCCCCCAAATTTTGATGAGCAAATTTATTATGATGAAAGCATGCCTCCTATCTATGATGATTATTGTGATGACACGTATGCTTTAAAGAATAATGATAACCATGAAACTTGTCATCTTGATCTTAATTTTCAATCACATGATAGTTATTTTGTTGAGTTTGCTCCCACTATTATTCATGAGAAGAAATTTGCTTATGTGGAGAGTAATAAAATTTCTATGCTTGTAGATCATGAAAAGAATGCTTTAGGTGCTGGTTATATTGTTGAATTCATTCATGATGGTACTGAAAATTATTATGAGGGAGGATTATATGCTTGTAGGAATTGCAATAATATCAAGTTTCCTCTCTATGTGCTTAAAATTTTGAAGTTATGCTTGTTTTACCTTCCTATGCAAGTTGATCCTTGTTCCCACAAGTTGTTTGCTCACAAAATCCCTATGCGTAGTAAGAGGGTTAGACTTAAATGTGCTAGTCATATTCTTCATGATTCTCTCTTTATGTTTCAATTCTTATCCTTTCTGTGAGCATCATTGAAATCATCATGCCTAGCTAGGGGCATTAAACAATAGCGCTTGTTGGGAGGCAACCCAATTTTTTTTGTCCCTTGATTTTTGCTCCTGTTTAGTAATAAATAACTCATCTAGCCTCTGTTTAGATGTGGTTTTATATGTTTAATTAGTTTTTGTGCCAAGTAGAACCTTTGGGAAGACTTGGGGGAGTCTTGTTGATCATGTTGTCAAAAACAGAAACTTTAGCGCTCAAGAGAATTGCTGCCATTTTTATTTTGAGAGTGATATTTAGTTAATTCTTTTTTCAGATGATTAATATATGAATTACTCAGGTCCAGAAATTTATTTGAGAATTTTATGAGTTCCATAAGTATACGTTTGATTCAGATTACTACAGACTATTCTGTTTTTGACAGATTCTTTTTTCGATGTGTTGTTTGCTTATTTTGATGAATCTATGGCTAGTAAAATAGTATATAAACCATAGAGAAATTGGAATACAGTAGGTTTAACACCAATATAAATAAATAATGAGTTCATTATAGTATATTTAAGTGGTGATTTATTTTCTTATACTAACGAACTTACGAGTTTTCTGTTAAGTTTTGTGTTGTGAAGTTTTCAAGTTTTGGGTAAGGATTCGATGGACTATGGAATAAGGAGTGGCAAGAGCCTAAGCTTGGGGATATCCAAGGCATCCCAAGGTAATATTCAAGGACAACCAAGAGCCTAAGCTTGGGGATGCCCCGGAAGGCATCCCCTCTTTCGTCTTCGTTCATCGGTAACTTTACTTGGAGCTATATTTTTATTCGCCACATGATATGTGTTTTGCTTGGAGCGTCAATTTATTTTGTTAGGATTTTCTTGATGTTTGAATAAAATACCAAGATCTAAAATTATTAAATGTTAGAGAGTCTTCACATAGTTGCATAATTATTCGACTACTCATTGATCTTCACTTATATCTTTCGGAGTAGTTTGTTGTTGCTCTAGTGCTTCACTTATATCCTTTTAGAGCATGCTGGTAGTTTTATTTTGAAGAAATAGATGAACTCTCATGCTTCACTTAGATTATTTTGAGAGTCTTAAATAGCATGGTAATTTGCTTAAAATCCTAATATGCTAGGTATACAAGATTAATAATAAAATTCTCTTATGAGTGTGTTGAATACTATGAGAAGTTTGATACTTGATGATTGTTTTGAGATATGAGGATGGTAATATTAGAGTCATGCTAGTCGAGTAGTTGTGAATTTGAGAGATACTTGTGTTGAAGTTTGTGATTCCCGTAGCATGCACGTATGGTGAACCGTTATGTGATGAAGTCGGAGCATGATTTATTTATTGATTTTCTTCCTTATGAGTGGCGGTCGGGGACGATTGATGGTCTTTTCCTACCAATCTATCCCCCTAGGAGCATGCGCGTAATACTTTGCTTTGATAACTTGTAGATTTTTGCAATAAGTATGTGAGTTCTTTATGACTAATGTTGAGTCCATGGATTATACGCACTCTCACCCTTCCACCATTGCTAGCCTCTCTAGTGCCACGCGCATGTACCTTAAACCCACCATATACCTTCCTCAAAACAGCCACCATACCTACCTATTATGGCTTTTCCATAGCCATTCCGAGATATATTGCCATGCAACTTTCCACCATTCTGTTTATTATGACACGCTTCATCATTGTCATATTGCTTTGCGTGATCATGTAGTTGACATCGTATTTGTGGCAAAGCCACCGTTCATAATTCTTTCATACATGTCACTCATGCATCATTGCACATCCCGGTACACCGCCGGAGGCATTCATATAGAGTCATATCTTGTTCTAAGTATCGAGTTGTAATTCTTGAATTGTAAGTAAATAAAAGTGTCATGATCATCATTATTAGAGCATTGTCCCAGTGAGGAAAGGATGATGGAGACTATGATTCCCCCACAAGTCGGGATGAGTCTCCGGACGAAAAATAAATAAAAGAGGCCAAAGAAGCCCAAATAAAAAAAGGAAAGAAAAGAGGCCAAAGAAGCCCAAAAAAAGAGAAAGAAAAGAGGCCATAAAAAAGATAAAAGGCCCAAATAAAAATAAATAAATAAATAAATGAGAGAAAAAGAGAGAAGGGACAATGTTACTATCCTTTTACCACACTTGTGCTTCAAAGTAGCACCATGATCTTCATGATAGAGAGTCTCCTATGTTGTCACTTTCATATACTAGTGGGAATCTTTCATTATAGAACTTGGCTTGTGTATTCCAATGATGCGCTTCCTCAAAATGCCCTAGGTCTTCATGAGCAAGCAAGTTGGATGCACACCCACTAGTTTCTTTTGTTGAGCTTTCATATACTTATAGCTCTAGTGCATCTGTTGCATGGCAATCCCTACTCACTCACATTGATATCTATTGATGGGCATCTCCATAGCCCATTGATACGCCTAGTCGATGTGAGACTATCTTCTCCCTTTTTGTCTTCTCCATAACCACCATTCTATTCCACCTATAGTGCTATGTGCATGGCTCATGCTCATATATTGCGTGAAGATTGAAAAAGTTTGAGAACATCAAAAGTATGAAACAATTGCTTAGCTTGTCATCGGGGTTGTGCATGATTTAAATACTTTGTGTGGTGAAGATAGAGCATAGCCAGACTATATGATTTTGTAGGGACATCTTTCTTTGGCCGTATTATTTTGAGAAGACATAATTGCTTTATTAGTATGCTTGAAGTATTATTTTTTTATGTCAATATAAACTTTTGTCTTGAATCTTTCTAATCTGAATATTCATACCACAATTAAGAAGAATTACATTGAAATTATGCCAACTAGCACTCCGCATCAAAAATTCTTTTTTATCATTTACCTATTCGAGGACGAGCAGGAATTAAGCTTGGGGATGCTTGATACGTCTCCAACGTATCTATAATTTTTGATTGCTCCATGCTATATTATCTGCTGTTTTGGGCAATATTGGGCTTTATTATCCACTTTTATATTATTTTTGGGACTAACCTATTAACCGGAGGCCAAGCCCAGATTTGCTGTTTTATGCCTATTTCAGTGTTTCGAAGAAAAGGAATATCAGACGGAGTCGAAACGGAACGAAATCAAGTGGAGAAGTTATTTCTGGAAGGAAACACACATGATGAACTTGGACCCCACATCAGGGGAGACATGAGGTGCTCACGAGGGTGGGGGGCGCAACCACCCCCCTGGGCGCGCCCCCTTCCTTGTGGACACGTAACACCCTCAATGCGACTATAGCTCCCACATGTCGAGGCACGACTTAGAGACATAATTGCATTGAACGCATATGTCGCAAGTTAGGCAATCATCACAACATCTCATGTAATATAGATAATAAAAGGGGAGATAACATAGTTGGCTTACACTCGCCACGTCAATGAAGGTACATAAATAGCATTACAACAATCAAACACTCATGGCCCGACTACGGCGCCAAAATAAAAGATAACCCAACATGCGACACGGTCTCGATCACCCCAACTGGGCACCACTACTGATCATCAGGAAAGGAAACATAGTATCGTTGAGAGTCCTCGTCGAACTCCCACTTGAGCTCAAGCGCGTCACCTGGAGCGGAATCATCAGGCCCTGCATCTGGTGTAATAGTAAACTGTGAGCCACAGGGACTCAGCAACCTCGCACCCTCGCGATCAAGACTATTTAAGCTTATAGGTATGGCAAGGTAAATATATGTGGAGCTACAACAAGCGACTAGCATATATGGTGGCTAAACTGTTCGCAAAAGAAAGCGAGAAGAGGAGGCAAAGCGTGAGCGAGAAACTAGAGAGCAACCTGAGCAAGCATTACTCTAACACCGTGTTCACTTCCCGGACTCCGCCGAGAAGAGACCATCACGGTAACACACTCAGTTGATACATTTTAATTAAGTTAGGGTTCTAGTTATCTACAACCGGACATTAACAAATTCACATCTGCCCATAACCGCGGGCACGGCTTTCGAAAGTTCAAATCCCTGCAGGGGAGTACCAGCTTAGCCCATGACAAGCTCTCACGGTCAACGAAGGAATAGACCTCCTCCCGAGACGTTCCGATCAGACTCGGTACCTCGGTTCTTCAAGACACTTCGACAGGTTAAAACAAATATGGCTACATTCTGCGATTTACAGCAAGTAGCCATCTAAATGCCACAAGATGAACCTGCTACAGCACTCAAACATGGCATAAAAATACATGGCAGGGATGCATTCATGATTCTTAACAAAAGTCTAGCACTGAGCTACGGCCAATTCATCCACTAACAGGTTCAAACAAGCATGGCAAAAATGCATATGGTAAATAGATTTCAGACTTAGTGAAAATCAGCACTTGTCTAGAATCTCAGATTAGATAGCACTCTTTGGAGCAACAAAACTACATGCTACAGGACCTAAACATGGCAAAGTAAAGCATGGAATGGAGCTACTCAAAGAGCTTAACAAAAGTCCCTTAGTGACCTTGAGCCAAAAGGGATAATAAAATATAATTGCAAGCATGTGAACATGGCAAAAACATAATCAGTTCTCAGACTTAGTGAAAACTGGAGCATGCTGAAAACAGATATCAAGTAGGCATGTTTACGAGCTCGATGCACTCACTACAGACAAGTCATGAATCTAAGCATACACCCATCAAGAATACACAAAATCAAGCTATACATGGCAAGAACAATAACATAGAAGCACGGATCAACTACAACATCCTCGGCAAAATCGCTAAGAAGTAGACAATCTGCCCAGATTCACGAGATAGCAAAAGTAGAGCTCGATTGACTCAAGCTAGGGTGCTCCATAATTGCAAACAAAGACATGGATGGATAGAGCCACTACAAGATTAACAAAACATCCTTACTGATCATCCTCAAAAGAGGCACGGATCACTAGGAAACAACATGAACATATGGCCATATGAGATAAACAGCTCAAAGACTTAGTGGAAATGCTAAATCCCTGGAATCAGCATTACCAAATGCCTCACTTTGCAAGCTTGTGCTAGTCACCACACACATTACAAAAATACATGGGTTGCACCTCTAAAAAGATGGCAAAACCCTTACCAAAACATATGTAGAGCTCATGGGCATATCATGCACACAATAATCATGGCAAAATTGACAAATATCTAAATGGAGCAGCAGATCTGACAATTATCTCAAGTAGCACTCTTCTAACAGCATTTCGGGCATCAAGATGAACTAAAATGAAAATGATGCAATCAGATGAAATTATGTACTCTCTGAGACGAACATTTTGATATGCTATATGCCAAAAACGGAGTTACGGATGAAGGATTACGATGCGATGAACAGAGCATATGAACTAGGGTTTCGGGCAAAATGTCAACCCGATGCAATTTTTGGATCTGAGAACTGAACGGACTTCGAGGCGCTCGTCGGAATCACTGCTCGCCGGAGTTGCGCCAGGGATGGACGAGGGGAGGAGGAGGCGACCGGAGCTGGAGGAGGCCGGCCAGAGCGGGGCGGCGTCAGCGGCGGGCCTTGCGGCGGTGCGGCGACGAAGGGGCGATGGCCGGCGACGAGGGGGCGGCGCCGGGCGACGATGGCGCCCACGGCGGCGCGGTGGCCAGACGGCGAGGCAAAGGAGCGACGCGGCGAGGCGGAAGGCGGGCGCGGGGCGGCGGTGGTCGATGGGCCGGGGGGGCGGTGACGGGCCCTGCGGGCCGGGGCCGGTGCGTACGGCGATGTGGGGCGCCGCGCCACGTGGCAGGCGCGGATATGGCACGGGCGGCGGCGGCGGTTTGTCCGGCCGGATTCGGACGTGTCCGGCCGGCACGAGGTGGGATTTCTCTTTTTTTTAGGGTTTGAGACGAGGGGATCCGGGATTTTCGGAAGGGGATCTATTTATAGAGGTAGAGGGAGCTAGGAAACTCCAAATGGAGTGCGGTTTTCGGCCACGCGATCGTGATCGAACGCTCTAGACGATGGAGGGGTTTTTGGTGGGTTTTGGGCCAAATTGGAAGGGTGTTGGGCTGCAACACACACGAGGCCTTTTCGGTCCCTCGGTTAACCGTTGGAGTATCAAACGAAGTCCAAATGGCACGAAACTTGACAGGCGGTCTACCGGTAGTAAACCAAGGCCACATGACAAGTCTCGGTCCAATCCAGAAATGTTTAACCCCCACACACGAAAAGAGGTAGAAAGAACCACCGGAGGACATAGGAGCGCCGGAATGCAAAACGGACAACGGTGAAATGCTCGGATGCATGAGATGAACACGTATGCAAATGCAATGCACATGATGACATGATATGAGATGCATGACAAAGACAAAACACACAGAGACAAAAACCCAACAACGAGGAAATAAAATAACTTAGTGCCAGAAACGGCAAGAGTTGGGATACATATAAGGTAAATTATATCCGGGGTGTTACAACACTCCACCACTACGAAAAGATCTCGTCCCGAGATCTAGGACTGGAAAAACTCCGAGTACTCAGAACGGAGGTGATCCTCGCGCTCCCAGGTGGCTTCCCGGTCGGAATGGTGTGATCACTTGACTTTGAGGAATTTGATTAACTTGTTGCGAGTCTTGCGCTCAGTTTCTTCAAGGATAGCAACGGGGTGCTCACGATAAGACAGGTCTTCTTGGAGATCAATGTCTTCGAAGTTGACGGTGCGGTCAGGAGCCTTGAAGCACTTGCGGAGCTGAGAGACATGGAACACGTCGTGCACGTTTGCAAAGTTGGAGGGAAGCTCGAGTTGATAGGCGAGATCGCCTCTCTTGCTGACGATCTTGAAAGGACCCACGTATCTAGGGGCAAGCTTCCCTTTAATACCGAAGCGACGAGTACCTTTCATTGGAGAGACGCAGAGGTAAACATGGTCTCCGATCTCGAAAGCCAAATCACGATGCTTACTATCATAGTAGCTCTTCTGGCGCGATTGCGCGGCTTTGAGGTTATCACGAATGACTTTGCACATCTCTTCTGCCTCTGTGATCAAGTCATTGCCAAGAAGTTGACGTTCACCAGTCTCTGACCAGTTAAGAGGAGTACGGCACTTCCTGCCATAGAGAATTTCAAATGGGGCCTTGCCCGAACTCGCTTGAAAGCTGTTGTTGTAGGAAAACTCGGCATATGGAAGACAATCTTCCCACTTCATACCGAAAGAGATAACGCAAGCCCTGAGCATATCTTCAAGAATCTGATTGACACGCTCGACTTGGCCGCTAGTTTGGGGATGAAAAGCTGTGCTAAAACGGATGTTGGTGCCCATGGCCTTCTGAAAAGAATCCCAAAACTTCGAGGTAAAGATGTTGCCACGATCTGAAGAAATCAACTACGGAATGCCGTGCAGAGAGACAATCCGAGAGGTATATAGCTCTGCCAATTGAGCTGTAGTGATAGACTCTTTGATAGGAAGGAAATGAGCCACTTTAGTGAGTTTGTCAATGACAACGAAGATAGCATCATTGCCACGCTTGGACTTTGGAAATCCAGTCACGAAGTCCATCTCAATGTGGTCAAACTTCTATTCTGGAATGGCAAGAGGTTGGAGGATACCAGCTGGTCGTTGGTGTTCTGCCTTCACTCTTCTGCAGACATCACATTCATTCACGAACTGAGCAATCTCGCACTTCATTCGAGTCCACCAATACGACTGCTTGAGGTCATGGTACATCTTTGTACTACCAGGGTGGATGGAGAGGACTGAATTGTGAGCCTCATTCATAATGACTTTACGAAGATCACCTTTAGGCACAACAATGCGATCCTCGAAGAATAGAGTATCCTTGTCATCAAGGCGATAGCACTTGTACTTAGGTTGACTCTTGGCAATCACAATCTTCACCTTCTTCACCATAGCATCAAGAAGTTGAGCCTCACGAATCTGATCTTCCAAAGTATGAGAGACTTGAAGGTTGGCCAGAAATCCTTGAGGAACAACTTGCAGATTGAGTTTGCGGAAAGCTTCACAAAGCTTGGGTTGGTAAGGCTTGAGAATCAGACTGTTGCAGTAAGCCTTCCTGCTCAATGCGTCAGCAATTACATTGGCCTTGCCTGGAGTATATTCGATACTCGGATTATACTCTTGAATCATTTCGACCCAACGAGTCTGCCTGAGGTTGAGATTAGGCTGAGTGAAGATGTACTTGAGACTCTTGTGGTCAGTGAAGATGTCCACTTTCCTTCCCAATAAGAGATGTCTCCAAGTCAACAGAGCATGAACAACTGCCGCCAACTCGAGGTCATGAGTGGGGTAGTTCTTATCGTTGGGCTTCAACTGGCGAGAGGTATAAGCCACAACTTTCTTCTCTTGCATCAACACTGCACCGATACCTTGAAGAGAGGCATCGCAGAAGACCTCGAACGGTTTGGATTCATTAGGAGGAGTCAGAACTGGAGCAGTGACTAATTTCTCTTTCAGGGTGTTGAAAGCGATGTCACATTCAGGAGACCAAACGTACTTGAAGTGCTTCTGGAGAAGGTTGGAAAGAGGCTTCGCGATCTTTGAAAAGTTCTCAACGAACCTTCGACAATAGCTTGCGAGACCAAGGAAGCTGCGGAGTTGCTTCACGTTCTGAGGTGGTTCCCAATTCACAATTGCAGACACCTTCTCAGGATTAACCGCTATGCCCTTGGCAAATATAATATGCCCAAGGTAGAGAACCTCATCGAGCCAAAACTCGCACTTTGAAAACTTGGCATAGAACTGATGTTCTCTGAGCTTATCAAGCACCAAACGCAAGTGCTTGGCATGATCTTCCTTGTTCTTGGAAAAGACCAAAATGTCATCGAGGTAGACCAAGAGGAAGTCATTTGTGTAGGGGTTGAAGATGAAGTTCATCATGCGAGAGAAAGTTGGTGGAGCGTTGACGAGGCCAAAAGACATGACAGTGTATTCATATGAACCATAGCTTGTTCTAAATGTTGTCTTGGGGATATCTTGCTCACGAATGTGAATCTCATGATAGCCCATACGGAGATCAAGCTTGGAGAATACTTGAGCACCTTTGAGTTGTTCAAACAGCTCGTTGATGTTGGGAAGTGGGTACTTGTTCTTTATAGTCTTCTTGTTCAATGGACGGTAGTCGACAGAGTCGGTCCGTTCCATCCTTCTTCTTCACAAAAAGAACTCCATAACCCCACAGAGAAGAACTAGGTCGGATGAGACCCATACGCTCTTGTTCATCGAGTTGCTTCTTCAGCTCCTTCAACTCTTTAGGACCCAACTTGTAAGGACGTTTGCAAACAGGTTCCGTGCCAGGCTCAAGATCGATGACAAATTCAACTGGCCGGTGCGGAGGCATTCCTGGAAGCTCTTCTGGAAAGACGTCTTGATATTCGCAAACGACTGGGATTTGAGAGATGGCATCCAGCTCATCCTTCTCATTGAGAGAAAACAGACGAATGGTATCATCCCTTGCGGCAAAGACAATTACATCCTCAGACAAATGAGTCAATTGAATCTGCCTGGCAGCACAATCAAGCTGAGCCTTGTGCTTAGAAAGCCAATCCATTCCGAGAATAAGATCAATATCCGAGTCACCAAGAACATTAGGAGAAGACAAGAACTTATAGTCACCCAATGTGATTGAAACATCCGGAACGCATACTCGAGAAGTCATTTGACGGGCCGGAGAGACAATAGCCAAAGGTTTCGGCAACACTTGAGTAACAAAATCATGCTTGGATGCAAAAGGTCTCGAGATGAAACAATGCAATGCACCAGTGTCAAAAAGAACTCTTGCAGGAATATCATTAACAGGACGGTTAACCATGATGACACCTGACGAGCCCTCTGCCTGAGCTGCATTCACCATGTTGACCTTGGCGTGCTTGGGGTTATGCTTGACCACAGCTGTACTTGCAGATCTCACAGGAGGAGGAGGAGGAAGATGCCTCTGATTGAAGCATTTGTTGGCATAGTGACCCTTCTGTTGGCACTTGTTGCACGTGACCTCTGAGAGTGGACGGTGATACGGAGCACTTGATCTTGGAGCTTGAGACGAAGTCTTGTTTTGAAAGCCAGGGTTGGGTGGGTGGGAAGATCCACTGCCACCTTTGCTCTTCTGCTGATAAGGCTGACGGAACGGAGGAGGAGGCAGCCAATACTTTTGCTGCTTAGCCACTTGAGTTGAGGAAGAAGGAGTTGCATCTCTGACTCGCTTCTTGGAAGCATCACACTTCAGTTGGGCAGCCTCTTGCTTCATTGCCATGTTGTAAAACTCATCGTACTTCTTAGGCTCAAAAAGGACGAGAGCTAGCTGGAGTTCTTCTCTGAGACCACCCCTGAACTGGTATATCATGCTCTTCTCGTTAGGGACGTCTTGCTTAGCAAAACGGGCGAGCTTTTGAAACATGATGTTGTACTGGTAAACAGACATAGTGCCTTGCTTCAGGTTGCGGAATTCCTCACGCTTGCTTTCAACCACACTCTGAGGAATATGATGAGCTTTGAAGTCTTGACAGAATTCATCCCAGGTAATCGCACGGCCTCCTCTGGAATCTTTGTATTGCCGGAACCATTCTGCAGCTTGGTCTTTGAGTTGGAAGGAGGCAAACTTGACAAAGTCCTCAGGCCTGACGTTACTGCACTCGAAATGCTTGCATATGTCCATGAGCCAATCATTAGCGTCTATTGCCTCAACACAATTGCTGAAGGTCTTTGGCTGGTTAGCGAGGAACTGGTTGAGTGTAGCAAACTGATTCTCATTGTTGCCATGGCCCTGGTTGCACTCTTGAAGAATTTGCATGATTAGATGCGTGTTTGCATTGGTAGCGGCCATCACAACTTGCCATGCCTCCAGAGGTGGAGGTGGTGGCGGCGGATCCTGATTCTGATTCTGATTGTTGCCCTTAGTAGGAGCCATCCTGAAGAGGGTGACATACGTTAGCATATTGACAGGAAAATATGAAGCTAAATCAAAAGGTTTGAAATTGCAACATAAAGTCTTCACATCCGAACAAAATGAACTAATGCATTCCAATTGAAATGGTCACATTTTCATAAATTGAGAAGCCACTTAGAATTGAGGTAGAAGAATAAAACCAACAAGGTACGGACAAGAACAAATACTTGGTGAGGATTACCCAATCCCAATCCAAATATCCGCGGAAGAAGAACTAGAGCTACAAGAATTCCCACCTATGAAACTCCTGAACCTTTCTGATTATGCAATCAGGTGTTGGGGATACAGGGGAAGCATAATATCTCACCCAAAGCTAGCAAATCCTACACCCAGTTGTATCCATCCTTCAACACATAACCAAGAAAAACTTCGAAAAATCATTTACCTCAACCTTCGAAAAGCATCCGTTATACAAGTTATGGCAATACTCCCGAACTCCCGCCCCAGTACTGGGTGGCGTCGAGGTTATCTCACCAACAACTGCATAAAGAGATTTTCGATGTCGGCGAATCAGGTATTCCAGAATCTCAACAATAAAATTGTGACGACAACACCTCGGAGCTCGACTCCCCGGGACACTGCCACAACCCCTAAATGTCAGGAGGCACCAAGAACAATGTTCTCGTCACAAAACCATCGGAACGATTCCAAGATACCCGCGTGATCCTAAATTTTTTTAGTGAAATTTGAGAAGAGAAGAGTCAAAAATCTACGTCAGGATGCCTCACCAGAGCGACGAAGGGACTGAGGAGTAAAAAGAAATCCTAACTCTCCGATATATATAATTCCTAAATGACTCAAAACATTTTTCTAGACTCAACAACGCCAACGATTCGATCAAGCAGGGGGCTCCTAAGGTCGGGGAAGGCTCTGATTACCAACTTGTAACGCCCTCGATGCGACTATATCTCCTACGTGTCGAAGCACGACTTAGAGGCATAACCGCATTGAAAGCAATGTCACAAATGAGGTAATCTTCACAACAACCCATGTAAATAAATAAAGGGGAAGGGTACATAGTTGGCTTACACTCGTCACGTCAAGTCATTACATTCATCCAATACACTCATGGTCCGACTACGGTACCAAAATAAAGATCAACCCCCAAATGCGACAAAGTCCCCGATCACCCCAACTGGGCACCACTACTGATCATCTGGGAAAGACACGTAGTAACGACGAGAGTCTTCATCGAACTCCAACTTGAGCTCGGTCATGTCATCTGGAATGGTATCATCAGTCCCTGCATCTGGTTTGGAAGTAAACTGTGAGTCACGGGGACTCAGCAATCTCACACCCTCGCGATCAAGACTATTTAAGCTTATAAGAAAGGTAAAGGTATGAGGTGGAGCTGCAGCAAGCGACTAGCTTATATGGTGGCTAACATAATCGCAAAAGAGAGCGAGAAGAGAAGGCAAAAGCACGGTCGAACAACTATGATCAAGAAGTGATCCTAGAACAACCTACGTCAAGCATTACTCCAATACCGTGTTCACTTCCTGGACTCCGCCGAGAAGAGACCATCACGGCTACACACGCGGTTGGTGCATTTTTAATTAAGTTAAGTTTCAGGTTATCTACAACCGGACATTAACAAATTCCCATCTGCCCATAACCGCAGGCACGGCTTTCGAAAGTTCAAATCCCTGCAGGGGAGTCCCAACTTAGCCCATCACAAGCTCTCACGGTCAACGAAGGATATTCCTTCTCCCAAGACAATCCGATCAGACTCGGCATCCCGGTTACAAGACATCCTCGACAATGGTAAAACAAGTCCAGCAACACCGCCCGAATGTGCCGACAAATCACGATAGGAGCTGCACATATCTCGTTCTCAGGGCACACTCAGATAAGCAATCCGTACAACTAAAACCAGCCCTCGAGTTTCCCCGAGGTGGCGCTGCAAGGGGCTCTAGTTTGGACCAACACTCAGAGGAGCACTGGCCCGGGGGGTTTAAATAAAGATGACCCTTGGGCTCCGGAAACCCAAGGGAGAAAGAGGCTAGGTGGCAAATGGTAAAACCAAGGTTGGGCATTGCTGGAGGAGTTTTATTTAAGGCGGACTGTCAAGGGGTTCGCATTATAACCCAACCGTGTAAGGAACGCAAAATCTGGTAACATAACACTGATATGACGGAAACTAGGGCGGCAAGAGTGGAACAAAACACTAGGCATAAGGCCGAGTCTTCCACCCTTTACCAAGTATATAGGTGCATTAAGATAAACAAGATAATAATGTGATATCCCAACAATAAACAAGTTCCAACAAGGAACTATCTCCAATCTACACCTGCAACTAGCAACGCTATAAGAGGGGCTGAGCAAAGCGGTAACATAGCCAAACAACAGTTTGCTAGGACATGGTGGGTTAGATGTTTGACATGGAAATTTGGGAGGCATGATAAGCAAGTGGTAGGTATCGTAGCATAGGCATAGCAAAAGAGCGAGTATCTAGCAAGCAAAGATAGAAGTGATTTCGAGGGTATGGTCATCTTGCCTGCAAAGTTTTCAGAGTTGCCTTGATCCTCGTAAGCGAACTCAACGGGCTCCTCGTTCATGAAATCGTCTCCCGGCTCTACCTAAACAAGAACAACAAGCAAAAGGAGCACAATCAACCACGTGCAATGCTCAAGCAACATGATGCAAACATGGTATGATATGCGGGATGCGGTATGTGATGCGTATGCATGATTTGCAAAGGAATGATTGAACCTGGCCTCAACATTGAAATCCAAGAGTGCCATTGGAAAGGTGAGGTGATTTCGGTTGAAATCGGTATAAAGATCAACGGAATCGGATGCACGGTTTGGAAATGGCAAGCAAACCAAATATGGCACCGGTCTGCGATAATCAGCAAGTAACCATCTAAATGCATCAAGACAAATATGCTACAGCACTCAAACATGACAAAAAAATACATGGCAGGGATCCACTCATGATGATTGACAAAAGATAATCACTGATCTACGGCTAATTCATCCATTAACAGGTTCAAACAAGCATGGCAAAATACAAATGATAACAGATTTCAGACTTAGTGAAATTAACACAAGTCTGGAATTTAGCATCAGGAAGCAATCTTTAGAGCATGAAAACTACATGCTACAGGAACATATCATGGCAAAGCAAGGCATGGCATGAAGCTACTCTAAGCACATAACAAAAGTCCCTTAGTAACCTTGAGCCAAAAGGGATCGGAAAGTACAATTACAAGCATGTGAACATAGCAAAAACATAAACAGATTCAGACTTAGTGAAAAACTGGAGCATGCAAATAGATTTACAAGTAGGCATGTTTACGAGCTCGATGCACTCACTACAGAGCATGACATGACAAACTAAGTATACACCCATCAAGAAGACATGGCATAGAAGCTAGACATGGCAAGAACAACAACATAGCATGCACGGATCAATAACAACATCCTCGGCAAAATCGCTAAACATGTCAACAATCTGTCAGCAACATTTTATAGCAAAAGTAGAGCTCGATTGACTCAAGCTAGGGTGCTCCATAATTGCAAATAAAAACATGGCTGGATAGAGCACCACAATGCTAACAAAACATCCTTACTGATCATCCTCAAAAGAGGCACGGATCACTAGGAAACAACATGAACATATGGCATAAAAACAAAAGCAGGACAAGGACTTAGTGAAATTCTAAGTCCTGAAATCAGCATCAACGATTACGCTATTTTGCATGCTTGTGCTAGTCACCACAAATATCACAAAAATACATGGCACACACCCCTGTAAAGATGGCATGGCATTCTACAAAACACATGTAGAGCTCAGGATCATAGCATGCACACATTAATCATGGCAAAAATGACAAAAGGCCATTTGCTGAAACAAATATGACAAATTCATCACATACCTCTCTTCCAACAGCATTTCGGGCATCAAGATAAGCTCAAATGAAAATGATGCAATGAGATGAAATAATTTACTCATCGAGACGAACATTTTGATATGCTACACGCACGAATCGGAGCTACGGATGCAGAGTTATGGCATGTCAAAGTATGCAAGAAAAATTAGGGTTCGGGGAAAAAGTCAACCACGTCTGGATCTGGATCTGGAGGTACTGTAGCTGTGCGCGGATCACGGGGTTCGTCGGCGACGAAGAACAGAGCGGTGACCGGAGTAGCGAGGGAGGCCGGAGGCCGCGGTGGAGGAGGCGAGGAGGGCCGCGGTGGCCGGAGCGGTGGCCGGTGCCGGGCGCGGTTGCCGGCGGCGAGGGGCGCGCCGAGGCGAGGCTTGCCGCGGGCGGGCTCCAGCGGTGACCGGCGAAGCGGCGATGGCGGCGGGCGGCGGAGCGGTGATGGCAGCGGGCGGCGGACGTTGGACGCGGGAAGGAGGACGACCCGGGTGGCGGCGGGCAGACCGGGCCGCGGGGGCTTCCCGCGGGCCTGGCGGGCCTCAGGCGGCGGCGGTGATGTGGGGCGCCGCGGGGCTGACGTGGCGGCGCCCTATTGGCCGCCGGCGGCGGCGCAAATTGTCCGGCTAGGGACGGACATTGTCCGGCGGCGGAGAAGGATTTTTTCTTAGGGTTTGAGATGAGGGGATCCGGGATTTTCGGAAGGGGATCTATTTATAGAGGTAGAGGGAGCTAGGAAGCTCCAAATGGAGTGCGGTTTTCGGCCACGTGATCATGATCGAACGCTCTAGACGATGGAGGGGTTTTTGGTGGGTTTTGGGCCATATTGGAAGGGTGTTGGGCTGCAACACACACGAGGCCTTTTCGGTCCCTCGGTTAACCGTTGGAGTATCAAACGAAGTTCAAATGGCACGAAACTTGACAGGCGGTCTACCGGTAGTAAACCAAGGCCACATGACAAGTCTCGGACCAATCTGGAAATGTTTAACCCCCACACACGAAAAGAGGTAGAAAGGACCACCGTAGGACATAGGAGCGCTGGAATGCAAAACGGACAACGGGGAAATGCTCAGATGCATGAGACGAACACGTATGCAAATGCAATGCACATGATGACATGATATAAGATGCATGACAAAGATAAAACACACGGAGACAAAAACCCGACAACGAGGAAATAAAATAACTTAGTGCCAGAAACGGCAAGAGTTGGGATACATATAAGGTAAATTACATCCGGGGTGTTACATATACCTATGATATTGGACCTTCAATTTGGGCACTTTTAAAAATGTTAAAATATCCAACTCTCCAAAGGGCTTGAATCTAATGCCTAGAACTCCTCAGGTTTTTCCCCACTTGGTTCTTTTTTTATATTCCATGTCCATAAAAATGTCAATACACATACAAAGCAACCAAAACAAAGGAAATATTAGAAAAACTTAAAGTTGTACAATGAACTTGGGAAAGCGGGTAAAGATTAGAAACTATGCATTGTGAACGTGAAAAAAATGCTAGATGGATATGACATGAGAGATTTTTTTTACTAGAATGCACTCTAAAAGTGATGCAAAGATCCACTCATCAATTATCTTCGTCCATTTCATCATGATTGTGGTGTTGCTCTTATCCTGTGCAGGGTTAGTACATCGATGCGAACGTAAGTTCTTTTCTATAATACATAGCCAAGGCTATTATCCGGTGAGATTGTTTGCTACAATGCCCAGAATTTGTTTTGCACATATTCCTACAGAGTATGAATGCTATGACGAGGCATACCCTTCCTCCTCCACAACAACAACCCTAGAGCTCATGTCCACAGAGCTCATCTTCTATTCTGAGAGTGTATGGTGCTTGTTGGTAATAAACTCCTTATCTGACTTATGCTGGTTGGTCATGACTTATTTCTCCAATAGATCATCTATACGTGCTTATATGAGTCTATATATGGATATGTGCTAGTATGGATATTAGATATGGTCCTGAGATCGTTATTTGATTATATGGATACTAGAACATGAAGGCGCGCGTTGCCGCGCCCGTCCGTCTTTGCAAAAGAACAACTGAAAATGAAGTTCAGTTGAGAAAGAAAGACGGAGAATGTAGAACAATTGATAACCAACAAGTAGACGGCTAGGTTGTGGCAACTTAACCGAAGTTTCCTGTGTGCCATAAGCCATAGCAGTTAATTTGAATCAACCAGAATCATCTAAAAAAGTTGACACTAATTCCTAGTGATTTAAGGTGCAAATCAGAATAGTCATAAGCAGAAAGTACTAATATTAAATACTATGAGAAACTGAATGCTAATAGCACAACATCAAAGCGTATTTTTTTTGACGGTTAACAGCAGGAGCTCTGCTTTTCATTAAAGAGGGAAATACTGTACTGAATTCAGAGAAAATAAGAGAGAGAAAAGTCTACTCACAAAAAGCCCGACCTACAGTCAGGAAGTCATCTCTAATCAAAGTAACAAGGTCAGCAATATCCAAAGTTGTGTTATCAAAAATCCTTTGATTTTGCTCTTTCTAGATGTGCCACGCAGCCAGAGCTGGCAGGACAGACTTGTGGAGGCATGGTTCTTCGTAATCGGTTACCCTATCAAATTCGTTAGTAAGGCATATGGCTCTGTCATATGCGTCTCTCAAGTGTCCATTCTCGTGATATAGATCCATGGGAACTGCTGCAGTGAGACTACTAACCAAAGGTCATTTTTCTAACATGAATTTCTGACTACAACTTTGTAAAAATAATTATTTTCTCAATATACCTACAGAACAATAGTTAATTGCTTGTTTTATCCTGAGCTTTGTAGAAGATTGAGTTTCTGCCAGTTCCACAACCAGTACCACATGCCACCGAAAGAGAACAAATATTGTAGTGTCATCGTTTCTAGCTACTTGCTCAACGTTGAAACTAATGGTCCTTTGGGTATGCATTTAGCGCAAAATTAAATCCTCACTTCAGTTACAGGGTCTTGGAAGAAAGTGCACAAGGCGAGATTTCAACCCTCAACAGCGAACACACCTGATTGTGCAGGAACAACGCCTCAACTCGAATAATTGTGTTCATATGAATTTGCTTGAATAGTGAGATGATAGATATAACTTACAATTATATAATTTAATCCGAGTGTTAGCTGCTCAGGTTTCCCATATGGTTCCCTTCCTCCGCCGCCGCTTGCCAACTGATTTGTCGTGTGGTTGTTCATCAGCCAGAGCGGACATTCTGAATTAAATTCCTAAACCAAGTTCAGAAAAACCAACAAAATGAGCTCAGCAACAGATCCAGCATGGTGCCTCGCCGCTGACGAGTGCAACGTCCTCCTAAGGTGAGAATGATGAGGCGGAAGTTCGTGGGAAAAGCTCCGGACGCGGTAGATCCACGCGGGCTCCACATTACTCCATCTATGCAAAGCACCATTTGTGGTCGGCGAGAACCAAGTCCACACTATCTCCGCCCCGTCGCACCATTGCTAGTGTCACTGCCCTCAGCACTGGCTATGACATCTTGCATCGGATTTGGTCCACAGGGCGCCCAACCAGAACAAAGTATAGTGTCTTCCTCCAACTCAATGGCCATGGAGAGGTCATTGGCGTGCCTTGACGGTCCGCCACACCTCCTCGGCCAGGTGGATCTATCTATCGTTGCCTTTCTCCGTCTTTGCTGCCCGCCAGTCATGGGGATGGTAGAGGAGACGTCATGGTGGGAATTTTATTTCATGTCTTTTTTCCCGTCTCGGGTTGGTGAAGGAGAGGAGAACGGTGGCGGCGGCGGCGGCGGAGGCGGAGGACAAGCAGAGAGAAGACGATGCAGGCATAGGCAAAGTGAATCATGTAATGGGCCAGTGCACCCGCCCAGGCCCGATCAACCGCAACAAGCCTGAATAGTTCTGCGGAGCAGCGGCCCAACTGAAAAACGAAGATGCACAGGGGACGTACGATGGAAGCATCCGACGGCCAGCGACTGCAGGGCGCTGTGGAGCCTCGTAACTCGCTGCATTGCCGCGCTCGTCCATTTTAATAGAAAAATAGTATAAATATCTTTTATAATTTAGATGGTACCAATATCTAATAAGTATGTGTGTTCGAAACTACAACACCTCAAATATGAAGATGATTATTTCCTAAGTACCTTCGAGGCAATTTGCTGAATTAATGCGAGAAATCTTTTGGAGGCAGAAAGAAAATTGAATGTAAAGCGTTATAGCATGGCCAACAGGAAAAAAAAGAAGGATATGGTTTCCGGTGTTCTCTGAAAAGTAACAGCTTCCAAGGTGATGCCGAATCAAGGAACCTCTCGAGAGCACAAACATGAAAATCTTGCAAAATGTAACATCAGCACATAAGCTTGCCCAACAGGAGATGAATACGTGACAAGCAAGAGTTGAATATCGATAAAAGAAGACTGGCTCTCAAAGTTGAACATGACACTGCTGTCAACAACGACCTCATAAAATGGCTTGCACCACCTAATTAATGGCCTAGCTGTAAAACATATCAAGAATTACAGTGTACTAAACATGCAATGCACCAGAACAAAAAGGCACATGCAAGGTAAATCTTTAAAGTACATGAGCATTTGATCAAATAGCTAACAAATAGTAGCACCAAACTGAACTTATAAAACTGATCCCATGGAGATTGCTAAAGTATCAAGGTAATTCAAGGAACAATTTCATAAAGAAAATGAGCTCACATAATCTGAAAGTAAATTCATATATAACCAATAAAGCTAACGCATGTAAAAAAACTATGCATAATACATGAATTCCAATGTTCCAAAGTTAAGCTTCTGATCTTATTCATCATAAGAAGACAAATTACTCAAACCTCGCCCCTCCAGGATTGAGGAACAAAGTCAAGGAATCTGCATACGAAACAGTACACCGACTGTTCCAACTACATCCTCCCGAGATGCTCATCACGCATCAGCACAACAAATCAACAACTTCATCCTCCCTGGAGATTATCAAGCCAGCTGAAATTATCAATAGATCAAACATAAAATCAGATGTTGTAGTTCAGAATCTAATCTCTACAGCCTGTTGGTGCAGAGACGTTGTTCACGTACCTTGCTGGGTAAGCACGAAAGAAGAGGGGACGCTGATCCTGCGACATAAAAGGAGGATCAAGCGCTGTCGACTAACTACGATTTCTCTCTCTAGGTCACGATCGGCTCTGTCGAATCTACTTCGCCGTCAAGGGAGGGTCGAACGAAGAGGCATCTCAGGTTCGAAACGGGGTGAGACGCGCGTTAGAACTGCAAGGGCATGGTGTCGAGCACAGGAGAAAGACAATCGGCGATGGACGCCGGCGCGCGTGGCCGCGTCAACTGCCATGAAGAAAGCTGCAGGAACGACATCTCAAAAAAAAGTAAAGAAGACACCCACCATAGGGGCATTTGGAGGAAGAGTAGAGGGGCAGTGGAAGGAGCGGGCGCTTAAGCAGACGTGCTTCAGAAGCTCGCTGTCGAGACGAAGGACGATGACGAACAGAGGAGCTTGGGGATAGGGCTTGCGCCGCCGCTCGGGGATAGAGGAAGAGACCTGGACGACCTGCCTGCTTTGTATGTTGGGCTGAACCTGGGCCTTCTATCTTTACAGCCGGATTGCTGACAGAAACGGCAGCTAAATCTGCGGAGCAGCGGCCCGTCAAACGGCGCTTAGTACGTGCGTAACGACCTTGATGACTGAGCAAATCCAGCACATTCGTACACATGATCCGACGGCTTAGAGCATCAAATCATTGTGGAGGCTCCTAACTAGCTCCGTCTTACTGTTTTACAATGTGCTAGTTATATTGTAGTTTACATGCGTAGTTCTTCTTAAAACGGTCAACGTATGTGTATGTGTTGTCTATATAGAGAGTCTATATATGTGATAAATTTCCGGGGTGGTACATCCAATAAACAAGAAGAAAAAAGACCTACAGTACAGTAAGCCGAGTTTTATACTAGACACCGGGTGCCCCACCCGACCTACGGGACACGTGGCACAATCTGGTAATCCAAGACCAAATGCACAACACGGCGCATGTATAAGCCAAGGGATGACACTTAGCTTATACCTACGCCGTGAAGTTTTGATGGGAACAGTCGGCTTATAAGCTAGTGGACGATTGATCATTGGCAACCATTTAAGCTCTGGGCGACTCTCGGCGTATACCTACTCCATGAAGCTCCTAGAAGACACTCAGTTTATGCCTCTGTCATGAATTGTATGCAAGGCACTCAATTTATATGGCTAAAATGTAGTTTGCATCGACGCTTGGTTTACGACTATACGTGAACCATATCTATGACACTCGGCGTATTTTATGCACACGTGGCGTCCTCCGGTTAACTCCTGGCTAGGATGAAAGCCGAGCGACGACACTCAGCCTACTCAGCTTTGTTTCCGTCGGCGGACCATCATGTGCCTTTATGTTATGTTACCGTGGGGTGCATATTTTACACTCGGCCAACCCTACCGAGTGGACGATGAATAACACTCGGCTTACTTCCCTATGGTGGCCAGTGATAAGACTAGTTGACTTTGCCAACTTTAATACTCGGCAAAGTCTTTGCCAAGGTGGGTTTCATCTTTGCCAAGTGGTTTCCATACTCGCTTTATGATGTTTCTCTTGTAGTGTTTTTCCCTTTCCGAATGGGGAAACACAATTCCAATGAATCTGAACAAGTTGCCTACACATAATACACTTGAAGACGTTTGTTTCTTTGTGCAATTTTAGAATGACAAATCAAGCCTTAAAAGAGTGATAAATTGGGCTTACCATTAGCCGTACAAATTCCGTATATACAGAGTGGCATGGAATTGGTTGCCAAAACTCATAATAAGCCAAATAAACACAAGGGACTGCTACTTTTTTGACCATATATAGAGTTCGGTGCAGCCGGTGTCCACTCGGTTTGCAAACAGGTCAATTTCGGGCTAGCCATTTTTGCTTATACTGGCAGTCAATGTTTGTTTCTCTACGAGTGCTGATTTTTCTTTGGCGATTAAGAATGCCGCATAACGTGCATAGTTCAACACACGTGCGTGCGCAGCATCTCCTGTCACATTTGTACATATAAAAAATTTACTGGAAGCACTCAATCATTTGTAAGATCGAAGAAGGGGATAAGAACACGAGGTACTTACATCGAAAAGCAATGTGGAGACAGAAGAAGAACACCATTAGTAAGATCAAAGATGAGTCCGGGAGCTGGGTAAATGACTCGGATAAGATGAAGGCCATGGCGGCCCAATTCTTCATGGACCTTTACATAGAGGATTCGGAAATTTACCCAGGTACAATCGCGAACTTTCTCGACTGCAGGGTGACCGAGGACATGAACGCAAGCTTGAAAAAAAACTTTACACACGAAGAAATTGTTGATGTTGTTTCTTCAAATTGGGCCTATGAAAGCACTGGGACCCGATGGTTTCCCAGCCAGATTTTTCAGAAAAAACTAGAATACCCTGAAGACAGAAATAATCAAGGTTGTACGCATGTTTTTTTGAGTCCGGGCTGATGCCATCTGGGGCAAATGATACGGTGATCTGCCTAATCCCAAAAGGAAAGGACCCCCAAACCCTCAAGGATTACCGTTCGATCAGTTTATGCAATGCGATATACAAAGTGGTGTCCAAATGTTTGGTAAACCGCCTCCGTCCGCTCGTAGATGAGCTAATTTCAGAAACCCAAAGCGCATTCATTCCAAGGAGAATGATAACAGATAATGTTATTATCGCTTTCAAGTGTTTTCATAAGATACAACATAGTAAGAATGCAAACAAAACCCATTGTGCATACAAGCTCGACCTTGCCAAGGCCTGTGATAGAGTGGATTGGCATTTTCTGGAGAAGTTGCTGAGGAAGATTGGGTTCTCTCTAGTTTGGATTGATTGGACTATGAGTTGTGTGAAGTCAGTGAGGTATGCATTAATTGGAATGGATAGTTGCTGGACTTTTTTCAACCATCTAGGGGTCTGCGACAGGGATCCATTGAGCCCCTACTTCTTCCTTCTTCTTGCTGACTGTTTGACAAGAGTTCTTAACAAGGAGGTCTCAGGTGGTAGGGTGGCACCGATTAAGGTTGCTAGGGGCAGCCCGGGTATCTCAAACCTTTTGTTCGCGGACGATAGCCTCCTTTTCTTTAAAGCATCGGTGCAAGAGGCATTGGCTATCAAGAAAGCCATTGACTGTTTTCAAAAGGGATCTGGTCAACTTCTCAGTCCACAAAAGTGCTCACTATTATTCAACGAAGCATGCCCGGATGCGGTGCAGCAAGGCATTAAAGATGTTCTTTGTGTTGTGTCTTCATCTTTTGAGAGCGAACACCTCGGCCTTCCCACAACAGAAGGGAGAATGAAAGAGGAGAAGTTCCAGCCGATAATAGGAAGATTCTCAAGGAGATGCATGGGTTGGTGTGAAAGGTACATGCCTCATGCCGCAAAAGAGGTATATGTCAAGGCAGTAGGCCAAGAACTCCCTAAATACCCCATGGGTATTTCTAATATGACCAAAGGTTTTTGTGAAAACTATGAGAAATTGATCTGGGACTTCTGGTGGGGAGATGAGCAAGGTCATCGGAAAGTGCATTGGATGGCGTGGGAGAAAATGATCAAACCGAAAAAGGGGGCGGCTTGGGATTTAGATATATGCATCTCTTTAACCAAGCCCTTGTGGCGAGGCAATGTTGGAGAATCCTCCAGAACCCTAATAGCCTTTGTACTCGAGTGCTCAAATCAAAATATTTCTTGCATGTGAATATTTTGGACACCGTGTTTCCTTCAGATGCGTCACCAATCTGGCAGGGGCGGACCCAAGACAAAAATGATGTGGTGTCCCATGTCCATCACGTGTGTGGATATCAAGTAATAATATACATAATAGTAACACACATAACAATAAAATCTACATAGAATATTATACAAGAGTGAATATGCTTACCAGAAATCCAAATATAAGAGTTTCACTTGAAATATTGGTTGATCATAGAATATGGAGCAACGACAGAGCATCAAATTATCCAAATTATGAAGATGAGTACAAAGGACGATGGCGACAAAATGCAACTTGAGAGCTTTGATTGGCTACAACAGAAAAGAAACAAAACCACTTAGTAGCATACTACGTATAATTCTGCAATAAACAAATATGTTAAGACAAGTACCTTAAAAAAATTGTAAGTTCTTTCATGGCACCAAAGTGATCAGTTACCGCTTCATTTGTAACCTTCCTCATTTTGCCTTTCTCCACATAACAAATGAGGTTGTACTTTCGAGGCATCGCCACTAAGACTACTACACAAATATGTTTTCATAATTGTTATAGGTAAAAAAAAAGATATCTCAAATGTAGCAATGGCAACCAACAATACTAATGTCAAAAGTCAACAAACCAAGGGAAAACAAATATGTGTCTTTGTCTCCATCATTTCTTGAGAGACTTCACAAATATTACTTAAACTAGATAGGCAAACATCTACCCGAACATCGCCAATGTAAAGACGAAGGTGATGTCTATTGTCCTTAGCTCTCCATCATCAATATATTTTGGATAAGGTCTAGCTAGACTCATCAAATGCTGTAAATTGAAATCATGAATGATCCTTTTAGGTTCAAACGGGCCTAGCAGATAAACAATTCATATTTTCTGGTTGATATTTTCCATTTTTTAGTCCATAAACTGAGCTTCTACTATAATTTAAGATTTTTTCTAACCGTTATTAAGATAACTAAATTTGCACAAAGAAGAAAAGAGCTATACAACATAATATTGTACTTGAACAGCAAGGTATATAATTAGACTTACTTGATATTGTGTTTGTGCGTCCAGCTGGTGGGTGCTCGAGAGTATCGCAGTCTTTTCTCCAATCTTCACTCGGTGCATGGTAATTATAGATAATCCAATAATACCACATACAATTAATTTCTCTCTAGCCCTATGCAGGAGCCCCAATGCCCTATGATAGAAAAACAATCAAGAATTAGATTCTGAATGTTATAGGTGCACATCACACTTGGGATTTGGGGCTTTGGTGCAGCAGCAGCAGCAGCTGTACCAATTTAGAGCATCTCTAGCAGACCCCGCAAAATCCCAACCAGCATAAGTCTTTTGCAGTTCGCGGAAAAGTGTATATGCAGGCTGGCACGGGCGAGGTCAGACTCAGACCCCGCAAAACGGGCCCGTAAAAGATGATATTCAGTGAATATGCTATTTTACGGGTCGGCTACGCGGGGTCTGCTCAGGCACCGCCGCATCGACCCGCAAACCGAAGACGCCCAATTATCGAATTTGACACCAATTTTGACAAATAAGTTTAAATTTAAACAATAGAACACAGTTCACGCGCAAATAAAAGCTTAAGTTTTGTAGGACAAACGCGAAAGAGGGTCTTGCAGAAGTGACGACCACGTTCGGCATCATCTTGGTCGATCTTCACTCTGCGCCATCGAGTCCATGGAGTTCATCGGAACCACCGAATCCACCTCCGACGCTTGTTCCAACTCCCACACCGAAATCATCGACATTGGTTCCAAACCCCGCAGAGAAAACATCTCCGGCACTGTAACACGCACTGGCCGACACAATCATTCTCCTCTTCAAGATTTCTCTTCTTGCCATATCATGACATTCTTTGGTGAGGTCGTCCATGTCATTGCAGTTCATTGTCATGATCTTGTTCTCTTCGGCGAGCAACTTGGACATGTCTTTGTTTTCAGCGGCACGTGCTCTTCTCTCCTCAATGGCCGCTTTGCGCAACCCCTCTTCCTTGAGCAATTGCCATTTTTCTTGCTTCTCCCTTGCCTTCTTCTCGGCCAACTCTTTCTTGATCTCCAATGACTTCAATAACATCAACTCATTTGATTGCACCATGACATCAATCTTCTCCCTCAAGCTCGATGCTTTGTGCTATCTCTTCATCTTCTCCTTAGTCTTATTGTCGCCATCGGGCTTGTTCAAATTTCTTGGGCCATCATCATCCTCATCTTCATCCATGTTTGTAAGTGAACCTCTCTTTGGTGGGTATTCTTTGTCGATCAACTTCCACTTCTCGCACTCTCTGAGCAAGTCCCAACAATGCTCTAGTTTGAAGAATTTGCCTTTCGAAGCTTCCATGTCTTTGTATCTATGTTGGGCAATTTTGTCCTACACAATTTGAACAAAGTCAAATGATGCAATCATTTCATATGATGCAATATGATGTGCACAACTTGAAAAAAGTCAAAACGAACTCATATAGTTGGATTCCACGATTCCACTTGGAGGTGCATTGCGTACTTGCTCCAAGCAATCTGCCCAATGACTGCAAATAGGCTTGATCACATCCCAACGCCCTTGAAGCGACCGAAAGGTGCGTGGAGTCCTATTGGGGTACTTTGCCATCATGCGGAAGTATTGATCTTCGATCATTTGCCAATACCTCTTGGCGGTTTGAGAAGTACCCGTGCATGCATCAAGAGACACCGCACTCCATGCCTTGATCAACATTTGATCTTTCAAGATCATGTAGTTCTTCTATCTCTGGCTTTTCCCAGTTTTTGTTTGCGATTGCTAATACGCCCCCTCATCGATCTCCTCCACTTCTTCCTCACCACCATGATCATCCACGCCGCCCTCCGTTTCATTGTAATCGAATGCAGTGAATGGGGCTGGATCGATGTCAACGTCGTTGGTGTCCAACAAGTTCACGAACTCGACAGTTGCATTGTTCGAACCACCGCTATAGTGAACGACAACAAGTCACGAGTTATCGCAAATGGTGAAAAGCAAAGAAAATTTCCATGACCGAAGACGCATACCTTCCAGCCATTTCGTCAAACACCTTGCTTGCGTTGGGAGCAGCACCGCTGAGCGGCATCACCGGAGAACCTCTTTCCGAGGCGGCGCGCAGGCCTTCGCAGCGGGGGCAACCGGATTCCCGCCCTGCACGACCACGTTGCCCTGCCGCTTGCGGGCATGCACAGTGGTGCCTTGGGCGACGGCGGGGCCAACATGGCCGGCGACGAGATCCTCCCAAGGGGATTGAGCGTGCGCGGCCTCGATGGTGACGGGGGACAGCAGGGAGTCATCCATGACGGCGAAGGACGGCAGGGGAAGATGCACCGGAGCGTGAGGTGGCGAAGGGTGGGGGAGCGGAAACAACCCCGCGGAAATGTCCCTCCCGCCAAATCTCGCTGCGGATAGGGGCCGAGCTTGGGTCGTCCTCCCACCCCATGAATCTAGAGGTCGGGGGAGATCTTTTGCCGCGCCCTGCAAAAAATTTTACGGGTCGGACACGTATGCGGTGTCTGATCGGGCAGGTTTTCCTGCAGCGACCCGTATTTTGGCGGTTATTTTCCGGGTCGGGGCAGGATGTGGGGTCTGCTAGAGATGCTCTTAATTCCCCACTGATCCGGCTTCTGGCGAACTGGCAAGATCTGGCGTCACTGATGATTTGTGATGGAGGCGCACGTACCAATCAGATCGATTGATGTGGTGTGGAGGATCTGGCGGCGAACTGCTTGTTCGCGGCTTGCTGAGTCGCATAAGTGGGCCGCGCTAGCAGCTGTTCTCCTTACTGGGCCGCGTGGAGCAGTACCGATGTCCCTCACTTTTTTAACCGGTGTCCCTCTCTATTGGGCTCCATGGTTACAAAGTAACAAGATTTCTTACCTAGTGTCCTGTGCTACCTGCTGGGCCAACGTGGGCTCATCCCTACAACCTGGAGAGGCACCGAGTTTGGGCTAGAGTTACTAAAAGAGGGCATTATATGGAGAGTGGGGGATGGGAGGAAGATCTGTATTGAGAGGGACAACTGGATCCCAAGGCAGGTTGGACAAAGTGTAGCCAAGTTCACCAGAAGGACAAGGTCAGATGGGTTAATCAACTGATCCATATAGATGCAAATGAGTGGAATGTTGACCTGATCAATCAGTTGTTCCCTGTGTATGATCCAACAACTATTTGTGACATCAAACTCCCAAAGCGGAAAGTTGAGGACTGCATAACGTGGAGGCCGGAGAGGTTCGGTGTATTTTTGGTCCGAAGTGCTTATAGGCTTGCTACAGAATTAAAAGTAAAGGAGAATTCCCCTGCGTCAAGCTCCTCCAACGATGCAAATAATAGGAGCATCTGGAATCTCATTTGGCAAGCAAAAGCCCCGCAAAAAGTGAAGATTACATGCTGGGGATTTGCCACCGAATCACTAGCAATGAGGGAGAACAAGACACACAGAACCTTGAAAAGGTTGGCCACTTGCACCATCTGTGGAATGGAAGACGAGACTGAATTTCATACTGTCATTACTTGCACCAAAGCCAAAGCTTTAAGGTCCGAAATTCGGAAAATTTGGCAGCTTCCAGCAGAGAGAATGTTCAGATACACGGGTGATGATTGGCTTTTGTGTCTATTGGACACATGCGATGAGGTCACGCGGGCTAGAACCCTATTGCTTATTTGGAGAGCGTGGCATTTACGTAATGACTGTGTACATGAGGGAGGGAAAGCTTCGGTCTCTGTCTCGGTCGATTACCTGAAGAAATACGAATAGGAGATGAACACCAGCATAGCTCCCGATGGTGGACTAGATGAGAAACAATCCTTGTTCCCTAAGAAAACTGCAGCCCCAACTGCTCTAGTCAAACCGATTAGGTGGGCCACGCCTCCGTCTGGATGGTGGAAAATGAACTCTGACGCAGCCTTTAATCAGCCTGATGGCGAGGCGGCTGTCGGCTGGGTGAACAGGGACCACAACGGCATCATTCCGCTATCAGGATGTAAGGCTGGTCATAATAGGGAGTAACTTATACTAGTGTCATGCATATGATACTAGTCTAAATTACTACCTTCATAGTGCAAAGTAACATAGTACTAGTGCCATAGATGGCTTCATTTATTAGCTTGTAGACTCATCTTGTATTGGGAAGCGTTATGTTACAGTAACATATTAGGCTAGTTACAATGGGGAAGAACATAAGCTAGTAACTTACACACTTCCCTAGACTATATTACTATCTTCATAGTGGGTAGAAACATCTATGTAGTGTCATGCAATGATGTATTTATTAGGTTATAGACTTATTGTTTTTTGGAATGTGTGATGTTCCGGTAACTTAGTTAGTTACCACAAGCACCTCTCTCTTCATTAAATATGTGCCACTAAGCAAAGTTGTATTGGAGTGTGTGATGTTACTCTTAAGTTCCTCCCCATTGTGACCAGCCTTATGTTACTACCTCTCTCCCAGTTTACAGGGCGTGCGCGTGCCCCTAGGTCGTCAATTTGACCAACCTAATACAAGTCATATATTACAAAAATATATCAATATAAACTTCAAAAGTTCTATTTTCAAACCGTATAATTTTTGTGTTATATAGTTTATATTAAGATGATAAAATTGGTAACCTAGGTATACGCGTAGGACTTGTAAACTAAAACGGAGGTAGTACTAGTTCTCATTAACTACTTGCCACATAAGCAAAAAATTTTTGGAGTGCGCTATGTTACTAGCTAAGTTACTCCCACTATGATTAGCCTAAACGTATCAGCACATGTGCTGATGCAGAGGAGGCTGAGGCTGAGGTTGTCTTGCATGGTCTAGCCGTTCTAGCTAACAGATTCAGAGGACGAATTATTGTGGAAACAAATTGCGCAACTCTAGCTGACAAGTTAAAACCTGACACTCCGAATAGATCAGCACTCTGACACACAATCATTGACATTAAAGAGGTCATGATGAAGAGGTCAGGAGGTGAAGATTTCGGTTGTCGGAAAAAGATGAAATGAAGTTGCCCACGCCCTGGCGGCACAGGCGTGCAAGGAAGGAGTGTCGGATGTTAGGAAAGGTGCCTGACTGTGTTGCCCATCTAGTGGCAAAGGACTGTAAGGGCTAAAATGGTACTCCCTTCTTTTCGGTTTATAGGGCTTATCTCAAAATTTTAGTTTTTTTATTTTATAAGGCTCAATTTATTTGTTCCCCATCACATGTTCAGACTTCAAGATGTATTAAATCATTGCATGCAAGTATTAAAAGAAAACTGATCAATGCATGCACTTTATGCATGCATGCATTGTAATTAATGCATTCGTAAACATAATTTTTTGAGAAAAACAAGAGCATTAATTGGATGCTTTTGCAAACTATAAAAAATATTCCACCACTCATCATCCACCTTGATTTGTGAGATTTTTAAATTAAGCCTTATAAACCAGAAAGGAAAGAGTAGCGTGTAATATTTAGCTGTTGTTTTCTAAACAAATAAAGCACTCGATCATATGCATAATGTTTAAATTATTACAAGCACCAAATTTAATACTAGTGACAGCGTGGCGTGGTAAACTTGACTTGAATAATGCACGAAACACTGACCAGGCAAGAGCAGCGCCCAGAAATTTGAGTCTTTACGGGCAAACTCGACTTCGATAGGTCACTAAGAGCAACTTCAATGGGATCATCCATTTTATCCGTTTGAATCATCTAGACACAAAATATGACTCAACAAGATAATATAAATGAACACAACGTCCGTCTGCTATCCGTTTTGCGTCTGCTCAGACCTATATTCGGCCCAAATTTAAGTCACATTAGAGTCCGCGGCGAACACAAAACGAACGCTTTGTGTGGCCTTCTCGTCCGCCTCCGTCCGCTGCATGTGAGCGTTGGCCCATCTGTCATCGAGGGGCCACCCACCCATCCCACCTTCGTCTCTCTCATCATTTCCCCTTTTTCTCCCATCCACCTCACAGCAGGGAGCAGGGGCCGGGGCAACGCCGAAGAAGCATCGGAGCCGGAGAAACGTCGGGGAAGCGCCGGAGCCAACGGGAAGCGCCAGCTTTGTGGGCGCCCACGGCGTCTTCCAGCGGGAGCGGGAGCACGTGCTCGCTGTCGACGGCGGCGGCCATGGCGGCCGCGTCGGGCACGGAGTAGATGCGGGTACTCATGGAGTAGCGCCGGGCCAAGCGGATGCTCTCGACCACCTCGCTGTCGGCCGTTTCGGCCTACGCGCTCGCCTTGCCGCGCCGGTGCGCTCGCGCTGCCCTGCCAAGCTCGCGATGCTGCTGTATAGATGTCGCGCATGCATGTGATGTCTACACGCGGGGCCAACTGCTTGCTACTCCGCTCACTGGATTGCACGTACGGGCACCAGCAGAAGAAACACGGGAGCACATACATGCAATCCTACCGCGAGCGCGACGTCTCTATGGACCGCGGCTCCCCAGCTGGTGCATCCGGTCGCACCCGGCCTTGCCTCGCTGCGGTTCCGCCTCGCCGCGCCCAGTTGGGTCCGCCGGCGCCCAGCCGCACCGCGGCTGGCCGGCGTTCGCGGCACCCACGCTTCCGCCCCCGCGCTCCTGGCCGACCACGAGCCACAACCAGCCCCCGTGCTGGTGTGAGCGCGTGACCCGGAGCACGGGCCGCGGCGTAGGCGAGCTTGCGGGGGCGTGACCAAGCTGCAGGCGGGTGCGTGGGACGGGGTGAGCTGCCGGGCGGGGGTGGGGCAGCGCGGCCGGCGCGGCGAGCTGTCGCTGGGAGCTCGCGGGCGATGCAGCTGACCTTGCGGGCGAGGCGACCGAGGCAAGCTCACGGGCGCGTGGACGGGCGAGGTGGCGCGGGAGCTCGCCCACTAGGTGTTCGACTGAATGCGACACAGACCTGAACAAAAATGTGTCTCACTTTCGTTGGGCACACCGGGCGACCCAAACGAAAAAGCAGACGCAGGCGGACGGGCGACCCAAACAGACAAAAAATGAAAGGAGACATTCACCGCTGCTCTGTAAGGGCATCTCCAGCCGCGCCCCCAAGAAGGCCCCCAGGCGTGTTTTCGTCCGCCGGCGCCAAAAAATCGGCCCAGTCGCGCCCCCAAGAGCCCAGTTTTCGCCGGCTCGGGCCGAAATTGGCGCCGGCGGACCCAACCCGAACCCGGCGCGCTGGGGGTCGCTCGGGGGCGCAGGGCGAATCGTTTTAGGCGCGAAGAGCCGCGGGCCCGCCGCGTCAGCGACTCTACTCTCTTCTCGCACCTTCGTCGTCCTCATCGCCTTGTTTCCCGCGGCGAATCAATGCCAAAGCTGCCGCGCGCTGCCGCGCCGGTCAGCCTCCATTGGTGCCTCACGGGCGGCGCAGTGAAGGTTGGGCGACGCGTCCCTCGGCCGCCACGCAATCACGCCACGCATAACGCGCCGGCCAAGCCTACCACGCGGCGTCTCCGCCTATAAAAGCCGACTGCAAGCGCGCCGGAGAGACTCACCCCGATCATCCACCGACGACGCGCTCATTTCTCCCCCTTTCCTCCTCTCGCCGTCACCAGTTGAGAAAGCATAGCCGAGCGTTTCCCAAGCGATGACGCGGCGGCGAACGGATTGGGGCGCCGTCATCTGCACGAGGACGAGGCTCGCCTCCTTTTCGAGGCCGAGTACCCGGTCCCGCCGGACATGCGGGTGCCCGGGGCGTGGAGGATCAGCGCCGGCGGCGTGCCGTGCGGAGATCGCACACATCCGCTCGTCCCTGCCGCGTGCGGCGAGGGAGGGGCCCGGTACGTCCCCGATAGCCCAATCTGGGAGCCGTACTTCCGCCGCCGGCACGGCGAGCAGCTCGAGGCCACCAACGGCGTCATGCCCTCCGGCAGGTTCAACGCCGCCGGCCGACGTCGGTGGTGGGGCGTACCCGGGCGCACGTTGGAGTCCGTCCTCGAGTACATCGAGGGCGGCAACACGCCGCGCCTCGAGTACCCCGCTCCCCCGTCCTCCTCACGCCGCCGCCGGGGAAGCTCCTGGACGCCGAGGCGCATGGAGACCGGGGTGTCCTCCTCCTCGTCCGGCGGCTCTCCCTGCCTCCACCTCTGCCCCGTCAAGCCGGAGCCCCAGGACACGCCTGTCAGCACGCGTACCCGCAGCTCCGGCGGCTCTCCCTGCCTCCACCTCCGCCCCGTCAAGCCGGAGTCCCAGGACACACCTGTCAGCGCGCGCACCCGCAGCTCCGGCGCCCTCGTCAAGCCCAAGGTGGAGTCCAGTCTCCCCTCGGAGTACGAGGAGATAGCCCGGCGCGGCTTCTCCGACGAGGACGCCATGCGGTGGTCTCGCGACGACTACTTGCGCGAGGAGATGATCCGGCAGCGCCGGGCCCTGGAGGAGACCGCCGCCCGCAAACGTGGGCGCGAGGACGAGGACGGTGTCGTCGTCCTCGATAACGACGACGACGACGCCCCCGGACCGTCCAACCCGCCGCGCCAACCAGGGGAGGGATGCAGCAGGGACGGCGGAGGCGTAGGCGGGGGCGACGACGACGACGACGAATACACGTGGTTCTACAGCCTCCTCGGCATGTAGAACCGCGTGGGCGGGCGGCGAGGCGAGCGGCGAGGGAGACGGCAGGTAGCCTGCGATAGTTTTTTTTTCTTTTTTTTTGTAAAATATGTTTAAATTTGAACGAACTCGCCCGTGTTTGCGTTGTGTTTGCGCCGAATTTAAACATTTTAAAAACCCGTGAGGGGTCGCGACTGGGAGGCATCACGTCCCCGGTGCACGGTTTAACGCAGGTGTGTCCCAGAAGGCGATTTTTTGCTCCTCCTGAGAAGCCAACGGCTGTAGATGCCCTGAGGGCAGATCGGTTCGCAGCTGACCGAGTTAATGCAACCGGTTAGCATCTGTTAATTGAACCTGCGTGGAGTGGTTGTTGGCGTTGTGGACATTTTCCACGCAATGAACAAGTCCGGCGAGTACAGCAAGGTGAGGCACGTACTGTTCCATGCAACTTTCAACGGTCAACCAAGCTTGTCGCTACGCACAGCACACCGGCACCGCAAAATCTCGAGGCCGATCAGACCGCCAACGCATAACCGTAGACTGCTTTAAGGGCATCACCATTGCTAGGCGCCTACTGTAGACGTTTATGAATAAAAAAACAGTTCTACAAAGTCTCAGTCACTAAGTTCTAATTATGTCTCGGTCGATGCTATCTTAATAAGATTTTATATTAGATTTGTGTGATTTTTTTGTTTTTTTTCTTACATGTTATAGCACTTAACTGATATTTGATTAAGTCACCATAAGATAAGAGACAAGCTTAGCGCTTTCTAACCCAACGGCAAGCGCTAACGAGGGACGCTAATTAATTGCAGAACTAGCAGAAAAATCGATCGCTACATGTACGGCTGCGGAAAAAAAAAGGCAAAAACGCCCGCCTCTAGCATTTGCGTCCCTGGCTCACTGCCAGGTTAGACGCTAGGATTATGTAGTTTAACTGTCGATTGAGCCGGATATTTAACCTAACGCCCGGCGTTGTAAATGCCCTTATGTATACTGGTCTTTTTTTTTGACAAAAATACTGCATGATGCAGCATTTCATTGAAATTAGAGAAGAGTTTTATAGGGGCATAGCAACTAGCAAGTTACCCACGATACAAAGCTAGTATCCAGCCACCTAATTATAGTCTGAGGTGATGTTTGGTTCTCTAGTCCAAGGACATTTTCTAGTCCCAACTAAAAAGTCTCTAGTCCCTAAAAAGTCTCTCCCTGTTTGTTTTCAGAGACTAAAAAATCCCTAGTCCCTTCCTAGAGGTTATTAAATGACCATGTTGCCCCTAGTATATAGAAAAATAACAGTCAAACAACATCATGGGGTGGCGGGCCAATGGGTGCATGGAGGGGCATTGTTGGAAAAGGCCCAAAAAGACTGTCCTTAAGAGTCTTCTTCATTTAGTCCCAAATGCCTAGTTTAGTCCCTAAAAAGTCCCACCCGTTTGGTAAAAAAGTCTTTAAGAGGGACTTTTTCTAGTCCCTACACAAAAAAGTCCCTGGAAACAGACATCCCCTGAACCTCATTACTAGCCTACCAACAGCACAACTATTAATCTGGTTCCCTAGGTCTGTGAATCATTAGGGCCACCTTATGCTTGCCTGCCAACGTCTAATCAATGAGATCATTCTTGATTCGATCCAACACCTGTTCTTCCGTCCAGTTCTTGTGGTCAAAAATCCACGAGTTCCACTCCTTCCATACTAACCACCACGTGAGCTGCACTAGCGAGCTCCATGCTGCCCTGTGCATCTTCGGCACCTGCTGCCTTGATCTCGACCACCACTCCCGAATGTTCTCTGAGGCTGGTGACGGGGCAAGGGTCACTGGCAAGCTGCATTTTTGCATTATTTTCCCCCACAAGCTCACCGTGAAAGGGCAGCAAGCTAGAAGGTTCTCGGGCGTCTCACGTTGAGCGTTGCAGAGGCAACTCGTCGGGTTGTGAGGCCAGTTTCGCTTCGCCAGGTTGTCCCCTGTCAAGATCTTCCCAAGCACCGTCATCCAAGAGAACACTTTGCATTTCAGTGGTGCCTCCGACTGCCAGATCAGTTGCTTGTAGCTCGTCCCCACCGATCCCTCAAACTGGACTGTATAGGCAGAATGAGTGGAGAATCCGCCGTTTGCCGTCCACCGCCAAGAAACCGTGTCCTACTGCTGGACTAGTGTGATGTCCTGTAGTAGCATCCACAAGGCAGTGAACTCTCTGACCGTCTGCGGCATGAGACTTCCCCTGAGATGACGTGTCCACCGACCGCCGATGAGTGCCTGAGCCACCGTTAGCCGCTTTCGTGTGCAGACGCCAAACAGAGCCGGGAAGCGGTGGCAAAAGCTCATCCCTTGCATCCAAGGTTCAGTCCAGAAGCAAATGCGTTGCCCATCCCCGAGGTGGAAGTTAATTGAAGCCACGAACAACGTACGTACTCTGGCATCGGTCGGCAGTGATAGTCCCAACCAGGCATTGCTCGGGTCCGTCCATGAAAGCCACAACCACCTCATCCTCAGCGCTGTGCTCTGCGCACTCAGGTTCGTCATCCCCAGCCCTTTAAATTTGATTGGCCTGCAAATGATGCGCCAAACACTTGCCTCCCACTGCAAATTCTTTTCCTTCCCAAAGAAAACCCCTTCTGAGTTTGTCGATTCTTTTCCGCAGCCACGCACGCATCTCAATGACCATCATCTTAAACACCACCATAGCAGAGAGCACATGCTTTACCAACAGAATTCGGTCATCCATGGAGAAGTGAATTCTAATCCAACCCTTCAGCTTGCTGCATAGTTTGTCAAGCGCTGGCTGGTAGTCCACCTTGCGAAGCTTCGAGTCGAACAACGGCATACCAAGGTAGGTGCACGGGAAAGGTTTGATCTCGCATCCAAGCGAATGTATAGCTGCCGGCAAGGTGATCCCACTACAACAAATGGGGGTGACTGAGCTCTTTTGGTGTCGTGGCGTCTTCACTCTTGGGCAACAGGATCAGAGTTGCATCGTTGAGTAAGTGTAGCTTGGAGGAGTTTAGTCTGTATAGGGTGTGTAGCACCTTCATTATATCTTCCCTGATGATACCCCAACAGTGCTTGTAAAATAGGCCGGTGAACCCGTCCGGTCGCGGCGCCTTGTTCCCATTCATCTCGTTCACGGACGCACGAGCTTCCTCCATAGTGAACGGGATTTCCATGTCTGCTAGCTCCACCGGCTGAATCTCTAGCTCCTCAAAATTGAGCCAGGCCATTCTCTCTCCATTTGTACCGATCAGAGCTTCGAAGAACGTGTGCATAGCTTCCAACTTGTCTGTCTGGTCTGTGCAAACTTTGCCATTGAATAGTATCCTGTGGATGTATTTCCGCCCGTCTTCTCGCCGATGCTTTGGAGTGGACGAAGCGAGTGCTAGCATCCCCTTCCTTGATCCACTGAATGTGCGACCGCTGCCTCCAAATCATCCGCTCCAATGCCGCAAGGCCTAACCGCTGCACCTTCAGAGCTGCCCTCAACTGTCTTTCTTCAGTTGTGAGATCTCTCCTTTCCATCGCCTTATCTAATCTGGCCACAATCTCACATATAATCGCTGATTTGAGCTCTATGTTGTTCACCCTCCCCCAGCTTTTCAACTCTCTGGTTGTACGCTTCATCTTCTCTGCAAGGCACGCAAGAGGCTCTTGAGTGGTCGTTGGTCGCTGCCAGACGCTGGCTACCAACTCACTGAACCCGTCCATCTGGACCCAAAAAATTTCAAAACGAAATTGTCTCGCCGGCCTGAAGGATGTGTCACAGGTGAGAAGCAACGTGCAATGATCTGACATCTCGCTAGAGAGGGCTTGTAGTAGGCAGCCAGGGAACCTAGCGTCCCAAGCGTCATTGTACAGTACCCAGTCTTGTTTCACCAAAGTGGCCCTCTCTTGCTCATTGCTCCAAGTGTACCCGCGGTCGTGCATGTATAAGTCTTTGAGTTGCAGCTCATTGATGAATCCCCTGAAGGCTGACAAACACCTGCGGTTGATGTTATTATTATTTTTGTCTGTTGCGTGCGCGATCATATTGAAGTCTCCTCCGAGGAAAATTGCCGTGCCCACCGGAAAGGCTTGCACCGCCGCCTTCATGTCAGCTAGAAACACCATGTTATCTGTCACTTGTTGTGGCCCGTACACCGTCATCAATCCAAACGGGGCCCCATCCGCAGTGTTCCCATGCGCCGTGATAAAAGAGTTGTGCAAATCCACATTAGGGAGATTGAATTTTGCCCCAACCCAAACGAGCAGTATCCCACCTCTCGTCCCATCCGCAGGAGATAAAGCAAACTTGTCAAATTCGGCTCCACATCACTCTTGCACAATCCTACTGTCCACCAAAGATAGCTTTGTTTCTTGGATACATGCCATGGCAACATTGTGCGCCTTTTACCATGGACCTGACCACACCTCTACGTGCTGGATTATTGAGTCCCCGCACGTTCCAAAGTAGGATGTTGTGATCCATCAAACACTTTATCTTCCAGGCTACCGGCCTGACCGCCTATGCCGTGGCCGGTGGCATCATCACGTGTTCTTTCCCTGACCGAGCAAGGATCATCAATGCCTTGATCTGCGGTGGCCACATCGGTTCATCAAAGGCTCTAGCATACCGCTCGACCCTGTCGTCTTCAGCCTCTCCGCGCTCGGGAATAGCCAGCCCCCTCTTGGACATGACTAGCAACCTAGCCTGCTTCATGATGGAGCTTCCCTCGGGGAACAAGAGCTTCTTCCCCTGCAATCTGCTGCTGCGTCTCGTTGCTGTTGCGGGCGCCCGAGCCACCTTCCTAGGACGGCGACCAGGGGGCCTAGGGTTGGGCAGCAACGGCGGTGGCACTTCCTTCGTCGCCCTGGCCAGGAAATCTGCAACGCGGGCGTCGGGCAGGCCTGCGCCAACCCGCTGTCCAGCTGGCGTAGCCTCTATGGTGGCCTGGCCCGAGAGTTGGGCCCCGCTCAAGGGCGTAACGTGGCCCATCATGTCTACCTCGGCTCCCCCAGGCCGAGCCTGGGCTGGCGCAGCCCATCCGCAAGAGTAGTGGCGGGCCCCAACGCTGCGTCGGGCATGCCCCCCCCCCCCCCCCCCCCCCCCCCATGCCGAGAGAGGCACTCCCTCGGGGCCATCCCATTGACCCGACGCAAATGAGCATCTGACGCCCCCCGATCCACATATCATAACATAACACACCTCGAAGCAAAATGAGCCTAGAAAGTAATACATGAATGTTTCTATGTTATCACATCTATGACACTATTCACTATAGAGTATGCATATTACTAGTCTAAATTACTTCATGTTATGTCGCTAGGTCATCGCTAATCACGCGATATCCCAGCTTTTTACGCTTGTTTCGCCTAACTGAAGAAATACGCTAGGAGAGTACGTATACTACTAGTGCACTGCAAAGCGCAGGTTCGGCCGTCAAGCGAAGCCTGCCGGAGTGAATCCAACCGGTTATCAGCTGTATACACTAGGTATACACTAGTACCTGCCTGCATGGAATGGTAAATGCGTGGTTGGTGACGCTGTGGACATTTTCCACTCAAAGAACAAGTCGGCGAGGAGCGAAGACACTGTTCCCATGCAACATTCAACGATCAACCTAACTAACTTGTCCCTACGCACAGGCTCAGCACACAGGCACCACGAGATCTCAAAGGCCGATCAGACCACCGACGCGCAATCAGCGAGACACCGCGAAAATCCATCGAACGTCGCCGGTCGGACGCTTCAGCTGTCCGGTCCAAGTTTGCGTCTATCGCAAGTCGCGACGTGCGCCGCCCACGAAACGCGGCCTGCCCACATACGTCGTTGCCAAGCTATATTGCCTTTGTACGTGGTCGTCCGGGACGGCTTATAAATATGTCATCCGTAACCCAGCTTGAGCAAACAACACACGACACGAAACGACCATCACCTCTCTAGTGGCTACTGGCTAGTGCGAAAGAAAGATGGCGACTAAGCTCGCAGCGCTCGTCGTCTTGGCCGCGTTCCTCGCCGGGCCGGCGGCGTGCGACGGCGCCAGCATTTGCTTCAACGGCTGGCTGAGGCTGCCCACCTACAACGCGGCGCTCTGTCGCCCCAGGCCGGACGTTCAGACGCGGCAGAGGAGACCTGCTCCCTCGGGGTCAGGACTCAGCTCCGGCTATTACAACACCAGGTGCCCTAGCGCGGAGAAGATCGTCACGGATGCCGTGAAGAAGGCCGTGGATGCGAACCCTGGCATTGGTGCCGGGCTCATCCGTCTCTTCTTCCATGACTGCTTCGTTCGGGTACACACACTGACACACCTCGTCAATTCTACTAGCTTATATACTAGCATGTTCATTATGAGGTCCTTCATGTTCATTATATTTAGGGCTGCGATGGTTCCGTCCTCCTCAACACGACCAACTCGAAGAACAGCGACACGGAGAGGGAAGGCCCTCCCAACCAGAACAGCCTCCGAGGGTTCGAGGTGATTGACGAGGCCAAGGCGGCGATCGAGGCTGCCTGCCCCGACACAGTCTCATGTGCCGACATCGTCGCCTACGCTGCCCGCGACGCGTCCTACTTCCTCAGCGACCGCAAGATCAACATCCAGATGCCGGGCGGCCGCTACGACGGCCGCGAGTCATTCTCCAACGAGACAGACCAGCTGCCTGGGCCCTTCTCTAACCTCACGGCGCTTCAGGGGAGTTTCGCGGCCAAGGGACTCACCTCCGACGAGATGGTCACGCTCTCCGGCGCGCACACCATCGGCCGCGCCCGCTGCTTGTTCTTCTCCACCCGTTTCTCTGAGATGGAACCGGCATTTGCCGCCAAGCTTAGGGCCCAGTGCAACGGCAACGACGGCACCAACGTGAACCAAGATGATGTGACCCCCAACGTCCTGGATAAGCAGTACTACCAGAACGTGGTCGACAGGAAAGTGTTGTTCACCTCAGATGCCGTGCTCAACTCGACGGAAACGATAACGCAGGTGACAGAAAACGCGAACATGACCGGGGCGTGGGAGAGGAAGTTCGAGAAAGCCATGGAGACTATGGGGAAAATCGGGGTCAAGACCATAGGCAACCAGCAAGGCGCAGAGATCAGGAAGGTATGCTGGAGAGTCAACAACTAATACGGGCCAGTAGTAATGCCTGGTAGTTGGCCGGCTCCATGTCTGGATCCCCCCATGGAGGAGATCTAACTTTGCCTAGCTGGTGCCGTTGTTGGTTTTCTCATACTAAAACTCTGTATGTGTGTGTGTTTTGGTGTATCATACTAAAACTCTGTATGTGTGTGTGTTTTGATATATTAATAAAGATATAATAATATATAAGTAACCGTGTATGTTCACGTACGGCTATTTTCATGGTTGTTTTTGTCGATTAAAAACTGACACCGAGTAGCGGGGTCCTGAGCTAAGCCTTGACAAGGAATCCGAACAATGCCGTCGTTGGTTTTCTCATACTAAAACTCTGTATATGTGTGTGGTTTTGTGGTGTGTTAATAAAGATATAATAATATTCTAGTAACTGTCAATGTTCATGTACCACTATTTTCATGGTTGTTTCTGTCGATAGCTAAGCCTCGACAGGGAATCCGAAAAGTGCATTCATTTTTTTATTTGGTCTTGACAAAATGACTGAACCAGTAAATGTTGTAATCATTTTTCTCCAATGCCACAAAACTTGATTCATTATTCGTCACAGGAAAAATCCTCTCCAGATATACCTACGTACTGTTTTAGGGATAAATATGGTCGCTTTATTGCATGATATATAAGCTACAATAGCAGTATCATTTGGCTACGCGAGTCAAGTGTGATGACCATGCTTGAGGGACAGCGAACTCTTTACAAGATTGTGATCTACTGAATTGGAAGCCCTTCCCTCGTGAGCGAAATGAACCTCTGTGAAACATCAACGACGAAACGCGATTTCTTGAAGGATCGACTTGTGCACACCCTTATTGTTAAGTAATTAGGCATAATTTTCATGATTAATTCCAGAATATTAAACATGATGATTGCAGCTACTGGCATGTGAAACTCAAGCATACTAGAAACACTAAACAACATGAACAGCAGCAACACAACATCACAAAACATGAAACTGGCAAACATGTTTAACCAACGAGATGGGACACTGCGGTTATACCGATCGTTTGCAGATGAGGTAGCCGTTGGTGCAGCGATGTTGTTGATGACAACGTTGGTGAAGACTGGTCGCAGAAGACAACGTTATAGACGGCGATGAGTCGATGAGTAAGATCGCTCGACCTGGACGGTAGGCAAGCCGTGATGAAGACAGCGAGCACTCGCGCGCGTGGTGCTTCCCAAAAATCTCATTCGCCCTCTCCCGCATAGGATCACAAAGGCGAGTGGTTCCGAAGACCTGCTCTCCCGTTCGCCGGTGCACGCCGGCGCTCGGGATGGGATGGACTACGGTGGCGGTGCAAGGAACGAGGTATGGCAAAACCTAGATTGGTTTCTGTGTGTGTTGCGGCGCCCGCGACATATCCTTATATAGCGGTTTGGAAAACCCTAACGGGTGCAACGTGGGAGGCCCATGCCGCACGCCCGAGTCGATTGCGGGAGCGACCTGAACCGACTAGACTGTGACGTGTCCGTTTAGGAGCTTCATTGTCATCCTTCTCAAGGACTATATCATGTGGTTGCTCATGTGGTTGTTTAGAATAATCATTTGATGTACTAGATCCAGCTATTATCTTAGAAGATATTCTAGCAGTGCTATGCATATATTTCATAGGAAACATATTCTAAAAAAATGTTGCATCATGAGATTCCATAATAATATTAACATGCATGTCAGGTACCTTGGATTTAACCACTAAAAATCTATAACCAACGCTACGCTGAGCATAGCGTAGAAAGATACAATGTACTGCTTTGGTCCTAGTTTACGTTTCTTCGGGATTGGAACATTGACCTTCGCTAAACATCCCAAAGTGCGCAAATATGAAAGTGATGGTTTTCTCCCAAGCCACTCCTCATAAGGTTTTTTTCTTTATTCTTGTTCAGAATTCTATTCAGGACATGACACGAAATCAAAAAAGCCTTCCCCCACCATGCCTTAGATAAACTAGCAGTGTCCAACATGGCATTCATCAAGTCGGTCAGCGTGCGGTTTTTCCTCTCAGCAACACAGTTTGATTGGGGCGAGTAGGGCGGCGTCCTCTCATGAATAATTCCATGTTCCTCACAGAATTCATAAAATATTTTGGGAAATTACTCCCCACCATGATCCGACCTAAGATATTTGATCTTTCTCTCTAATTGATTTTTCAACTTCAGCCTTATAGATTTTAAAGTAGTCTAAAGCTTCATCTTTAGTTTGCAACAAATAAACATAGCAGAACCTAGTAGCATCATCAATTAACATCATGAAATATCTCTTTCCACCTTTTGTCAACACACCATTCATCTCGCATAGATCAGAATGTATAAGTTCTAGAGGTGCCAAGTTTCTCTCCTCGGTTGCCTTCTGAGGCTTCCGAGGTTGCTTAAATTGCACACAACTAGGGTGTCGGTGTCAAAACTGGCGGATCTCGGGTAGGGGGTCCCGAACTGTGCGTCTAAGGCGGATGGTAACAGGAGGCAGGGGACACGATATTTTACCCAGGTTCGGGCCCTCTTGATGGAGGTAAAACCCTACGTCCTGCTTGATTTATTCTTGATGATATGGGTATTACAAGAGTTGATCTACCACGAGATCGGAGAGGCTAAACCCTAGAAGCTAGCCTATGATATGATTGTATGTATATGTTGCCTATCGACTAGCCTGGCCTTGGTTTATATAATGCACCAATGGCCTAGGATAACAAGAGTCCTAGCCGCATACGCCGGTGGGGAGGAGTCCTTGTCTTGATCACCAAGTCTTGTGGAATCTTCCATGTATGCGGCAGATGTCCGAACTGGCCCATGAGTATACGGCCATGGGGGTCCTCGGCCCAATCTAACAGATCGGGAGATGACGTGTTGAGTACCCCCTAGTCCAGGACACCGTCAGTAGCCCCCTGAACCGGTCTTCAAGTTAGGGACGCTCCTCGATTCTTCCGAACTATTCTTCATCTTCGGTTGTCGGTCTTGAAAACTGGTTCAACAAATCTTCTCATCTTTGATCTTGAGGATCGCCGAAATGCATTCGACAAGTTTATACATTGGGTATCCGAGGAGCCCCTTTAAGTTTCCGGCCTTTATCAATGCCTTGTTATTTTTATGCCACACCTCGGGTTTGAAGTTGTTCCTGGGAGGCAGTGCCCTCTTGCGTCCGAGCTCTAACGCCGGACTGCATTCGAGGTATTTTTTGCAGCCGAGCACCAATGCCGAACTGCTTCCGAGCTCCAACGCAGAAATGTATCCGAGCTCCAACGCCGGACTATATCCAAGATGTCATAGATCATCTTGGTCCAAAAAAGTTGAAGGAGTTTAGCCGAGCTTAATGCTGGAAATGCCCTCTATGGAGCCAGCCACTAGCGCCCGAGCTTTATGCCGGACTGCTTCCGAGTGAAGGAAATATGCCCTAGAGGCAATAATAAAGTTATTATTTATTTCCTTATATCATGATAAATGTTTATTATTCATGCTAGAATTGTATTAACCGGAAACATAATACATGTGTGAATACATAGACAAACTTAGTGTCACTAGTATGCCTCTACTTGACTAGCTCGTTAATAAAAAATGGTTATGTTTCCTAACCATGAACAAAGTGTTGTTATTTGATTAACGAGGTCACATCGTTAGTTGAATGATCTGATTGACATGACCAATTCCATTAGCTTAGCACCCGATCGTTTAGTATGTTGCTATTGCTTTCTTCATGACATATACATGTTCCTATGACTATGAGATTATGCAACTCCCGTTTGCCGGAGGAACACTTTGGGTGCTACCAAACGTCACAACGTAACTGGGTGATTATAAAGGAGAATTACAGGTGTCTCCAAAGGTAGATGTTGGGTTGGCGTATTTCGAGATTAGGATTTGTCACTCCGATTGTCGGAGAGGTATCTCTGGGCCCTCTCGGTAATGCACATCACATAAGCCTTGCAAGCATTGCAACTAATGAGGTAGTTGCG